>NC_143514.1:53042109-53343776 GCF_031878675.1 Megascapheus bottae | reverse complement strand
TATTATGATGTTATATAGAGGGGCTACCATTTCTTAAGTCAGGTAATGAGTAGATTCATTTATTTATTATTTATTTATTTATTTTAGACAGTGTCATTCCATCGCTGTTTTTTTTTTTTGGTTGGTGAATTGGGGATGAGAGTCTCATGGACTTTCCTGCTGCCCAGGTTAGCTTCGAACTGTGATCCTCAAATCAACAAGCTGAGTCTTAAGGAATGAGTGAGCTCCCTGGACAGAATGTCTCTAGTCAGGGGGAATACCATATGCACAAAATAGAAAACATAAAAGAAAATAAAAATTAAAAAAACTTAGACTTCCTTTATACTTTAGACTTAAGAAAATGTTAAAAAAAATTATAGTATTTTTATGTGGCCAAAAGCATCCTGCTTTCCTCACTTAGGAGGTGTGAAATGTTGAACAAGTTGATTGCTCATTATTTAGTATTCCCATCTGTAGAATCAAGAGGAAGAGGACAATAGCCCCCCTCATCCCTACCATTCACATGTGGAAACCATTAACAAGAATCATCACCACTACCTCCACTATCTCACTACCATCACCATCACCATCATCACCATCATCAATATCATTATCACCACCATAATCCTTGCTATTACCACTATCATTGTCATTATTAGTCAAGAAAACTGGCTCAGAAGAGGGAAGGAATTTGTCCAGGTGACCCAGAGAGAGAGTTTTACTTTTCTAATATGCACAGTACATGATTTTTTGTCTGTGCTAGTCCTGGAGCTTGAACTCAAAGCCTGGGCACTATCCTTGAGCTTTAGTGCTCAAGACTAGTTAGTGGTCTATCACTTGAGCTACAGCTCCACTTCTGGCTGAGATCAGATCTCAGCCTCCTGCGTAGCTAGGATTACAGATATGAGCCATCGGAGCCTAGCAATGCATAAGATTTTTAAAGCAAGACAAGCTGTCATAAGCAGGATCCTGGAGATCCATGATAAAGGAATGAATGTCATGGAAACTGGACCATACAGTATTTACTTCAAAAGTATCTTGGCTCATCTCTCAAGACGAATCTCTGTGTCCGTTGGTATCAGATGTCCTTCAGCTAGTCTCTTAACATCTGCGGACCATGACAGATGGCAGCATTACAGACTGAGGTACCTAGGGAACGTAGTCTAATACCCCAGATTGAAGCATTGGGGGCTGGGTGCACACTTGTCCTAGTTTCCTTTTTTCAAGAGGAAACTGGAAAAGCCCCAACTTCCCACCCCAGCCCCATAGCGGTCTGCAACAATATTATCGTACTTCAGTTCTACTACCATTATATATTTTGTTAGCCGCAAATGGGACCTAAATTATATATTGTAGCCACCAAACCTTGGGCACTGGTCCATAGAATAAGGCTTAAGGGAAATTAGGTGAGGATAGAGGGAACTCGGGCCTGGGAGAAACTAGCAAACAAACAGAAAGGCTTACATAGTCCATTTGCAAGAGGGTCCCTTCTCTCTTTGGGGTGTTGTGTGTGCAAAGGGGGTTCAAGGTATAGTTATGAACAGGGCAGGGCTGGTGGAGGAGAAAGCAGGGGAGCCAATCAACATAGAACTAAGGACTAAAGAGTTATAAAACCCCTTGCTGTTTAATTCCAGCTCTATTCCTGTCTGGAATTATGGCCTTCTACAAACCTGTTTATCTGAAAACTATGGCCCCTTCGGTGTCAAACCCTGGGCTAAATGTTATGGTGGATGTAGGTGCAGGGAGTGTGATGAAAGACCTATGCTGCTTTTTTTAGAACCACTGGGAAAAGACATTTCTCTCTTTTGCTTTGAAAAATAGTACATGTTTCTTAATATAGCTGGCAGGGGTGGGGTGGTCTCAGAAGAAGTCTGTTCTCTGGAATTAGGGCTGGGAGAGACCGTAGGATTTCTGGTGTTACTATCTGTAAAACATCACAAGCTGGCCTAGAGTAGGTTAAACTAAACCACGAAGTATATGGCATTTGAGACTTGTGAGGCAGAAGCAAAGCACACAGCTACGAGAGAAGGTCTTGGCAGGGGTGGGGATCCAGATGATTATTCCTTCCTCCCTGGAAATGGGGATCTGAAATGGCTTCTTGGGAGAGGTGGGAGAAAAGGTTGTATTTGATGTGTTCAGAAAAGTAAGAGAATGCACGTGTGTGTGTGTGTGTGTGTGTGTGTGTGTGTGTGCGCGCGCACACGCATGCACATGCGCACATGTTTACAAGACAGAGAGACAGACAGACAGGATGGCAGATAGAAATAGACAGACAAACAGAGACATACAGACCAGCACAGGTTCAGAGGAGGAAACAGATTAGGGAATGAGGTGGGGGCAGGAAAAAGCTTTTGAGGCTTAAGTGCCTAGGGTAACAGTGAGGAAAGAAACCAGGATCATCAAAACTCCAGTCAGAGGTACTGTGAATTCCTAGTGTCCCCGGAGATTCTCTAACTACCATCAATCAATCAGATCCTCTTCAGACCAGGACTGAATTCTGAGGATGAGATTGAAAGAGCAGGCAGTGAGCTTTAGAAGCTTTAAGAGCCAGTCTAACAAAAACAAATGTAACACTGAGGAAAAAAAGCAAACCTCACCCAGTGAGCAGTCAGGTACATAGGCAAAAGTACAAGAATGGATGCTATAATTTAATGATGAGAACCTCTAAATACGTTGTTAGTTTTTTGAGACGGGGTCTCCCAAAATAGCCAAAGCTGGCATCATACTCCTGCCACAGCCTCCCAACTGCTGGAATTACAGGTGTGAACTACCACATTCAGCAGAAAAAAAATGATTTTAATGGACGATAATAATGATTATAGAATATGACAACAGTAATTAGTATTTCTTACAGTTTATACAGAATTGTTATTTGCCAGGCACTATGCTCCATGTTCTGTGTGGATTCCCTTCTAATCTTCCCAACAACTTCACAAAACAGAGACCATTGTGACTCCTTGCACAGATAAAAATCAGAGAACTTTTGAGAGAATGTTACCCCATTAGAGAGCAGCTTGGGTGGGAGTCTGACTCTGATGTTCTGATGTTAACCGTGAGACTATTTCAGTCGCATAGTTACAGACAGGAAAATCGAAGCCCTGGTAACGTTAGTGACTTACTTCAGGACTTACATGAGATTCTCTTCTCATTTCCAAGTTGTTCCCTACTCAAGGCTCCCTAGACATTATGCCTTGCCCTAGTTCAAGGCTTTGGTTCTGCCTTCTGGACAATTCTATATCCTACCACACTGGCTTTCCTGCCTCTAGCTTCTTCTCTCTACTTCATTGCCTACATTGCACCTGGAGAGGTCCTTCTGTGATCCATGCAGTCAAAAACTGTACAGGTTTCTACTTCCTGGGGAGGGGAATTGGATGGAGTCCTTTCATGAGAGTCTGTCACACTGTGACCCCCTCCTGACTCTCTGGCCTCTTATCCCATATCTTCCCTGATGTCCCTTATGCCAGCAACATCAGGCCTCATGAACTTTCCCACAGGGGACTTCCATGTTCTGTTGACATTAGATCCCAATGCTCTTAGACCTATGCTCCTCCTGTAACTCTGACTCTTCTATATGTATCCTTGTCAAGCCTCTCCTCCCTCTCAGTAGAACAGATGACGCTTACTTGGCCTGCCAGGATTACACACTCCTTGTCTCACAGGGAGCTGGATGGTCACCTCTTTCCACCATTTCATTGCGAGCCTCTCTGAAGCTTGCAACTGAGTCTGGTGACCCTGGAATAATACACTATGGACAGATACTTTTTTGAGGAGGAGGGGTAGGTCAGGACGGAGGGCTTGGTTTGAGGGTCTTGTGTGTGATAGTAGGCACTCTACCACTTTCACCATGCCTCCATCTCCTTTTTGTGTTAATTTTTAAAAATTGTTTTGAATTTTTATTATAAAGATGATGTACAGAAGTTTGCAGTTAGATAAGTCAGTAGAGTACATTTCTTTTTGGACAATGCTACCTCTTCGCCCCCCCCCCCTTCTCTGTGTGTGTGTGTGTGTGTGTGTGTGTGTGTGTGTGTGTGTGTGTTTTCCTCCCATCTCCACCCATAAATTGTATAGTTCATTTTCAACGTAGTATCCAGAGAATGCCAATGCTGTATTTGTTCATTTTTCATCCCTCCATTTCTATGCTCCTTCTTATCCTTCCAAAGAGAGAGTGCAATGAAGAAAAAAAGCTCATTTTCATTTCCTGGAATTCACTTTGACAAATATGATTTTGTGTGATCAGATGCACACAGGCATTATGTCTTTGTGTTCCTAAGTGTATCTTCCTTTTGTCTCACTGTGTGTGAATGCCTAGAGTCCTGCATGATTTACTGTGTCCCCGTATATTTTAGATCTAGCTTCCACATATGAAAGAAGGCATGCGTCATTTGTGTCTCTGAGCTTGGCTTACCTCACTTAACAATCTTTTCCAAGTCCATCCATTTTCCTACGAAAGATATCATGTTAGTCTTTCTAATGGCTGTGTGAAATTCCACTGAGTGCAGGTACCATAGATTTTGGATCTACTCCTGGCTGTTTCCACAACTTGGCTACTGCCAATAGTACAGCAATGAGCATGGACAGACAAGTGTCTTTTGGTATCCTGGCTTGTGATGTTCTGGGTAGATGCCCAGAAAGATGTGCTCTTTCTACTTGTGCGTCTTGACATTTGGGGATGACAGGTACATGCCACTGAACCTAGCACTGTTTCCCCCATAGCTGAGAAAACAAGTATGCATCACAGCACCCAGCCGTTGGTTGAGATGGAGTCTTGTAAATATGCATAGTTTTTCCTTCTTTTTTTGCCCTAGTTGTCCTTGAAGCATGATCCCCTGATCTCTGTCTTCCAAGTAGCTAGAAATATGGGCTTAATTCACGGCACCTAGCTTGAAGAAATACTATGATAATTGTATTTCATACTTGAGAAAACAAATGTGAGTAACAAGAAGAGTATACAGGGGTTTTCACAGCTTGGAAAGGAACAAGTGAGGTTGGTAGATGCCTATCTGCGGTGTCACTGCTGTCTCTAGCACACTTTTTATATGGTAGTCACTGTGAACTCTCTTTAGGGAGTTGAAACACAGTCTCCTGAGCACTGCTTCTGCATATGACCAGTCCACATCTGCCAGGCTGGCAGCTGGGCAGGTCTTGGCTGTTCTGTCCTGACCAAAGCCCCATCTCCCAAAGCCCAGTGCAAACACTAAGGCCCAGCTCCTCTGTGCACCATCAAGGGGCAGAGGCAGGATGCAGAAATAACAGATATGTTTCAGTCACAGAGAAACTAAAGTGAGCAATGTGGGAGGGAACTTGGTGGGCATGGCAGCCCAGGAATCTGGAGAGAAAAATGCCCATAATGGCATATTTTCCAGCAGTGAAAAACATTAAGACCCACTTTAAAAATGTACTTCTTACCACAGCTATTCCTGGACTCCAGCCCAGAAGAGCAGCCGAGGCGTATGAATGACACTCTCTGCCCACACTTACCCATTCCGGGCTGGCTGTCTCTGTCCCAAACATCATATGAGCCCTGTAACTTCTCATGCAGTCTCCTCAGCCCCTGCTCTTCACTGCTCGCTCACCATGGCCCTGAGGCAGCAGAGAGTAACAGAGCAGGGCAGGACCTCTGAGCTGTTCAACAGGTCTTTTCTGCATCCTAACTCAGAGAGAGCATGGAGAGAAGAGGGGACCTATCTAAGGTTCCAGAATCTTGGTGGTGGAGCCAGGGGACATCTAGGTCTTTCTGGTTAGGAATCTCTCAGTGTCTCCACCAGCTAGTCACACAGTGGCTCATTCCCCATCCCCCATCCTAAAGAACAGAGACACATGCATGAGCATGCAGACAATACATTTGTGCATGTGAGCACATAAATGATCTGTCCACACATATATATGTATGCAGACACATACACAGGTGTGTGCACACTTACACCCACAAAGGCAGTCAGCATTTAATATCAAGCTATAACGTGTTCACTGAGTTTCACCTGTGTGGTATTAGAAGTCAATATGAAAAGTTCTCAGGCCTCATTGAGAAGGATCCATCTATATTGTAGGATCTTACTTGTAAGGGTCTGGGAAATCAGGGTCCAATTTTATTGCAGGGCTGGGAATATGTCTTAGAGGTAGAGTGCTTACCTAGCATGCATGAAGCTCTGAGTTCCATTGCTCAGTATCACATGCACAGAAGAGGTTGGAAGTAGTATGGCTCAAGTGGTGGAGCAGCTAGCCTTAAGCAAAAGAAGCTCAGGGACAGTGCCCCAACCCTGAGTTCAAACCCCAGGACTATCAAGAAAGGAAAAAGTTATTGCAGATGGAGAACCTGAAGCCAGGAAGGTAAGGGTCACATAGTAAACTTTCAGCAGAGACCCTCAGGGAAGAACTTGTATCTCTTGACTCTAGCTAGCCACCTCATGAGACATGCATATTGCACCCTGTCTCAATCAAGTACACAATGTAAACTATTTCACTCTTAATTCAACTAGGCATAAGATGCACTGAGAAACACAACACAGAATATATATATATATATATATATGTGTGTGTGTGTGTGTGTGTGTGTGTGTGTGTGTGTGTGTGTGTGTGTATGTATGTATGTATATATATAATATAACAGAAGAAGACATCTACCCCAATGGATGAGAGACACATCAAAAAGAATTTACTGGAAAGCAACCATGAGCATTTACCATGCACCTCCTGCCAGCCAGACCTTACACTTGTTGCTTTATATACAATATCTCTTCTAATCAGTCCTGACAACAGTCATGTGAGATTCATGTAGCACACCCTCAATAATCATTTCTGCAAGTAAATGTAGGCTATGCACTGTTGTAAGGCACGCACCAGGCCAAGTACCATCAAGGCAGATTCCATAAACCTGATAGCTGGAAAAGACCTTAAAGCTACCCAGTGGATAAAAGAGTCCTTAAGGATCAATGAAAGAAAAATGAATAACCTATGGGAAGTTCTTTAGGAAGCAGAAGCCAAGACAATTAGAAGTACAAGCAATTCACTGGAGGCAATGCTTGTGCTAAGTACAGGGGAGAAGAAGCACATGTGAAGGCCTTAAGGTTAGGAAGCAGGCCTGTCACAGTGAGGAGAGATGGTAGAAGGCAGGAGGACCTGGTCAGGAAGAGGAGCCCTCCAAGGATATCAACTGGTACTTGACAGACTCCAGTGCAGCGTGCCCATGGAGGAGTCTGAGCAGAGATGGCTAGGACATACTACTGCTATCTTTGGTTAGTGACTAGCAAGTCTCCATATTCCCTGAACTGAGTAGGGCAGGGCAGGGCTGGCTGGGCCGTGGCTGCCACAGGAGGAGATGGGAGCATCGGGCAAGCAGAAGCACAGAAGGAAGTATCCAGATTTGTGCTGTGAGGACCTCCCAGGAGGAAGAATCTCAGGAGAGCCTTAGAGGCTGAGAAGGAACTCAGAAGATAGAAAATGGTAGTGGTGGGGGGAGAAGGGAGCTATAAATCTTGAAATAGGGAGCAGTGCCTCCAAGACATCAGTGTGGGAACAGCAAGACACAGTTGTCATTCCATTCTTCCAGGGCTTAAGAAGGGCTGGGGATGTGAGGAATGGGAGGAGTGGAGGCCACTGTGGGCCGTGGGATAAATCAGATTCCATGACAGGCCACGGGACTGTGGAAGGAGGGGCTGTGTGTGTGCCAGTTGTGTTTTAGCTCCCGGAAGCAGCACAGGAGGTAGAGGCACTGCAGGGAGGCAGGTGGGGGAAAGAAGAAGGTGGCTTCCATTTTCCAGGGTGATGACAAGTCTCCAGAGACATCCTGGGCTGGATGATCTGAAACTAGCCAGAAAGAAAAATGTCTTACAGGGTCCAACACACATTTGCATGCTTTTTGCCTGAAACCTTTACTAGGCCACTCATTGCTTTTCCATTTCCTTTTCCTTTTTTTTTTTTCTTTTCATTTCCCAGACACAATTTTCATGTACTCTTAGTATATAGTTCTATGGGTTTTGACAAATAACAGACAGTCAAGTTCCACCCAATGTGAGATATTAAAAAAATTCCAACACCCCAAAAATTCCCTTATGTCCTTTTGTAGTTAGCCTCCACCCCTGGCAATGTCCCCACCGCTAATGACTTGTCTCTCCATACAGCTTTGCCTTTCCCAGAATGTCATATACATGAGTCATACCATAAATGCATTGCCTTTTGAGTCTTGATTTCTTTCACTTAACATCATTTATTTGAGGTTCAGCCATGACATTCTGATATTCTGATAGTTCTTTTTTTTTTTTTTAAATAAAACAACTGAGCAGCACTCAAGTACACAGGTTATCAAGTCCCTGGTTTTGGAGCATTTGGGCTGTTTTCATTTGTGTATAGCTTTCTATACAAGCACAGCTTTTTTAAAATCAGTGCATATTAGAAAGTAGGGCTTGGCTCAGGGGGTAGGGTGGTAGCCTTGAGCTGAAGAGCTCAGGGACAACACCCAAGCCCAGAGTTCAAGCCCCATGACCCCCCAAAAAGAAATCAGTTCATATTAATTATGCAAAGTAACAGGTTTGGCCTCGAATTTATAATCCTCAAATGCTGGGACCCTCGTGTGTGCTACTAGATCCACAGCACCGGTATGTGATACCGAAGAATCCAATCCAGGGCTTTGTGCATGCTAGGCAAGCACTTTACCACTAGGCCAAACTCCCGGCCATGTTTTAAGCATTCTTTACATATTATGAAACAGGTTTTGGGTTATTATTTTTTTTGCCAATCCAGGAGCTTGAATTCAGGGCCTGGGCACTGTCCTTGGGCTTTTTCAAATCTATCTCCCTAACACTTGAGCCACAACACCACTTCCAGCTTTTTTCTGTGTATGTGGTACCTAGGAATCGAACACAGGACTTTGTGCATGCTAGGCAAGCACTCTACCACTAGGCTACATTCCTGGCCCATGAAACAAGTTCTTTATAAAATATGTACTTTGCCTTGTTCTTAGTCTTAAGGAAAGATATTCATCTTCACCATTATGTATGACATTAAATCCTTTTGGTTAACTGAAAATATCTCTGATGATGTTGAACATTTCAAAGGCATTTTCTTCATCTATTGAGACAACCATGTAGGTTTCATATAATGAATTGCATTCACTGACTTTAACCAGCCAGGATAATGCCTACTTAGTTGTGATATGTTACTTTGTTTACAATTTTGCTGAATTTAATTGGCTTGGAGCTACATTTCCTGTCCTTCATTTTCCTGCAAATGCAAATAATGGTCTTGTTCTTTAAACTTGAAGGGAAGAAACAGCCATGGCACTGCAGGCATTTGGGGGGTTAAATCTGATGACTATGCTGTATCCTTAACTGCTGTCTCGAGGCCCTTTTTTGGCCAGAGAAATTAGGAGGCCAAAAGTTAATGGCCCGAGAGAGGTGAATGTTTTTTACAGGTACCACAGGTTAGCTGGGGTGACAATTCTGGTCTGATTGGAAAGTTTAATGTTTGACTAGACTCCTTTCACCTTTTGCAAAGCCATTTTGTTTATTGGCCTCTAGCTGGTCCTTCTGCTCCCCTTAAAGGACATCCTGGTAAGCTCTTGTCTGGGAGATGAATGATGATATCTTTGTTCCCTGCCCTGCTGGAGTCTTGGTCCCCCACAATCCTGGTGTCTACCATCTCAGTTTCATTGACTCTTAGCATGAATATATAGCCTGTAACTTCAGGATTTCATAACCTTCGATCTCAAGATGCCAAAGCCCAGGGTACCCAAATTCTATAATTTTGGTTGGCACTGCTTTAAGAGTCCAATATCCTCAAAGGCTTATTTTTGTAGGGTGTTGGTCTGCCTCAAGTCCATGGTAACTGGTTTCTCTTGTTTGCCTTCCGCCTAAGGGCACTAGACTAGGAAGCAGATTACTGCCTGGGCCTCTGGTTGGTTGAACAGACTGCTATCAGGCAGTTCCCAGATGAACATGAGTCTTTCCTTTTAAAATTTGGTAGCAAATGACTTCTGGAAGCCAGCAGCCAGTGGCTCAAGCCTGTAATTCTAGCTACTGGGTACCTGAATGCATGAATATGAGGCTCTCAACTAGCCAGAGCAGCCAAATCTGAAAAACACTTTACCTCCAATGAAGTGGCAAAAAAAAAAAAAAAAAAAAGCTGGAAGTGGAGATGTGGCTAAAGTGGAGTGCCAGCCTTGAGGGAAAAATTCAAGTGAGAGCATGAGGCCCGGAGTTGAAGCCCCAGTGCTACAAAAAAAAAATTTTTAAGCAAGAAACAGTACAGAAACACACACACACACACACACACACACACACACACACACACACACACACACACACCCCTCCACATGATCTCAGGGTGGCTGTGAAGCTGGAGAAGACAGTGTTTGCAAGGAAAGTACTCTACAGATGTGAGACTTGTTTCTAGCCCAGTACTCTACTCAGCCTCAACATCCTGGCTCTGTCAAATCCATCTCTGCATCCTGCTTGTTTTAACTTGCATTTGCACTCTGACCTTTGCTGCTTAATGGGAGTTTTCATTTGGTCAACTGGGGGGTAGAAACGGAGAAGGTGAAACGGGCCAAAGCATGACTTTGGGTTCTTCTGCCAGGTGCAAGGAGAAGGAAAAGAGATGGTTGCTCACAAGGGGGCAGAAAATAATAATGAAGTCACCCTCAGCCTCAGCTGTTCCATTTACCTTTGTTTTTACCCCAAGTAGTAGAAGATCCACCACAAATCTCAGCCACTCACACCTTGCCGTGTGAACTGGGAAAGTCACTCATCCCCTTGGAGTTTCTGTTTATCCATCTGCAAGATGTGGATGGAAACTCAGCTGGATGGATGGGAGAGGGCTCAACTGAGACCTGAGCTCTCAACCCTCACTCCAGTGGGGAAAAGGTTGTCATGTCTCTGGCATGCTTATGGACAAACAACCCCCAGATACAGGGGTATGGCAGCTCCAGAAGACCTGCAAGCCTGGGAGACTGAACTGGAAGGGTGGGACAGGACCTTTGGCCTGTTGGTCCCCTTCTTTTCTCAGCAGCCAGGCCAAGCGGGCAGCAGCAGGCCCACTGGACCAAGGGCAGACAGGAGGGTTGGCGGGCAGGCGGGGCAAGATGTTGGGCAGAGGGAGAAAGGAGAGCATTGTCTGCCGAAACCCTACCAAGGGGCCAGGGCCACAATGCGTCGGATTCTTTCTGGAGAAACAGACATGCCTTTCTTCCCACCAACTGCTGCTAAAACAGCCATTGGATGTGATTCTCTCCCATTTCACCCCAAACAAATGATAAATAAATAAACCTTGGTAAGCTCTGTGCGCTGGAGCCAGGACCCTGGGCCCAGAACAGACTGGACGCCATGCTCTCAGGGTGAGGGAGGCCCCTGTGCCAGGTGGTCCTGACTGCATTCCAGTTCCAGGCACAGTCTGAGTCTACAGGGGAGCAGGCGGGAGGCCAGCAACCTAGGTTGGCTCTCCAGATGTGGGTTAGGGATGGCCTAGCTGAGCCTCCCTTAAACTTAAGAGAACAAATGTTGGAGGTGGGGAGAGGGCAGACAGCACTTCAGAGGAGACAGCACCTCCCTGCAGAAAAGCAGGGTGAGCATTGCCCAGTGGGCTTGGGCTCTCCTGACCCTTTGCCTTTTCTGGGGGCTTGCTTTAGAATCATTTCCTTGTTACTGTCTGCTCACCCCTCCCAAGGGCTCAGGGGTGTGGTACAGCCTTCTCTCTACATCTTCTGGAATGTTACAGACTCCTCAGGAATGATGTACTTTGCTCCAGGCCTTGAGTTGAGATGAGCACAGAATACTGGAAGTTTCCTTCCACTTCCTTGTTCCCAGAGTGAGAAAAGATAACCGCTGATGCCCCAGAAATGTCTTTGGATGCATGAAACTCTCAGCATCCTCCATGCAATGATGAGGGAGTTGGCTGCTCCCCTTGCAGGAGCCTCTCCTGACCCAAGAATTCCTCTCTGGCCTTACCTGCCTCTTGGGGAAGTGAGCCACAGCTTATCGGAAGCACTGTGCCACATGCAAGGCACTCTGCAGCCTGACTTACTGGCCACATGACACTGCCACCCACTTCAGATTCTTTGTTCTTGTTGGACTCCTACTGGTTGAAAATCTCTCCTTTCCTGAGACTCCCTATCATGCATAACACCACAATAAATGTCTGACTCCCTGGTGCTGTGCACACCTCTCTACCACTTGACAACAAGCCACTTGGGATGATATACACCATACAGAGAGCACGGGTCAGCCCAGCAGGCCCATGACCAGTGCCTCCTCACCCTCTCACACTGGCTGAGTTCCTGATGAATAAGGCCAATTACCTCCCACTCTTATAGGAAATGCTTTCCTAAGTGGCCTGGCTCTGAGAGGACATTGGTTTCCTTGGGCTAGGGTCTGCCTCTTTGTCTCTGGTTTCCTGATTTTGTGGACTGTCAGCTTTTATGAGGAAAGTGTAGGTTTTCTCCAGCAGCCTACTTTTGCTATGACAGAAGTGGGACTGGCTCTGACCTCTAGCTCTGGGATCCAGCTTAATTTGTGGGTAATTCGGCCATCTTCTCTCACTTGGGGCTTGGGAAGTATTGACCTTGTTTTCATTTCTTTAGCTAGCAATAGTGTGTGACTAAAAAGATATGCCACTGAGTGGCAAACTGGGGGGGGGGGGAAAGGCTCAGAAAGAGCCAGGCATCCAGGCCTTGTCCCAGTGCAGCTGAGGCACAGAGCCACTTGAGGAAGAATCAGCAGCTTTTGAGATAAATCAGGACAACTAAAAATTGACCACATACGTACGTGCAAAAGCCTAATTTTCTTGGAGCTGCAAAGAGACAATTTCATAGCTTTTCATGACATAATGTCAAATATTTCCAGGCATCCAAGACAGAGCTTGGCTCTAATACTGGATGTTCAAATCATATGGTCCTATGCTCTTTGAGTAGTGAGATCTGGACACAAGAAGCTCCCCTACTTTGTACCTTCCTGGAAACACTTCTCAGAAAAATGCCTTTTCTGCCCATAGAGGCATGAAATGACCATGCATGCGATGTCTAATGCAGACATAGACTTAGGAGTCTGTCTTGGTGACGTACAAGAGACATAGAATCAAGGATTTTATCTTTGTGAGTCTCTTTATGTTCCTTTGCTTTTTGTGGTGCTGGGGATTGAATACAAGGACTTACACATAGTTGGCACATACTCTAACACAAAGCCACACCCACACCCTTACCTATCTTCTGCTGTAAACTTATCACAATGAATTAGTACCTGAAATCAGCATCCCAAGGTTTGCTACATGGATTAATGAAAACAACAACAACAACAACAACAACAGACTTCACACTTGGCTTCAGAAGACACTTAAAAAATATGGTAGCAAGGTGGGGCTGGATCTAGTCAGGACTCCTGCTTTTGCTCTTTCTACTCAATGGCTTAGCCTCCTTGAGAAATGACTCGTAAGAACCAGACAATAAAACCTCCAATCTCAGAGTGATAGTCAGCTTTTCTTCTCTTTCTGTTTTATGGATAGATAGAGCTCATCTATAAATTTCATTAAGCCCACCCATAAATGCCAGTCAAATAAGTATTTTCTTCTTTCCTATATTTTTATTGTATTATAAAGGTGAAGTACCAGAGGGGTTACAGTTATGCAAATTATGTAGAGAGTATATTTCTTTTTAGGTAATGTTACCCTCATTCTCTCCCAGCAAACCAGTATTTTCTGAGGGCCTACTATGTGCCCAGCTACAAGTGTCAATTACAACTTTATGAGATTGCAATGACAAGAGACACTATGTGACAAGGAAAGGTAGAAGGGGGCCAGAACAGATTCACACAGTGGTACAGATTACAGCAGGGGACCCTTCTAGAGATTATGCATCTGGGTATGAATGGGTGATTCCTGGCAGCCAGACTGCCATCTTCCACTCTCACTGCAGTCTCAAAGGCCACAGGTGAGCATGCCAAGGCTCTTTGACTCTATGGCCTTTCTGAAAACTCCTCAATCTGACACTCTGAAACTCCTGACACTTCTCAGGATTATCATTGCACCAAGTCTATCCATAGTTGAGCAGACACAGATGGCTCAAATCTTCAAGGCACAGAGAGTCTGATGAGGAGACCATTACTGGGGCAATGTAGTCTGATAAGTACAAGGAGAGGCTGTGGGCACATGGCTGTGTAGGAAGTAGATGACTAAACTGTGCCTACTGCAGGAGATGCTACGTTGGCTCAGGAGAGATAACACTTGAGCTGACCCTTGAATAAACGTGGTGGGTTGAGTTGAGAGGGGTGTGTGTGAGTGTATGTGTGTGTGTGTATAATATGGAACATGGATTCTATCACTGGGACCAGCATAGCACTGGGGCAGGAACTCTTAAGACACTGAGCACGGTTGGAAGCTACCTTCCACTTTGTCTTTGTCTCCTCCTTTCTGGCCACTGTAACTCCCCCCATTCCTACATTCCCTTCCTTCTGCTCTCCTTCCTTTGGCACTGAACATGGTTATTGTCCCAACTTCTGACACTGCTCACTCTCTGTCTCCTTATCACTCCATGCATAAGGCTTTATCTCTATCCAAAGGCTTCAAATCTTCATCTCTAGTTCAGACACTACTTCTTCAGGTACAATTTTTTGATAACCTGGTCACCGGGCTATGAACATAGAATTTGGTTCTATTTGCAGCTGGTATACCCTGCTAAACATGTCTGGGCCTTTATATATATATATATATATATATATATATATATATATATATATATATATATATATATGTAGCTTCTGCATTTCCTCAGCCACTAGACCTAGGCCTTTTTCGTCTTCCATATTTCTCCCATCTTGCCCTCCCTCACCATTTCCACTGCCTCTGCTTGAGCCTTTTCACTTTCTTGTATATTGATTACACCATTATGAACCTGTTACAGCTGCTTTCAGTCACCTCCAAGTAATCCAAGCATCTACAGTTCAAAGAGAACAGTATAGACTCTATGTCACCATCTGATTAATTATCCTAATAAGCAACACTGACTATAACTGTCTGTTCCAAAGTGGTCTTCATCATTAGCTTGGTTTCAACACCCCTTTACTCAAGTCTTCTCAACTTTACCCCAGGCTTCTCCGTCTGTAAAATAGACCATTGCTCTGTCCAGAGATGCAATTGTATTTATCATGCCTGTACCCACCTGAATCTTCACTGATGGAATTTCTCCATCCAAATCGTGTCCTGTCATTCAACTCATCACCCTCAGTTGTCTCTAGACTTCCTTTCTCCTCTGCTGGAGGCAGGTACTGTGAACTCTGCTCTTTGGCCAAGCAACAGAGGTCCACTGATGAACAATCCCAGTACTAAGACATCATGGTCTGTCCACCACAGACCCGATTCTAGTAACACCTGCCAGTGGCTCTCAGTAATTTGTAGCCCTAGGATCTCAAATGCCTTGGGATGCATTTTGATACATCTCTATGCATTTGATACCCTGGCCTACCTAGTTGGCTCCTGACCACCCTGCCTAACCTAACCTTCTTCTTGCATATTATATGTTGAAATTCTCAAGGTGAGAGAGAGAGAGACAAACAGACAAATGGTTATAATAGGGAGAGTGTTAGGATCAGAGCTATCTGTAGCTCGGGAACATAGTCAGGAGGGTTCTACTTGCCATTGAGCTTTACCTATGGCCCTTGCCTTCAAAAATCCCTACCCACCACTTAAGACCTAAGTGCTGAAGAAGACTTGAGCTTCAGAAACCCAATTTTTATTGAGCACAGCTCACCAGACAAGATACTTGTGCTTTGCACTCTATTTCTTCCCACCCTTTCACCCTTCTGGAGAGTAAGCCACAGTTGGCCCTGTTCTCCACTCCTGACTCTTGCCCGTCACTCCTTAATCATAACAGTATGACAACAAGGTAATGCTCAATTGGTCCTTACCAGGTCCAGGCCTTCTCTAAACTCTTGAGTGATATGAATTGATCCTTTAGGTTTCATGGCAACTCCTTCAAGTAGACAATAGTATATTTTCATCTCATAGATAAGAAGCTGAAGCACTGGTATGAAATGGTGAAACTGTCCATGAACACAAGCAGTCTGCATCAGGGTGTAGATTTTCTACTCCCTATTTCCCTGAGTGTGCAATCCCACCTAGCAAGACCCGCACTGGCACTGGCACAGTGTGATACCTGATCACACCCTGATGAACACAAACCATGAATCCATTGTGAGTTGCCTTTGCAGATTTTCTGCCAATAGTTTTGGGTGTTTTTTTTTTCTAAAAACAAAACAAAAATAAACCAATGAAACAAAACCAAAAATACTGAACAGCCTTGGGATTCCAGAATGAGTGCCTACTTGCCCTGTGTCACACAATGGAATGACTACCCATGAAACAGATTAAGCCTAGATCCCCTGAACTTCGACCAAGCTCTGTAATTCACTATCATTAACTCATTCATTCATTCCCTACTTATGGATGGTACACACTACCATTGTTAGGTATCGACTGTGTCCCAAGGAAGTGACTACAAATTAATCCAATGAATGTGTGAGTTTATCTGATATGTCCTCTCCCAAATGTGAAATAGCAAGATTCCTAGAAACAGGGATCTTTGCATAAAGAGGTGTCTGAATGCTCATTCACAAGGTATTCGCAGCAAGTTTGCTGATGACAGTGCAGATGGCACATGATATTTGGATGACGCTTTGGCCTTTACTTCAAGTTTACACATGGTACAAAGACCAGAAAGGCTAAGGGCCAGAACCCATTTCTTTTGACTTGCAGGCCAAAGCATTTGCTCACTGCCTGGAGCTGCCTCTTAAGGACCAAAGAAAACCAGAGGAAAAGATCAAGCCCTTCCTTATAATAAGGCATGAAGAAATGCAAGAGAAATGCCAATTAATCCCGAATGTGGGAAGAATTCTGAAGGTCAGAGAAATGGAAAAGGTAAGTCAAGGAAAATGTTCGCATTCAAGAGTGGAGATAAATGGAACTGATAAATGGCCTTTGAACACTTGAGTTATTTATTTATTTGCTTCAATTTCTTGTGCAGTTGTTAACTCCAGCTAAAATTCCCCAGTGCCCTGCTCACACGTGTGGTACATTATGTACCCATCTGGCAGCAAGACTGACACTTCCCCTGGCAACGGCCATCTGATGCTTCAAACACACTTACATGCTTGTGTCCCAACAACAACACAGAGCGTAAACAGAAAAAGAGAACACCAGGAGTGCACAATGCTCGTTCTCTGGAAGGACTGATTTAACAATATCTTGTCTGCAAGAAGAACTCAAAGAATATGAGAGGAAGTGAACTTGGATTAGGCCCAAAGGCTGAACTGACAGAGACTCTCAAAGAGGTAGAAGACAGACACTGGCTTTAGTAATCATGAGACTGAAATTTGAGGTCCCTTTTGCAGAAATGAAGGTAATTTACTCTGAGGACTGCCCTCCCCCCCCCCCTCTCTCTCTCTCTCTCCCTCCCTCCCTGCCTCCCCTCCCACTCCCTCTGTCCCTCTGCTTAAACAAACTGTAGTAAAAAGAACTCCTGCTCTGATTGTCCATGGAAAGGTTCCCTGGAATGTTGGACTGAGTCTCTGGAATGTATAGATTTAACGAGCCAATTTGGAAATTAACAGAGATGAAAAAGGGAGCTGTATGGCCACATTTACACACAGAATCACTACCTAAATTACTACAGGAAGGGCTGAGGCAGTCCTCTAGAACTCCTCACGAGTGGACTTAGCCGATCTGCACAAAGATCACCCATAGACTTGTTGAAGACATGGTCTTCATTAGGAATTCTGAAATGCTGAAAATAAGATTTCCAAGCCTCTTACTGAGAGGAGGCCTCCCCACTCCTCATCTATTGAATGTTATGTTTTGAAATATTTCAACAAACCACATCCTTATCCTGAATGATTTTGTCAAAATGCCAGCCCAAGCATTTGATCAGGAAAAAGATAACAGAGTTTTAAGCCATGGATATCGATAGAATGGATGGTGAGGAACCTTGAAATTTGAGCTATCTTTGCAGTGTGGCTTCTGACAGTTTTAGGAGGTTATTTATTTATTTTAAATAGTAAGCTGCCTTGGGATTTCAGCCATTACTTTTATTCTTGGCCAGAAAGATGGGGGCCTGGGTTAGGAGCCGTCATTTCCGTGTCTCTCAGGATGCACGTGAGGTAGCAGAAACCCAGGGTGGGGGACAACTTAATGATGGGGGACTGTGCGGTCAGTGACACTGTGGATGATGCTCCCCCTACCACAGGCAGACACCAGGGTTAATTCATTTTCCCTCCATTCAGGACACAGCCATCTGACCCAATCTTCAAAGAGCAAGGTGGTTTTTTTGTGTGTGCATATGTTTCTTTTTTTTTAATTTAAAGGTGTGCATAATTCAGGGTCTTTCAGCATTGCCCATGATTCCTCCTTAGTAGCCTTTGATTTTTCTTCCAGGATTTGATCAAGCAGACTCAACTCAAGCATCAAATCTAGGTTGTAGTTCTGACAAAGTCCCTGGGAAAGAGGGACTCTCCCACCAGCGGAGAGAACAGAAGGATTTTTAGTGCTGACAGGACCTGAGGCCACATCTTTGTGGTACAAAGCAATGTCATGTGTGGAAAGCCCAGGACCCAGTTACAGAGCTGCTCTTGCAATTAAGCATCCCCTTTAAGGAGATTCTAGTGGACTGTGGGGTAACTCGAGCAGAAGGAAGGAAGCCTGAAGCCCCTTGAATGACACTGGCAGCACCTAGCTGCCTCCTCCTTTTGTCCCCCTAAAGGTAGCTGCTGGCCCACTGACCCTAACTTTTCTACTGACCATAACCCCACTAGGTTCCAGGGAACCAATTTCTGACAGATCTCTGAAAGGTGCTTGGTAATCTAAACGTCATCTCCCACTTTAAAGTGCTTAGGATTTGAGGTTATGAAGAATTTGGACACCCCCCCCCATCCAAGAGAAAGGTCTTGGGAAATTACAGGCTGCCTAGGGGCTATGTGGAACAAAGCAGAGAAGAATCCCTTCTCTCCCATCTTCCATCAAGAAGAATACACATGTGTGTTATGGCAGATACTCGCTGTTTATCAAAGTGGGAAAGAACCCAAATAAATAAAAGCCCAGCCACACCCAACAATGTAGCCACAAGAAGCCATTCATGTCCCTTGAAGAACTATTTCAGGCTGTTTATAAAGAGGCCTATTAAATCCTTTGGACTTGAGTTCTGAGCAGGGAGGTGGCAGGGCTGTGTTATGACATGTGGAAGCATCATAAGGGACAGGCACCATGAGACCATGAGCATCCAGGCAGCTATTCCCTAGCACTAATCTACCAAGCTTGGAGCCTTCAGCGCACCTGCTGGAGAATAGCCCGACAGTGCTCGTTGTTGTTTATGATCCTACAGCTGGGCTCTTGACTTCCCCGTCTGTCAGCTAACACCAAAGGAAATGTCACCCATTTCTAGTTGTCAAAGATGAAGCTAAGGCAAACAGAGACAGATCTCCATACAACACTCAAAAGAAGTGACAGAAGAAAGTGCTTCCCAGACTACCTGTTGAAAATGACAGCATCCTCAGTAACATGGAGCCTTTGTGAAGGAAGACTGCTCACCTGGAACATGTGAACATAACATTATATGTCTACGTGTGCATTTGTGTAATGCTCAATCCCAAGAAAGGATTTTTAAAAATCAGTTGGGTCAGATATTTACACAGAGAGAGAGAGAGAGAGAGAGAGAGAGAGAGAGAGAGAGAGAGAGAGAGAGAGAGAGAGAGAGAGAGAGAGAGAGAGAGAGAGAGAGTGTTTAGTATATATTGGGATAGCTCTATTAAGTTTACAAAAAAAAATCTTTCAACAACAGAAATGGTCACTCACTCCATAAATGTTTAAGTCTCTGTGTTCATGTGCTTGGATGACCTGTTACCTGGCCTTTGCTGCTGCGGTCCCCTGCTCCTGTGACAGTAAATCAAGTCCCTCAATGCAACTATTCCAAGGCTACATTTCTCTGTGTGTCACTTCTTCTTTTAGTGAATGACATGGATTTTTATCTAAAAAGTAGGGCTGGACATGTTGAATCCCTGTGCCTAAAGAAAACCTTCCCCAAACTGAATTAGCTGAATCCCACCACCTCCTGCATATCATGACATGTGAATAAACATGAAGACATGCATATGAACTATTTTACTTACCCATAAGTCCCACACCCAGCAAAATGTTTATATCCAAAATGTTAACTCCACATCACATCCATGCCTATCCTGGGGAGAAGACTATATCAGTATCTTCATCTGAAATTATTTTATTTAGTTTTTAATTTTCTTTTAATGAAACTGATTTTCAGGTTTCCTAGCTTAGAAAAGATTAAAAGTAATATGTGAGCTGCAAAATAGTTGGCTCTAATACAGTAGCCAAAAGGTTCAGGCTGGCTCTATTAGGGAAGGTGGATAAATGGTCAGAATACCACCACACTGACCCAGGATCTAGAGGACGGCAGCCTAGAGTTATCTATTATACTTTATTACAGGTTGTCTCTCAGGACTGCCATCCTTTACAGGGAGTTAGAGTGGAGATGGCCATGAGTCCCCCATCCAAAAAAAGAAGGAAAGAAAGAAAAGAAAGAAAATCAGCCTTTATATGTAACAAACTTTTGAAAGTGTTCCATCCAATGTAGTTATGTTTGCTAACCTGATATGTAAGAGTTAAAATGTTCTCATCTAGATAATTCATGATGGGTAGAAGAGTTCACTCTACATGGATGTTGGCTAAATGAAATGTCACCTGTGTGTTATCTCACAGCATAAAATGTGGATTTCAAGCACAAATGACACTGATGATGGTAGCACATAATGCAGTAATGGGCGTGTGAGGGGTACCACTCTGGTTGACTGATTCCCATGGT
Source organism: Megascapheus bottae (assembly GCF_031878675.1). NCBI lineage: Eukaryota > Metazoa > Chordata > Mammalia > Rodentia > Geomyidae > Megascapheus > Megascapheus bottae. The sequence goes on along the minus strand of NC_143514.1, from coordinate 53,322,958 downwards.
AACAGGAACTAGGCAAGAAAGATCACCTACTGTAGCCACTTCCATTACCTGCTTTCACAGAGATAAGAACTGTCACAATTAGCACACTAATTCTTGATTCAAAACAACATCCTGGCCTTGAGATAACTCTGCCTTCATAACCCAGATGCACATTTCTTCATGAATATGTAATTATGACTCTAATTTGCTCAGTAATTCCTTTTCCGAAAGAGCCCAAGAAGGTAATATGCAGGCTGCTTCTATGGTAATAACTGCGGTTTTTCAGCTTCTATAATCCAGGTTCCTACATGCCCTAACCAGCTCCCAGATACTATGCCAGGATACTGGGCTTAGGCGGCAATGAAGGGACTATAACTTTTTCTTGTCTGGGTACCTGAAGGAAAGTAATGTCAAACAATGGTTATGAATGAATGTCAGGACATTCATCTTGACTTTGGGGATGCAGGAGTATATCTAGGGTGTACATGTGTTCTTTCCCTCTCTTTCTTTCCCTCCCCAACCCTCCTTTTCTTTCCCTTTCTCTTTTCTCCTCCCTCCCCTGCTCTCCTCTCTTCCTTTCCCTTCCCTTCCCTTCTCTTCCTCCTCTTTCTTCTCCCCATTACCTGTCTCTCCTTCTCTCTCTTCTCAAATTCCTCACATGGACGCTGAAACACTGAAAACTTTCTAAGATCTTGTTGAGATCTATACTCTCCACCTCACTTGTCTCCTGTCCTGCACATCCTTCCCCCTTCACCACATATGTTGTGGTCCATGCCTGCCATGATTCCCTTCACCTCTGCACTAGTTAGCGATGATTATGGACCACCTAAGCTACTGTTGCTTAAGCCAATCATCATTTATTATTATAACTGTCATGTCTGTAGGCCAGCGGTGGCAGGGGAAGTTATGAATCCACTGGCCTTGTTTTTTGTGTGTGTGAATTGACCTCTGGGATGTTGTATTCATTCTGGGACTCGGGCTAAGGAAGCCAAAGTTGCATGGGGGGACATCTTCTCATGGAAAGGAACAAGAAGGTGAACCCAACTAAGTGATCACATCTAAGTTTCTGTTTATTTCCTGCCTTCTAACATTTCATCAAAGCAAAACATATGAATGAGCCCAAGGTTAAAGAGCAAGGAAAAACGCTTTGATCATGTGACTTGCTTCGACACTAGAAAGGAGAGGCAGGGAATGAGTACTTGGGAATAAGCTAATCTATCTCTGACTAGTGATACTGAGTAGTACTGATAAAAAGAAGTTAGCCTTGGAAATAGAAGGGCTAGGTTTATATCACAGCTACACGTTTTATCCACCAAGAGGTCTAGACACAAGCATATTGCCAAAATACTTTAGGAATTTAGTTCATATGTGCTAGGAATCTACTATATATTGGAATTTCATGCCAGACTCTAGGTCAGATTGGTGAACAAAGCAGCCATGTGCCTGCTCTCTTGCATAACAAATAAGCTTTGAACCCTGTGAGTATCCATTCTCTCATCCTCATCTCCAAACTGGAGAAACAACCAAGTAACATGAGAAAACCCATGGGAAGCTGGCCTTGTGTAGTTACAACATCTCTTTGGAAGTGATCTCTCCCCCTTAAACCATGAGTTCCCAAGCAAATCAAGACCCAGCCACCTAACGATATGGAGATCTACTTTTGTGATCCCTGCCTCATAGACATTGTCTAAGGTGGCCAAAGAAAGGTCTATCCTTTCTGATGCCCCTGGCAGCACCCAGTCTACCGTCACAATCACAGTAGGTTGTTACGATATACACGATGGACCTAAACTGCAGAACATCGACCATTGCTTTCCTTACCTTTTCCTGGAAACAGTCTCAAACACTGAGGTTTCTACCAAAGACTTCCCATTCACCCAGAGCAAAAAAAAATGCAACTAATCAAAGCAATCTGGACTTTTCTTTCCATTCCCACCACCCCAGAGCAAAATCTCCCTAAGTGATTAAATGTTATAATAAGGATTTGGCATATTTACCTTGTAAGAGATTGTGCCTTTGTGGTATCTGGTGGAGTACAAACAGGTTCAAGAGCCAACAGTGAGATGAACTATCAGAGAAGACCGATGAGGGAAGAAAACAACACAAATCTCAAGATAAGTCAATAACCACTAATCACATACAGGCGGGGTGAAGCATGCAACTAACTGGGCCTTCCCAGCAAAAATAACACTAATTAAGTAGTTATAAAAAATTATTGTTATTATTAGCTGTATCATTATTATTATAATAAATTAAGTACTGGCTAGAAATTCAAAAGTCTGTCTTCAGGGTCTTGTTTCCCTCAGCATATTTTTTTCACTCAAGTTATATCCAACAGTGGGTCCCCCTCCCCTCCTCCCTGCCTGTGGGAGCCCCTGAATTCCAATGGTAGGATTGTAGGCCCTCCAGGCACTAGATTCTGGGGGAAGAAAAAATATCTACTTTGTAATCACTCTCTCATTCAGCAGCTAGTTTTTCAGTACTGCTAAGGACTGAATGTTTGTGTCCTGCCACTACTCACATGCTGAAATCCTAGCCCTCAATGTGGTGGTACTAAGAGTTGGGGCTTCTGAGAGGTAATTAAGACATGGGGATTCACCCCTCATGAATGGATTAAGTGCTTTTTATTAAAAAGGAGTCCCCAGAACACTAACCCTGCTTTCTGTCACAGGAGGATATTGAAGTCTGTAACCAGAAGAGGGTCCTCACTAGATTCTGACTATGCTGACGTCCTTTACACAAATTCTAAATCTGTAAGGGATAAAAGTATGTGGTTTGTAAGGCACTCAATCTATGGTATTATGTTACAGGAGCCCAAACTAAGACAAGCACTCATTCAACCCCTTGCTGGTTGATGTGCCACCATTTCATTTTTCCAATCCATTCTCTCTAATCTCCTAACAGAAGCTCTGGCCTCGTGGCCCGGTTTTCTCAAGCTTATCGTTCCATTTCTACCTAAGAAAGGTGTGTCTGGAGACATGTATTATTTTTTCTCTTAAAACTGTACTTGTATGGTTGTATACTCTTTGTTGGACATATTACATATGCTTCCCTTTCACACCTCTTACCAACCTAGATGGAGATGAGGGATCATGCCTAAGACAGCAGCTAGTGGTCAATACATACCTGATGGAATTTACCATGTCAACATAGACCAACATGCTTGCTAAAAATAAATAGCTATGGGATAGTCATTGGAATGGAACAGATGTGTTCTGCTCACTGTTTGGCACACAAGTTCTGAGCCCATCAGAGATTGGTCCCAGTGGCCAGGCTTTAGGAAACTGGTATGCTGTTTAGTCAGAATCCAGGATCACCTGTCATTGATAGTTGACTTTTCTATCTAATACTTCAGTAGTTTAGTCTACTGAGAAGAGTTGCATCTGAAACACCAAATAGGACCCTATTCTAAACCTTCCAGGTACAGGATGCAACTCAAAGGTGATGCTAAGAATGTATCCAACAAACAGGATTCTCATGGAGTTTCTCTAAGCAACCACTCAGGACTTTAATGTCCACCTTCTAAACTTGCTCCTTCCTCAGCTCCTTTACTCTCAGCCCATGATACCACCATAGACCAAAATATGCAAGCATGGCACCATGTCTTTCTCTTTCCAGAAGCTTCCAATCAAGTGCCTTTAAGCTTCACTTCTAAAACAAATCCATCTTGCCTTCCCTTCCTGGTCCAAGCCTCTATCATCCTCTACCTGGATTATACCAATAGCAGCCATGCTGGTCTCCCAGTTTCTTCCACTCTAGTCCTTAAGAGAGCCCTTTTGGCATACCATAGTCAAAGCCATCTTTCATACAAAGAGTAAATTGATCTCACCCTGTTTCAAACCAATGGTTTGAATAACAAACCCTGCTGGAATAACATCCAAATGAATTCCTGTGATCTACAGGCCCAGGGAGACCTCCCCCCACCTCCTTTCTGCTCTACATCCTGACACCACCCTGTACACACATGGCTCCACAAATCCTTTCTGTCCCTTAAACAGGCCTCAGAGTCTTGACATTGGCTATTCACATCCTAAAATTATTTATTTATTCATCACTAAACCATCACTAGAAAGTTCTAGGCAGAAAAGGGAATCATTTGTTTTGATCCCTATGCTATTTTGTTCACATTTACCAGAATGTCCAGCACATAGTAAGTATTCAAAGTACATATGTCTAGGGGGAACAAAATTCTCTACCCTTAGATATGAAATGCTTTTCAAGTGAAAGATGGGGGCAGGGAGAATAACTTCACGGTGGAGAAAATGAACCAATTCAGCCTTATCCAGCTACTCAAGGTCATGTTTACTGGTAGCAGGACCCCTTGTTATGATGTGATGAGAAATGCATATATAACTTCTGTGGTCTTCATCTCCAAAATAATGTAATTCCAGCATGATTGTTTTTTTAAAAAATAACCCAACAAAGCCTAGTCAAGGGATTGAATGAAAACTATGAAGATCATTTCCAACTATCAAGGAAAGTCTGAGAAGCTGCCCGAGTCCAGACATGGCAATGTATGTGTCACAGTATTCAAGGCGAGACCCTAGAACAACAAAAAAAGGGCAGGCTTTAGGGCGGGAACAAAAAAAGTTTAACAAAGTATGGAATATAGTTAATGACAATTCATCAATATTAGCTCATTAATTATAACAAATGTATCCCTATTAATAGAGGTTAATAACAAGGAGACTGGCTGGCTGAGGGACGCTTTCTGTAATCTCCTCTTATGAATACTGTAAATCAAAGCTTCTATAGTAAAAGGTTTCTTTCCAAAGTACATTTGTTTGGTGAGTGAATATAGAACAATAAACGCTGCAAAGATATTTTTCACATCTTTTATAAGAATTTCTTATAAAAGGCTCCAGTATGATGTTAAAACTAACAGTCTAGTTCCCAAAGTCTGTGAGGCATTGTCTGGGGGCAGACTCTTTGTATCATTGCTTGGTTAACAGCACAGTTGAAACACTGTAAAGGCAGACATCCAATCCTATCTGAACCGCCAGTGGTTCTAAATGAGGAGCAGTGTTTGGGTTAATGACAAAAAAAAAAAAAGCCAAAGCCTGCCCTCTTTGAGGATGAATCAGTCTCCTACTGCTCTCAAGTCCATCCAGCCACAAGCACTGCCAAAGACCTACAGTCCACCTGAGTCAGCTGGCTGAGCTTATCAGCCAGCTCCTGTCCCAGATGGACAAACACAAAGCTGATCAAACACAGGGGCTTTCTTTGGAGGGTCAAATAGTATAGCACAGACTTAAAACAGCTCCAGCTCTCGTGATTGGTCTTCTTTGATTCTCTTTGCTGGAAGGGTCCTGCAAAGGAAAGGTCTGACTAGAACTGTTATAGGAAGCAGGATTTGAAGAAATAAGTGGAAAGAGGAGGAACACCACAGTACCCAAAACTACAAGGAGTGGTCTGATTAGTGCTGAAGAGACCCCTACAGGGACAGTTGGTAAACTGAGCCCAGGCCAGACTAAGAGGCTTTCCAGACCTTTAAGGAATTCTGCATCATACATAATGATATTCTTGTTCTATCTTCTACCCTTCTTCCCAGGGCAAGATTCTCTTTTTTCCCCATCACAGCCTGCAGTGAAAGGACCTACACATGGTAATGGCTCAAAGAATCATGTGGTGAATGACTAACAGAGAATTAGTGAGTAGATAGCATCTAAGAAGCTGGGACTTTACCCTTTTCCTAACAGCCCACAATCAAAATGACATTTTCTCAACCATCTCCCCTACCCAGAGGCCTTGCCTTCTTTCCCTTTGGTGTTTACCACCTGCAGACTTCTACTTATGGGTGTTCTTATTTTCTGTCTATCACCTCACAGTCATTCAACAAACACGAACTGATTATTTGCTAAATAACAGGCATTTTCTAGATGTGAAAGACACAGACCTCATGGACTGAAATCTCTACTGACATAGAGCTGATAAAGCAGTAAGCAAAATATATAAAGTGCCAGTTAGTAACAGGGGATATGGGGGAATAAATGTCCAGAAAGAAGGGAAAAGGCTAGGAGAGTCACTTGTAAGGGTGGTCCTTTACATATTATAGGATGCAAGCCACGAATCCTTTTTCTTTTTATATTCACTAGCCTAGTATCTACATGCAGAAAGCACAGAAGAATGAGAGAATGAGGATATTGGAAAGGTTAATCCATTTATTTTCTCTTTTGGGGTGGTGGGTGGGGGAGGGGAGGCACCAGTCCTGAGTCTTGAACTGGCTGCTGTCTCTGAGCTTTTTTGCTCAAAGCTGGTGCTTTAGTACTTGAGACACAGCTCCACGTTCAGCATTTTGGCATTTAATTGAAGATAGGAGCCTCATGGACTTTCTTGTCCAAGCTGGCTTCAAACCATGAAGATCCTGGCATCCTGAATAGCTAGGCTTACAGGCATGAGCCACCTGATGTCCTGCCCCATTTCTTTCCTTTAACCTTTTGTTTTGGGAGAACTGGAGATGTACAAGAGATAACAAGAGGTAATGCCTGCTACCCAGTTTCCCCAATGGTGATATGATTATATGGCTATGGTACAGTTCCAACACCAGGAAATTGATGCTGATAGAATCTACCCTTTCAACTCATCAATTTTACATGTACTTTATGTATGTGGGCACACGGTAGACTCAGTTGTATGCAATTTCAAGGACTAGGAGATTAGAGAGAATGGATTGGAAAAATGAAATGGGAGTCCAGGGCTGATAGAAGGTAGGGTAAAGCAAACTATCACATAAAATGCCTAAGCTCCATTTATCTGTGTAAGCATTCTAAAAAGGCAGGTATTCACAACCTAACTGACATACGTGAAAACTCAAACAAGTCCTGTAGTTGGTGATGACTGTCTAGATATTTTCCTAGTAAAGGATGGTGGGGAGTGGAGGGACAGAGGATTTAGAGATCAAAAGAAAGAACTGGTTTCAGAGACATTGGAGAGCTCAATCAGGAAATAAGAGAGGATGTGCTAAGGAGAACAGACATATTAAGAAGGGGGGGAGGGAGAGGGAGAGGAAGAGGGAGAGCTGAGCTACAGGAGCCAGAGAAGAGAAGGGTGATATCACAGTGTGGCCTGATTTCAGGGGCAATGTGTGATTTCTCAGGCATGCTCACTCATATCTCTGGACTTCATGTTCCTCAGCAGTGTGGGGTGGGAAGATAAACAAATAATCATCCCATCCTACCCATTGCTACCATCTAAATGCTCACGTTCACCTCAAATTCATATGCTGAAACTTCATCTCCAACACGATGGCACTCGGAGGTGGTACCTCGGGGTGATCCTAAGAGTGCAGTTTTCGTGAATAGGATCAGTGCCCTCTCCAAGGACCAGGGACCAAAGTTCTCCCTTTAAACACACAGTGAAAAGGTGCCATCTGTGTCCTTACCACACACATTACTGGCACCTTGTTCTGGACTCTCAGCTAATGATATTCAATTAGAGCAGCACAGAGATTAAGATAATCAACCAGGATTGCTCCAAGGGGAGAAGAGGGAGAGGTAAATCTGTGCAAAGTAAAGTGCTAGATCAACTGCCAAAACCAAAAACAAGAAACTAACCCAACGACCCAGCCTGTCTGAAGTTTCCACCAAGAATAAATGACTGGCTTTCCAAGGGATGAAAACACAGAATGTAGGTCAGCACACATAGCGACTCTTGCTCTGTTTATAAGAAACAGAGAGTGTGTGTTCCTATTAAACACTCTTGAATCCCAGCAAGAATGAGAGACTCGGGCTGTTTATGGCTTTGGATATTTACTTTTCTCATACACAAATCAGCTTGGGTACCGTCAGAGCAGACGCCACCTCACACTGCGGCCCTCTGCTGTCCAGACTCCTCCCTGTGCCCCACACATGGTTTGAATTTATTGGTTTTAGCAGCTTTCATTTATATTGTGTGAGGATCACGGAATGACCAGCAAACAGAAGCTCTGATCCGTGGCCTGGAAAAAAAACACAGAAGTGTGAGGAAGAAGGTTGTGGTGTAGGGCTGGGAGGAGTCCACTGATTCAAGGAAAAGCACCTCCCCTCCACAGGGTGATCCAGTAGAAACCTTGGGGCCACTTGGAAAATAATAAAGAATCAGTGGGATAGCACTGCCCCATGAGGAGATGGTCAGAGGGTGAGGTGGTAGAAGGCTCTCAGTTGTCATGGCAACCCAAAGTTCAAAATGGGTGACAGTGGGACATGACAGGGAGCTGCCAAGAAGTTTGACTTCTCTGAAGGAAACATCTGGAAACTGGATTCTGTGGTAAGATGACTGGAGACTTTCAGGTGATGGTCTGTAGATACAGTTGATGACTTTACTGCTGACATAGAATCCCTAAGTATATACTTGGGGGCCACACCCTGAGGGAACCCAAAGTCATTCCATAAAGTTCCTGCCCTCAAAGAACTTTAGTCTAATGAGGGAGGCAGGATGTAAACATATAACAGACAATAAAATATGAAGGACTGTGTTCTAGTGAGGTCAGAACCTGCTTAGAGAGTGGATTTGCAGCATCAAGATTGTGGTTTCTGGTTTACCAAACAAGCTTACCACCACCAAGGGCGTTCTGCTAGGGGAAGGCTGCCCTGGCACACACTGCTGGACCCTCAATCCAGTGTGCTCACTGTTTATGTGTTACAAGCCCTTCCACCTCCCACTTTAGGGACACAAGATCTGTACTATAAGTGGCCATGTTAGCAAATGGAGGGTAAGACCTCACTCAAGTCTCTTCCCCAAAGGCCTTGTAAATTTAGTGCCACTACAGCTGACTGCATTCAGCCTCAGCACACTCTGCCATCTAGTTTCTAAGAGACAACTGTGCCCTGAATTTCTGTTCTAGAAGCTGAAGACCCTGCTTCTTCTCCTGATAGACATGCCTCGGGCACTTGCTTCTTCATGCCAAGGCATCTAGACATGTTCCAGTTTGAGCTGTGAATGAGTAAATGAGTCAACAGGTCTGTTGTCAACCAAAAGAAATTCTTTAGAACACAGGAATAGGAAAATTTCTCCATAGTTCCCATGTAACCAGGATCAAGCCCTCACCTTTTCTGTGTGTGTATGTGTGTGCCAGTAACAGGACTTGAACTCTTGGCCTCACACTTTGGCTTGGATTTTTCAGCTCAAAGCTGGTGTTCTACCAACTTAAGCTACACTTCCACTCATGCCCCAGCTTCTGACCATGGGAATCATGGCTGCATAATGGTGTCCCCTACGTGCTTCTGTGGCCAAGTGTCTCCACGATTCCCTCCAGTGTTCTCCATTGTGAGTCAGGAGATTCTCTTAGTCTGGATCAGTATTGACTGATCAGCTCATGTCTGATGCTCCTCCTGAACTCAGGCGCTATTCCTGGTCCATCAGGACTGAGCTCAGGTGGTTGCACGCTCAATAAAGCCAAGCTAGGCACTCAGAGGCAGGCTTACTGTATATAGTTGAGCTTTTGCAAATGCATAAAACTCCTGGATGTGCAGACCCATCTTTCTTGGGAGTATCTACAGGACATCCAGATGACTGGAGCCCCTGCAAATGCCCCACAGCCCAGGAGAGTACTTAAAAGTACTCAAAAGTGAGTTAGGAAATTATATCTGTCTATCTACTGTGACTGGGAGGGCCCTGTCACATTTCCCCACTCCTATACTTACAGAGAAGTTTCCCAGCCATCTGTACTGGCGTTGCTATGCATTTTTAGCCTTCCTCAAGAGAGAAGCTATGAACTCTCAACTGTCTGCTCTGGTCATCACTTACCTATCTCAGAAGAGCTGTCCCCTTATTCCTGATTCCATGCCCTCCTCCTCCTTTTCTACACCCTTATCTTCTCTTTCTCATTTCGGTAGTTTAAACACCAGATCCTCCACTCATTTGCTGTATGACCAGGCCAGTGAATTACTTCTCTGTGCCTCTGTTTCTTCACCTGTGGAGTGGGATCAGATTTACCTGAGATCCAGCTAGGAAGATAATGTTGGGTAGTGCCTGTGAAGCACTCAGAAACGTCGTTGGCATGTGTGCTGTGCGGCCCCTCTCCTGGGGCTCACTAGACTCCCTCCTCTCTCCTCTTAGCCAATGTTCATCTTGGAATCCCTGGAACTGAGCCTGGCACACTGTGGTTTCCAGCAGTGCTTGGCAAACAAATGAAAGAATAAATGAATGCATGAGCTGTTTAATAATAACTAATCCAGTTCTCTAAGTGTTTAGAGTATTACTCTGCAGGAGAAAGAGAAGAGGAAAAATACATATATACTTAGTGCTAAGAGCACTAAGCACTGAGTGCTTGCTGATGAAGTGTTACCCAAGCTCTATCACATCTGATTCTCCCAGTAACTCTGAGCTGCTGCACCAAACATCCACCTGTCTAGAGCAGTGGAAGAAAAAGGACATTTGTTCTTGTTAGATCCCCAATTCAGGGATCTAACCTGGGCCTCAAGTCCAGTGCAAACTTTTCAATCCCTTCTTTTGGTGTCCCTACTCCAGAACACAGCAGGATACCACGGGGTGAGCTGAGCCAGAATGAATATGGTCAGACACTGCATACCACAGATGGTCAGGGGGGAAAAAATGACCTTGTTCTGGGTGGTCAGACCACACAGTTCTCATCAGGCCAACAGCGCAGCCATCCTTGCCTTGGGCTGACGCTGGATATAGGAGACCAAGGGATGGAGAACCACACCAAGCTTGGTACAAGGTGGGTTTTGCCTCAACACACAAACAGCCTGAAGGTGGGCCAACAATAATAATTACAATGACCGCTACTTAACCCACCCCTGTTAACATTCATTCTCTCTCACTGTGTGCCCCGCCCACAGCTATGCACTTCTGAGACCTCACCTCATTTACACCTCACAACAACCCCAGGGGGTAAATACTATTGTGAGACCCCTGCTTTTCAGATGTGGAAACTGATCTCAGCCATCCAGGCCAAGTAGGAAAGCCAGAATTCCCGCTCCAGTCCAATTTCTTGCTTAAGACATCTATAACATTTAAGCCCAAATTCAGGTTTCATCTTCTTACACGAAGTATTTACCCTCAATTTCCTTAAAAAAAAGAAGAAAGAAAAAAAAGGACAAAATGCTGTATATTAGTGGCAAATGCCTATTACCCTAGCTACTCAGGAGACTGAGATCTGAAGATTATGGTTCAAAGCCAACTCAGGCAAGAAACTCCACTTAACCAACCAAAAGCTGAAAGTAGAGCTATGGATTAAGTGGCAGAGAGCCAGCTTTGAGCTAAAACAGCCTCAAGACAGAGCTTAGGACCCTGAGATCAAGCCCCAGTACGCATACAAAACTAATGGGGTAAATACTTGCCTTTCACTATTGGTTTAGTAATGTATTGTAATAGACTTGAGGCCTAGCACACCATAGGCACTAATTAACAATGGCTATTAGGGAGGAGTAGAGGGCTTTTTTCGACTCCCTTCTACGTTTTTCCATCCTGGCATCTTTGCTTAGCAGTCTCTTTTGTCCCAGGACAACCCTTTCCCAGCTAGTCCACCAGGAGTCTCTCACCCAGGTGTCTCCATCAAGAAGCTGCACTCTGGTCTCATCGGCCTCCCCCAGGAAAACTATCCTATACAAGTGGCGGAACTTAAAACTAGCCAGCAGGTCTCCTCTTGCAGACTCCTTAGTGCAATAATCACTAAATATCCTAGCCTAAGTCAAGCACTGTGACCTAGCTTTGTTTCCCTGGAGATCTCACCGTACCTGTTGACCCATCATCCCATGTGCAATGTTCCATCCAAAGCTCTTCAAGCAACATCTGAGCCTCAACACAGAGAGAGCCTGGTATTCAGAATGACCATAATCAGATGATGCCTGTGTTATCCAGCTGAGATCTATGAATCCACACACTTGGAGCTCTCAGGGTCCAGGAACAAATTCAGTCCCTTTATTGAGCTCAGCAACCACATTAGACAAGATCCAGGAAACCTGGTCTAGGCCCCTTTTCTGCTGCCTGCCTTATTATGTGGACTGCAACCAGGATGCAAATGATTATAATTATCTGGAATTATCATTGCCAATTAGGCTTTTGTTTCCTCTCAAAATCAAGGCAAACAGCTCAAGAAAGGAGAACCCCTGTGAGCCACAGTTAAAAGATGAGACTGGGAGATTTCCAGATGGCTTTTTCTGCTTGTGTCTTTCTAAAAGGGGCTTTTCAAATGGGACCCAAGACTTAAATTACTAAAGGCCTTGCAGGCACATTAAGTCCACTGGAGATAACACAGGCCAGGTTAACTTTAATTAACTCTAAAGGAAGGAGGGTAAATCCTTTAAACAGAAGACCAAGGGATGGGGAAGAGGTCTGGTCTTTATCTTTGCTCGTTGCCTTCCCCAGGTAAGGCTGGCTCCACCTGGCCCAGGAGGTACTCTCTATGTGCCATCCACATCCCTGCTCTGCCCGCAGCTGCTCTTAGGCAACTTACCTTATACTGGTAGAAAACAGCACACAGGCTGATGCACTTTCAAAGGACCGGGACAAGCACCTCATACAGAGTATGGCCGCCTCCATTGTTTCCAGGGGCATTCCATTGGGCCTCGCTTCCACAGCCAGGTGGGTCTACTTGGCGTGTCACCCCTGGAGCACTGAGCCCAGGCAGAGGTGGGCAGACAACAGGCAGATGGTTTCATTTATCCTGGTCTCTAGCCCAGTCATGCAGGGGACAAGCTGACCTCCCCAGTGTCCCTGAGACACCTCTCCCCCTGTGGCTACCATCTAGGCACCTCTGGTCTCTTGCATCCAGAAAGAACTCCATTGCTTTTACCTGGATAAGCTGTTTTTTGGTTTTGGGGATTTTTTATTTTGGGTTTGTTTTATTTCCTTATCTGGTATCCCTGGAGCTTTCTCCAGGAAGTCTTCTTGGGTCTTTCCAAAGCTGGAGAAATGGTATTTGTGTGTGTGTATGTGTGTGTGTGTGTGTGTGTGTGTGTGTGTGTGTACTCACCTCTGCCTCACCTGCCTCTACTTCCCTTACCCCACAGTGGGGTTAAGTCTCATTCATTTATATCCTTCCCTGCCCAGAAAAAGAAGCATCTGGGTCTCAGTATGTTACTGTTTGCTCTTCTGGCACCAGCGCATATCCAATATCTGGTACACAGTAGGAACTAAAATGCTTCTGGAAACATTGCACAACACCTAAAGGCTTTTCCAAAGTTAACACCAGGTTGTGAATTAACAGAAAGACTTTACAGATGGAATCAGGCTAGGGAGCTGCTTTAAATAAGGGAAGCAGAAAAGGAGAATTTTTTTCCTAGTCCTGGGCCTTGAACTCTGGGCCTAGGAGCTGCTCCTTTTGCTCAAGGCTAGCACTCTACCATTTGAGCTACAGCACCACTTCTGGTTCTTTCAGTAATTAATTGGAGATAGGAGTCTCATGGACTTTCCTGGGTAGCCAGGATCACAGGCTTGAGCCAATGGTTCCAAGCTCAGAGAATGAGCTTTATGCAGAGAACATAGGCTCATGAGGCTGGAGCAAATGGAAATAAATTTGCTCCAATGGGAAGGGCGAATCACTGGAATAAAAGGTGACACTCAGGGCAGGAAGATGTATACCTGTCCTGTCTACTGGGGAGGAGATGGTGGCCAAGTGCCGCTCTAAAGGCTGGCAAGTTACCTAATAAAATCATCTTGTGTAAAACAGTCAGAAGGAGGCATAGAATCTAGGGTCAGGTACAAATGCAGAGACCACACACACATCTTAAGACCACAATGACAGCCCTGCTTGATTTTTTTATGGGCCTAGTTGGATGACCTTCTGGCAATTTTCAAGCATGACCAGGCATTCAGCATGACCCAAGTACAACTCACCAATCAGACCTTTCAAAATGCAGAGCTAAAAGCCAAATCATACTGCTGTACATAAACTGAAACTACTGAGTTAGATCAGGTGACCTTAGTCCACAGGGGCAGTCCAAAGTAATGAGCTTGGGTAAGAGTTTGAAGAACCCAGGCCTTTCACAAAGATGGTCCTCAAGGAATTTTACTCATTCAGGTGAAGGAACAGCACAAAAGTAGAGCCTGGAAGCTGGGGAAAGGCTGGATGTAAGAGTTATATAGAGAACCAGGCAGAGATGGTAAAGCTCAGCATTGCCACAGCCCCCAAATCAAGACAGTGATAGAAAATCAGACTTTTTGTGCATGTGTTTACCGGGCTCAGAACTGGATCCAGAGCCTCCTGCATGCCAGGCAAGCACTCTACTACTTGAGCCACTCCCCTAGCACTAAATTAAACATTTTAAAAATGAAAATAAGTCATCCTGGGTGGAGTCGGCCTGGAGGGATGCCTGGGCTCCAGGTAGTAAAAGAAAGAAAGAAAGAAAAAAAAAAGAGTCTTTGTTCATGATTGACAGCTAAGAAGAAAAAAAAATTCCAGAATGGAGGTATTTTGACAAACTCACCAGGGACTCACAGATGCTATCAAGCTCTGACCAAGTATACCAGAGACAATACTAAAGATGCTGGATGTGTCTCTGGTAGAAAAAGACTGAGATATTTCTGTGACATGCAAGGCAAGACATGCAATGCACTGCAATCCAATTTCAGAACTGGAGCACATTTTGCTCAATTTTGTAATCAATTATGAGGACATTTTTTCCGGCAGGTTAGAATCAGGAAAGAGTGCCTAAGTAGTCATTATAAAGTAAAACTATCAAAGTGCTGGAAGAATGTCCTAAAAGAATTCCAATGCGGGGCGGGGGGGAGTGGGGAGAAGGAGAATACCTGTGGTCTAGAGTTTTAAATGGTCTTGAGTTTTCTTTAAAACTTTAGACCCAATCTTCCAGAGCAGATCAGACCCAAAAGCATTCTAGGAAGACTTCTTGGAGGAGGTACAGCTTTGAGCACAGCCTTGAACATCTTAGGATTCAGAAGCAGGAACTAAAAAAAAAAAAAAGGAAATTCCTAGAGAAGGAGGGAGGCCTTGCAGAAGCAACATGTTTCCAAGCTTGGGGCAACAGTCTTGTGTTCCAGCGGATATACTGCTTAGATTTAAAAGCCTGTGCATCCTGGAGGAGCGGCCTGGCGAGACGGCTTGGCAGCTACAAAGCAAATCTGAAGGCTGGGCCACCGGCTGCCTGTGGATTAAGTGGGTGGACAGAGAGCCAGTGATGGGAGATAAAAGGGAGTGAAATGGATAATATTTAGAAGCAAACTCAAGGGGAAAAAAACGTCAGCAGCCCGGGCTGGCAGACTGCAGGGCTGGCCAGCATTCTTTCGTTTCCTCCCTAGGAAAGCTGCATTACCAGGCGACCTCTTCCTGGCTTTGAGAGATGTCCAAATGGGAACTATTAACAATGGCATGCTCCCATTTTTATCTTCATCAGAAAGTGCTTTGGTGGTGAGGCTTTCTCTCTGGCCATGAAGTGAAGTGTGGGGGGGGGGGTCCAAGGAGGGCAGATCAGACACTGTGTTCACAGATGGGGCTTCCTAAAATTCTTGAACACTGGCCATTTCCAACTTGAAGATTTTAGAAATCTGTGTTGATGAGCCGAAAATGCTTCAAAATTAAGAGGCTAGTTTCATTTCATGATGTGAAGATTCTTCTTAGTCCCCAACCAACTGTCTCTCTGAGCCTCCTGTTCTAAGATGTCACCATTCCTTGGTTCCCAAAGCCTCAAGACTTTTGTTTGGGCTTAGAAGCTAGAGATTCTTGGAGCCTGGAAGCTTCTGAATCGAGGCTGGATTTCATGACTTCTTTATCACCTCTGAGTTTGGAGCCTCAGCCTCCTTGAAGTGATGTTTAAGCCTCCTTGATTGGGCTTCTGAAATTCTCTCTCTCTCTCTCTCTCTCTCTCTCTCTCTCTCTCTCTCTCTCTCTCTCTCTCTCTCTCTCTCTCTCTCTCTCACACACACACACACACACACACACACCTCTCTAAGATTTCTAAGGTGTGGACTGACCAAATCACAGAGAACTTGCTATGCCAGCAAGAGTTCTTTGCAAATAGCCACAAAATTGGACATTGTTTCTGAAAGATGGGAACATCCATCCAGAAGCACATGAAAGAAAAGGGTCTCTATGGGGCATGAAGAATCAGGGCATGAGACATGCTATGGCTTGAGTGTTCTGCATCTTTACTTCTTCACTTCCACCACTATGAAACAAGGGTAGTCATGGCCACCTCTTGGGGAATAAAAGTAATGCACACTCTCAGCAAATAAGGTCTCAGAAGGCCACAACACTGCTGTTCCCTGTTCTTTGTTCCCAGATCCTGCATGGACACAACCAATGAGCTCTCTGGTTGACTGAGTGAGGATGCAAAGGAAAGGAGTGGGGCTAGGATGATAGGGAAGATCAAGCCTGGGCAGGTATTCAGCAGACTATGCCACAACAGGCTGAGGCTCTTCTCTGCTCTGAAGGCAGGCAGCCTGATCACTCTCCGGAACCAAGAGGCTTCCAGCAAGTAGGAATCAGCAGCAGTCCGCCAAAAACAAGCCTGCCCATGATGGATGACTGAGGCTCAAAGGTTCAGGGGTGAGGTGGATCAGATCCTCCAAGAAATGCAGGCCGAAGATGAGTACCAGGGAAGGTTGTGGTGAAACCAAGTGGACAGCTTAGGTCAAGGGAGAGAGAAGGACTAACCCAAAGTTATAGCCAATGTAAGATAAGGGCCTGCTTGGAAGCTGAGCTTCTCAAAGTATAGTATGAATTTCTGGATCCCTCTAAAATCCACTTAACTCCCAAGGTGATATTGTAGTGGGATAGGGAAAGGGGCTTTGGGAAGAAAGCAGTGCCCTACTAAAAGGGCCTGAGGGGGCTTGTTACTACCTTTCCCCTTTCTTCTATGTGAGGACACAGGGAGACCCATCTATGAGAAACAGGCCCTGATCTGCCATCAGATCTGTTGGCACTTTGATCCTGAACTTTCCAGCCTCCAGAATTGTAACAGATGTGTGTTGTGCATAAATTAACTACTGAAAGGTATTTTTACCATAGCATCACAGATGAGTCAAAACAATTTGCCATCTTGTGTCCCTTGTGTAGGAAGGAAGGAGGTATTAAAGTTCAAGAAGGGAGCTCCTTACCATGGCTTCTGCAATCCTTCCTCTATCCAAATACTAGATATTCTGGAAAACAAGAACTGAGGACTATGGTTCAAAACCAGCTAAGGCAGTCTACGAAACTCTTATCTCCAATGATCACTAAGCTGGAAGTGGAGCTGGGGCTCAAGTGGTAAGCTTAAGCTTTTAGCTAAAGAACAGTGCTGAGGTTCTGAGTTCAAGTCCTAGTACTGGCATATGTGCACATGTGCATGTACACATATAGCACACACACACACACACACACACACACACACACACAGAGCGCTAAATGATAGAAGGGAATTAATTAAGAATGGTTATATCATGCTTGCTGACTGTTGCTTATTAAGTCATCCATTCTGCAAGTACTTATAGTGCATTTACTAATGCTGTTTTAGAAAGGGTATAGATAGAGGAGTTCTGATTCTAAACCCAGGAGCCTGTTGTCTATTCAACTGTGCAGATGTAGCCAGTTCACAGCAGTCCCAAAGAAAGCTGAGAATGCATTCCAGGGAGTCAGTGTGTGCCCAAAAATGTCTTCAGGAACTCCTATTTTAGAATTACCTTCAGATCCAGTTTATGAGCCAGGCAGAAAAACAGTTTCAGCCCTTTTCAATTATCTGTTTTACTTTTTTTCAGTTAAAAAAATGAAAGATCTCCCCTAACCTATATACCAATCCACCGGTCCACCCCCCGCCCCCATTCTCCAGCTAATGCCATCAAACACCAAAATTAATCCATCTTTCAGATACCTGCAAAGCATGGCCTTTACCAGGGAAAGGACCTGAGTCTGAACTCTGAGTCCATTTGGCCTGTCTATGTGATCAAAGCCAAATGATCTAATGTTTTCAATTGGTTGTCTTTAAAAATAGGTATGACAATAAACCTTGTAGCACTGCTAGGAGGATAAGAGAATATAATTGTGAGAACCAAGGTGGTGTGTTGCTCAGAGACAAACTTCAGCACCTGATTTTGTGGTTTCTATCTCCCTTTGTAGGAGACTTGTAAATTCTATAAACATTTTGGACACTTTGGGAAGACATGCCCCAGAGTTCAAACTCTACACACACTGATGAGTGCCAGTGCCTGTTGATTAAAACACAGTGTAGAGGATCTTTGTTCTACTTTCCCTGGAAGGGCCATGTAACATGGTCTCCAGTGTACAGGAGTAGGGTGGATGGGGAGGATTGAGCATCTCCTGAGGTTGTACTACAAGCTAGTACCAGTCCAGACCTCTAAGAGCAAAGAAAGTGCCAACATGTTTTAGTTGAACAAATCTTCACTTTGTTGAGCTAGGGTTGGACAGTGATTATGAAGACTGGAAGAAAGGCATGGATGCTTTTTTTTCCCTGATTATGCCCTGTCAATCACAGGTAGAAAGTTGTATACTTTCCCTACAACTTCTATAAAACCAGCTTGACTTTGAAAGGCTGGTTAACTATTGCTCCATCCATCCAACAATCAGAGACATTCAGTCTTGCCTAAGGTTATATACAAGTCTCTATCTCTTATCCACCAAACTGAGCTAATGACAACCCATTAGGAAAACCTACATATCATATACTCAAGACCCAGAATCAAAGGAAATGATTTCTCTACAAGTACAAATTCCTCAAGAAATACATTTTTTAGCCCTCAAGTCCTAAAAGCAGAAGCAAGAACTACGGGACAAATTACAAGAGGGTACCAAGTACCTAGACAGGAAGAAGCCTAAGAAATAGCCTGGGGTGACAGGAAGCGTGCATCATTCATGTGAGAGTTTGGCTCTGTTCCTCGTTAGCCATGTGACCTTGGGCAAGTCATCCAACCTCTCTGGTGCCCACCTTAGAAAGCCATAGTAAAGTTGTCCAGGGAATTCAATGAAATGGAAAGGCACGCGGAGCTTCCTGCTGGGTGCCTGGCACGTGGAATTGATTAGAATCAGCCTATGGAATGTCAGGGCTGGAAGGGGCTTGAAAGATGACCTAATCCTGGTGTTTCATTTCACAGGCAAAGAAAACAAGGTTCAGGGAGAGGAACTGACTTGCCCAAGGTCACATGGCAAAACTCATGGTGATACTGGATCTAGCGCCTTCAGTTTATTTTGAAATCAAAGGTCGAAAACCTATCAATCAGCTTGATCTTCCAAGCTGCACCTGCTGATCATTCACCAACCTTGCAAGCTTTTCCATGGTCCCTCCAGCCCCTAAGGTCCCCAAATATAATCTTTCTCTACCCACTTAACAAGCAAACACATGGTATTTCTATCCAGAAAAAAATAAAAGCACATAAAATCTCAGACTTTCCCAGGGTGGCACCCTTAAAAGGCTTCTTTTTCTCACCTTCCTCTCACTCCTCTCTCCCCCACACAACTCAAATATTTTGCAATAACAGTAATGCTTCAAGGAAAGAAAAAAACTGATGCACTTAACAGATATTTCGGTGCAATAATGCATCACAGATGTTCCTATCAAACAGCGCGTGTGTGCGTGCAATTTACTGAGGAGCTGCTGCATTTCTGACTTAGGGAAGAGGGTTCTAGAATCCCACCTTTCCCATTTAGTCCAAGGCTACCCAGGAGAACGAGGAAAGGTTTCATCACCTCTCTCCAAAATGATAGCAGGACAAATTGGTGCAGTCAAATGCTTGGGCAGGTGGTGAAGGGTGTTTAGATTAGGAACTAAGAGAAGTTCCTGTTTCCTTTTGCTTAGGACTTGCTTTCTGGATGCTATGGAGAAGCTGGACCCAAGAACAATTTGATGAGTGAAGGGGCCTAGGCTGGTGGTAGGGGGGATGTGTTTTTGCAACAACAAAAATTGGAGTCTGTTTGATCTTCAAACATAGGCTTTGGAGAAACTGTCAGTGGACTCCTTGCAGGGGAAAGAATGGCTTCTCAGGAACATTTCCTAAAACATAAGCTCACATACTTTGCAGCAAATCTTTTCAACCTACCAGAGCCATCATTTGGTTGAACAGCAGCATTTCCAGACCCCTCCGAAGAAAGATAGTTTTGTTGTTTTAAGAGAGACAGATTAAAGCCAGGGGCTGTTTAACCAGAGAGCTGGAGTGCTCCCTTTCAGCCCTTGTTGGGTTCCACTGTGGTTGGTACAAAGAGGGTGTTGAGAACCATAGTGGATCCCCCACCTCCCTAACCTAAAGAAGAGATTGAGGCCAGACGTGAAGTGTCTGAGCAGAGAGGCCTCCCACAAAACTGTTTCCAAAATGAGATGGGCGGTGAGAGCTGGGGGTGGGGTGAGGGAAGAGCTTGACACAGATAACATTAGCTCCTGAGGCTGGCAAGGGAAAGTGGCTTCAGAAAGAGCAAGCTGCTAGGTTCAGAGAATTCAGCACTGGGGTAGAGAATACACAGGATTTTCCCCCGTGGAGAAGGAGTCAGGCGTAGTCAATATCCTGCAGGGCGTGACTAACTGCCCCAATATTCTTGCCATTGGGGCCCTCTGGGTAAGGACTCCACAATTATGGGAGAGCCAGCAGGAGAACCAACAAACCCGCCTTTCATTTGGCCGGCAAATCAATCTGGCTTCTTACCTCCCTGGGGACAATATTGCATTTCCCCTGGAAAAACAAAGGCCAGAGATCTTGGAAGAGGAGTGTGTATGTGTGTGTGTGTTGGGGGTGGGGGGGTGGGTAGGGATCAGTTTCTGCCATGGTTCCCCTGGTGAAAAGCTTGCAACATCTTAGGAGCAGCTAGCATAGCAGGTTTGATTCCAGTGGTAAAGTTCAGGGCTGCCTTGGAGCCACACTTCACTCAGGGCAGCTCTCCTGTCTTAGCATCTCCTCGGAAGGAACCACCAACCTAGGATTCATAGCTCAGTTCTCAAGGCACAGATGTGAACTCATTGTCGGCAGGGCCTCAGAGTTAAGTTGGAGACCAGTGAGTTGTGGATCACCTCTGCCCATGGAGACAGGCTTTTAATGACATCTTGCTGGATAGGGTATCTGGCAGCCAGAGACTTGAAACCTCTTAAGCCTCTCCCTTCTTCCTCTACTGCCACACCCCCTGCACACACACACACACACACACACACACACACACACACACACACTGCCCAATGCTTGAGGTTCAGAAATCACAATTGTCAACTTGTAAGCAAACACATTTCTCTGAAATTATTAACCCCCAAAGTCTCTTTTGCTGACTCTCTACCACGTCTTAGAGAGGCAGTCCGAGGGTCATGGCAGAGCTCAGGAACCTGGGGAATTCTGCAGTATTTAACCAGAAATAGCAAAGCAGCGCTAGTAAGGGCCAGGACCACAACGCCTGATGCTATCCACTCAACACAGAGTGCCCCAGACACCAAATCCTTCTCCACACAGACACAGGAGATGCCAGGCCTGCAGAAAGCCTGATACAAACTGGCAACTCCCCCCTCTTATTTTTTTTGTCCTGGATCACTCTGATGCTCCCAGGGAAATTCTTTCTGCTCAGGCAAGCACAGCAGGTGGAGAGTGGATATCCCCAACAGGGAACCACTGAAATGGAAGAAAACACACCAACTCTGGCACACACCAGTTTCCTTGCATCCTGACTCTGGCTGCCTGGGGGAGGACCAAACAAAAAGAGTCAGAGCAGAGGACCGAGGTCCTGAGGCTGCCGCTCCGAGCTGGCACACACATGCCTACCTGTGAGAAGTTGAGCCCGTTGAGAGGATGGCATTGCTCCTCCACCCGCTCCACAGCCCCAGTGCTCTTCTTCATCTTCTCAGCCTGCTGGGCCAAGTAGAGGTCCAGCACAGGCACGCCACGAGAGCGCACGTCAGTCTCCGTGAGCGAGTTCACCATCAGCATCACCCACACGGGCCTCTTGCGCTCCCAGTTGCCCGCAATGGCATTGAATAGGTAGTCAGCATACAGTCCCTTGCCACGCTGTGCGGGTGTCATCCAGGAGGGCATCATCAGCTTCACATAGTCCAGGTGGCGCTTCAGGCGCCAGTAGAGTTCATGAGGCAGGACGTCCTGCAGGTTCTCCCCATGTGGCAGCAACTGGCAGCTGGCCAGGGCCGAGATGGTATAGGGGTCAGTGAGGTCCAGCTCAAAGTAGACACGGGCACTGGCATGGAATGCTGCCTTGGAGTTGTCTGGGATGAAGTCCCAGACGCGGGTGTAGGGGACGTGGATGGTGCCAAACAGGTAGGCTGGAGGATGGCGCTGAATCGTCCACAGGAAGGAGTTCAGTTCCCGCTGCTACAGAGGGGGGAGAAGGAAAGGAGAGGCCAGCCAGTGAGGTTCAAGACAGCACAGCTATGTCAGGGTTAGCATAGATGGGTAGCAGGGGGAAGTGAGGACAAAAGGCAGAGAGAGACCCACTCCATCTGTTCCCAAGAGCAAGGGCTGCTGGACGCTGGTGGCTCACACCTATTAATCCTAGCTACTTAGGTGGCTGAGATCTGAGAATCCTGTTTCAAAGCCAGTCCAGGCAGAAAGTCCGTGAGATTAATTAACCACTGGAAAACTGGAAGGGAAGTGCTCAAAGTGGTAATGTGCTAGCCTTGAACAGAAGAACTCAGGGACAGTGCCCAGGCCCTGATTTCAACCCCATGACTGACCACAAGAGCAAGGGCTACTGAAGCCAAAAGACATATTCAAATTCTGGATCTGTCCTGTCTTAGCCAAAAAATCTTGAGCAATCATTTCATTTCCCATAGACTCAGTTGTCTCTTCAGTAAAATGAGGATAAAAATAGGGGTTGTTGGGAGAATGGGTAGTGATGGTTCATGGTTGTAATCCTATCTATTCAGGAGGCTGAGATCTGAGGATCACGATTTAAAACTAGCCTAGACAAGAAAGTCCAGAAACTATCTCCAATTAACCAGTAAAAGAACAAAAAACAAAATACAAAACAACAAAAACAAGCTGGAGGAGGAGCAGTGGCTCATGAGGTAGAGCACCAAATTTGAGTGGAAAAATCTAAGGGACAGCATTCAGGCCTTGGGTTCAAGGCCCAGTACTGGTACCCCCCAAAAGACACCATCTCTGTGTGTGAAGCCCCCAGAACAGTGCTAGGCCCAGAGGAAGTAAGCAATGAAGAGAGGCTCTCATTATGACTTGCTTTCACTGGGAAAGCCAATGACAGCCATACCACCTGAGAACATTCCTGCATGGCCAAGCCAAACCTTCACCCGGTGGTGTTGCATGTGCAGGGTGGGGTGAGAGGGAGAGGGGGACGGAGAGTCCTGCTCTGGCAAGAAGGGAGGAAGTCATATAACTTTAAATACAACCATTGGAAGACACATGCCAAGAGCACTTTGAAAGCAGAACACCTATTAAAAAATAGCACACCAATTTTCAACAGCTACTTTTCCCGTTCAGCAGGGTGGATATGGGTTTTCTTCTTGGAGGGAAGGTCTTGGGGTGTTAACTTTACTTTGCTTCACTAGCTGAGATGAGAAAGTGCTTTAAAACCTTGCAAAGCCAAGTCAGCTCAATTTCTGGATTGGGAAGTGGGGATGCCATAGAATGCATCCCAAGAAATGTACATATCCTGGGTGCTTTCCAGGTTCCTCCACCAAAAATGCATACCTGGTGTCCATCCCCTAGTTCTGTCATTTCTTGTGACCTAACTCCCCCCCACACCCCGTCCCCACACACACACTCGTGCATGGGTGGATGCATGGACATGCAACAGTAGAGCCATTTCTCCAGATCCAGAGTAGGACCTGGGCAGGGACAAGAAACTAACAAACATTTCTGTCCAGCATGGTCATTTTCTATTCCAAAAAGTCCACACAGTCCACCATTTGCAAACTTCAGTGTAACTTTTTTTTTCTGCCTGATTCTAGCACAAATGAAAAAAAAAAATACGGGGTTCAAGATAGGGGGAAAACCATACCTTCCTTTAGTGACCAGCACAACTTGTAAATTTTAGTGTATTTGGGGATAAGTGCCCTGCTAGCTAGCTCAGGACCTCCCTGTTTCCACGCAAAGCAAGCTAGCTTGCTAGTTGTGCACCTTACCCAAGGTCAACTAATTCCCTGCCACAGGACAGCACAGGAAGACCCTAGGAAACATTCCAGGTGTCTAGGCCTCCAACTCTGGGTAACAACTGCAGAAGTGCTGATTAACAAACATTCAACCTGAAGGGTTTTGAAGAAATTCAAGGGATTCCTGGTTTAGGGAAGAGAATTAAGAAGACAAGTAGTTACTTGAGCCTCCTCTCCCAAGGAAACATTAAGCCAGCAGGTCCTAGCAGTTCTCTCCCCTACACTCTTCCCCTTTTCAGGAAAGGGAGTACTGAGGATGGTAGGTACTGGGGCCTGGGCTGCAGAGGAAGAGAAGTGAGAACCTGTACAGGGGATAGTCTGCCTTAATTCAGAACCTGAAGGCAGGGAGAGGGAGGGAGGGAAGCCTGGGAAGGGGCAGATGGTGACTGGACCAGGTGAAGGACTCACTGAAAGTCAGAGAAACGGGCAAGAAATGTAGGAAGAGAGAAGAGAAAGAGGAGTAAAGACAGGATAAACTTCAGAATGGGAGCCTGAAAGAGGTAGAAAGGGGGGGGGGTAGCCCAAGCAGGACCAGAAATCAAGAAATGAGCTCAAAGGAGTTAGCGAGTGGAGAAGGAAGGAGGGGAGGGGGGAGAGGGGAAGGAGAGAAGGAGAGGGAGAGGGAAAGGGAATGCCAATTCTAAGATCTGGCTCTGGGCAAGGAGTCATGAGGGAAGGGTGCCCGAGCTGTGCCCGCAGGACGGAGGCGGAACGGGTTTGGACTAAGGTGGGTGAGAAAACGAGAACCCAAACCTCTGCCCCACGAGCCGGAGAGCCGGGGCGGGTGGACGGGCGGGAGAGTGGCGGGGCAGGCGCTCGCTCACCGATCCGGGCGGCCGGCACTGTCCTCCGTCCGGGGGCTGCGGGCGGGCGCGGGCGGTGGCGAGGAGGGCAGCGAGCAGCAGCCCCGCCAGGGCGGCGTGCATCCTGCAGGGGCCCGCGGGGCGCGGGGGGACCCTCCCGGGCGGCGTCCCCTCGGTAGGGCGGGGAGCCCCCAGCTGGGCAGCGAGGGTCCTCCGGAGCTCGAGGCTCCAGCTGCGAGATGCTGGGAGCCCTGCTGGGGCGTGGCTGGCTGTCCCTGGCGGACCTGGGGGTCCCTCTGGGGCGGGGCTCCGTCTGTTGGAAGAGGGGGGACCC
Source organism: Megascapheus bottae (assembly GCF_031878675.1). Lineage (NCBI taxonomy): Eukaryota > Metazoa > Chordata > Mammalia > Rodentia > Geomyidae > Megascapheus > Megascapheus bottae. Next base: position 53,297,873 of record NC_143514.1, on the reverse strand, counting down.
TCGGGGCGGGGCGCGCAGCCCGGTTGGCAGAGCCCAGGGATTCTGCGAGCGCGCAGGGATCCCGGGGCGCGTGAGGGTGCCGGCTGGGGAGGGGGGCCGCGCTGGGGTTCGGGGGTACGCTGAGTGTCTGCAGGGGAGGCGGTACCGAGATCCCGGAGTGCGTGAGGGTCTTGGGTTAATGCCGGGCGCCCCGGGGCGCACCGGGATCCCAGGGGTGCACGGCGCTCCGGGAGGCGCGCGGTGGGACAAGTGCGGCGGAGGGCGCGGCGGGGCGAGGGGTCGGGTGTGGGGCGCCCGGCTGCCCCCCGAGCCCGGCTCAGAGGGGCGGCGGGCAGCCGCGCGGCCGCAGCCCGGGCTCCGCCATGCTGCTCCGCGGCCGGGAGGGAGGGAGAGAGGAGGGCGGGAGAGCGGCGCGGAGCCGGGCCGGGCGGGGGGCTGGGGCCGCCGGGGCGGGGGGGAGGGGAGGACCCGGAGCGGGGGGCGGGGGGCCGGGGCCGCGCCGCGCGGAGCGGGGCTGCAGGGAGTCCGGGCGAGCTCCGCGCCCGGGCGCGCCGAGGTGGAGTCTGACGGGCATGGCAGGCGCTCGCTCGCTCCTCGCCCCTTTCCCCGCTGGCACTCACACACACACACACACACACACACACACACACACACACACACACACAAGCGCGCACACGCACGCGCGCGCCGAGAAAGGCGCAGCTCGCGGCAGCCACTTCCCAACTTTCCAAACTTCCCAGCGCAACTTTTTCCTTTCCTCTCCTCCCCTGCCCGCGCCTCCTCCTCCCTCCTCCCTCCCCTTTCCCCTCGCCCGCTCCCCGCCGGGTGGCAGTGGCCAAGCGTCGCCGCCAGAGGGCGCCCAGGCCGAGGCTCTGCTCCTCTGGGCCTCCCTGCCGGTGCATGCCAGCTGGGCAGCAGGGACAAATTTGGGGACGTGGATGAAGCTCGCCCTGTGCACCCACAGGTCCTGGCGTCAGTGAACAGCAAGAGGAGCGCTTCTAGACGCGCTGGGAATGCAGCTATCTCAGAAAATCCAGGGAAGCTGGTATTTACAACGTTGCCCAACATTGGCATGTGCTCCGTGGGTGCGCTGCAAACATTCCCTGAATTAAAATAGAACATTTTTCAAAGAACAGAAAATAATCGTTCCCTACATTCCCTGGAACGTTGCCTTTAGTCAGTCCCCCTTCTCCTCCTCCCCTACCCCCATCTGTTCCCCTGAATCCAGGAAGGATCCTCCAGCTTGGCTCTGACAGGGTAAGGATTCAAATTTGTTTCTTAGACTATAGGAATTGGAAAGGTCCTTAAAATCAATTCCCTACGGTTTTCAGGGGGACAAATGAGGCTCAAAGAAGGCCCAGGGGCAAGATGTGATCTTTTAGGACCATTTTTTTTTTTCAGCAAATGGAGAGAATGAGTCATAGCCTGCCTGTTCTGTGAAACAAGAGTTTAACATCAAAGATTAAAGGGTGAAGTAGATGATACTGTTAGGAGCCAACAGTCCAGAGAGGGAGACAGACAAGGACAGATATGCAAAGAAAAAAGACATTAAAATACTGCTGCTGATGCCAGAAGATGGGTGGAAGCAGAGGAAGGGCTCTTTGTGGGGGACTGAGAGAAGTAGGCTTATGAAGTCTTCTAGGTGGAGGAGGAAAAGTGTCCAGGTATGGAAGTATGAGAGTACAGGTGTCTACCAGGGACTGCCAGCCAGCAGGTAGTTATGACAAGAGAAACCAAAGCCTTGTCTTCCAGTAAGGCCAGGGAGTCCAAGGTCATATGAAATCCAGGTGGCTGGAGGGCTCTTGGGTGAAGGGCGAAGCTGGAGGTAGGGAGACAAGTGTAGAGACAGGTAAAGAGTGGATTCAGGGTCTAGGCTGGGGTCTCCTGACTCCAAGTTCGGTGCTCCTTCTTCCTGGTTCTTGCACTCAGGCTTCTGGGCACTAGATTGATCAGCTGGAGAAAGGATGCTAGCTGGTTGTCTGGGGAGGAATTGCAGTTTGCCTGCAGGGGCAGAGAGGCTTCCCAGAGCATTGGTTGCTAGAATACCAGAGACTAGCAGATTAAACCCCACAAGCCATATGAAATGGATCCTTTCAGAGGTTAAAAATGAATGAACATTAGCCATTTCCTATGGCTGAACACACTAGATGTCCAGAGCAAACTCTGCCTTACAGCTTTTTAGTCACACACGTACCTGGTGACAGATGCTAAACAAGCCCCAGAGCCTGGACTGTATGGTACCAGGGCACAATGTAATTCACTGTTTCCCACACACAAGTTCTGAGAACTGGAACTGTGACAACGAAAGTGACAAAAGAGAAGTCCTTGAAACTCTCTTCCTCCCAGCCTCTGAGTTGGGAAAACTCCTGAGCCTCAGGTGGTCTGGATAAGGACAAAGTGAGTTTGTTTAGAAGTGAGGACTTGGGCTGGGTGTTTGGCTTAGGGGTAGAGTGCTTGCCTAGCATGGGTTCGATTCCTCAGTAGCACATACATAGAAAAAGCCAGAAGTGGTGCTGTGGCTCGAGTGGGGTAGAGCTCTAGCTTTGAGAAAGCCCAAGGACAGTGCTCAGGCCCTGAGCTCAAGCCCAGGACTGGCAAAAATAATAATAATAGAAGTGAGGACTTGATTCCACTGAGAAGGAGGGATGAGGTCTTTATTGGAGAATTAGAAGACCCAAGGCAAACAGTGGCCATCAGAGATCTCTATCAAGTTAAAAGTCATATACCAAAAGAGTAAGTACCCCTTGGTGCCTCTCTCTCCAGCCAGCTTTCTGTCCTCCCTGCTGTTCTTCTATGAATCAACGTGTGCAATGAGGTTTTAGGCTCTTCTTTTGGTTCTGTTGATGTAAATGAGATGCAAGAATAAGTAAGTTTTCCAATCCACGAGAATTAAACCATATATCTGCACCAGCACTGATACATCAATGTTTGGAGCAGCATTGTTTACAACAGTCAGAAGGTGGAAATAACCTACGTGACCATCAACCAATGAATGGATAAACCTCAGGTGATGTGACATCATGTCAACCCTAACATTTTACAACTTTTCATGAAATGTGTTAAGATGATAGAATGTTAGTCAATCCCAAAGGCCATGCTATACATGATTCAATATTTGTGTGTGTGTGTGTGTGTGTGTGTGTGTGTGTGTGTGTGTGTGTGTGAGTTGTGGAGCTTGAACTCAGTCTCTGACAGCCTTTTTGTACTCAACACTAGTGCTCTTCCCACTTGAGCCACAGTGCCACTTCTGGTTTTTGAACGTTGTTCCTCAAATCTCAGCTAGGACTACAGGTGTGAGCTACCAGTGCTTGGCTCATGGCTCAAAATGACACAACCATAAGAGGATAGATATCAAATTACTCCATTCACATGAAATATGTGGAACAGGAAAATCTATAGAAGCAGCAAGTGGGTTAATGTTTGCCAAGAATTAGGCAGAATGGGAAGGGTGGGGAGCAGAGGGTAAAGCTAAAGGATTCTTACTACATTTTTTTTGTTTGAATAGTAAATGCTACAATAATGATGATTACACAACTCTGAACAACTAGAATGAAATAGTCCCTTTAGGTGAATTGTATGTGAATTATATTTCCATAATCTGTGATTCAACCTCTCCCCCCACTAAACTATAATTAAAACAAAATAGAGAAATTGCCTATGAAGCATAAAATCCTGAGTTCAAACAGTACCATCAAAAATAAAGTAAACACCAGGTGACAGTGGCTCATGCATGTAATCCTAACTACTCAGGAGGCTGGGATCTGAGGAGCACAGTTCAAAGCCAGCTGGGGCACAAAAGTCCCACAAGACACTTATCTCCATTTAACTTCCGGAAAACCAGAAATGGTGCTGTGGTTCAAGTGGTAGTGCGCTAACCTAGAGCTGAAGAGCTCAGGGGACAGCGCCCAGGCCCATAGTTCAAGCCCCACAACTAACAAAAGGTAAAAATTAAGAATTAGAAAAAGTAAAATAAAATACCCTAAGAGTCTCAATGGGTGCTTCCTGTTTTTCTCCTCCCTGGATAATGGTGAGTCTTGAATTCTAAAGGCTGAACATCTTGGGGAAATCTGAGCCTCATCTTAACCTGACATTAACTAAGGTGCCTCACCTTTGGAAGAAATGAATTCATGGAATAAAAATAACCTGTAAAGGCCTCTGAATCCATTGCTAAAGCTCCAAACTCTATGGTCACAGATAGCCCAGAGTCTTTTGGTAGTATGGGAAAGGGCTCAGGGTTCATGAGCGGGCAATGGACTCAGACTTCTCTGCCTACTCTGCTGTAGGCAATATCCAGCCCACTTTTCTTTTATTGCATTTTAATTAAGTTGTTCAATCAGATTGGTACCAGGAATCTGTAGACTGTAACAGCTAGGGCAGGAGCAGAAGCCTTGTAGCGGAACTAAACCAACAAAGCCTCTTGAGCAGATCCAGGAGCCCTGACTCCATTGAAGGGCATCTCTCGCAGGGAGAGAGATGAGGGATTTTGTAGCAACTCAAAGAAAACTTCATCCTGAGCCTAAAGAGGAGAAGTTGTCCCCTTGTCGAGCCATTGATGGGCTACACTACCATTTTCATAGGATCATGCTCCAACTTCCAGATCCCCCTTTTCCTTCAGGATGTCTTTTCTATCCCAATCCTTGGTTACAAGTTAATCCTGGGTGATTAAAGAATGGGATTATCCTGAAGGTATGGGAGAGAATCAGATAGAGATGGGCAATGCTTATGACAGTCTAGAATAAGGGAAAGCCCTAGATTTGGTGTGGGGGGGGGAGAGCTGAAGATGTTGATGAAGAGGGGCATGGGGAAGTGGTATGTGGTCATAGAAATGCAGGAAGGGACCACAGTTGCTGTATAAAATAACAGTCGTGATAAATCAAGACCCCCAACCTTGGCCAGTTCTGTATGAAAAGAGATCAGCCCTACTGATCTCTTGACCCCAGGGAGCTTGCAATCCATGGGAGAAGATGGAGATGCCAAAGATGTTGGGGAGGGACTTAGGGAAAGAAATTGAAGGTAGAAAGGACTAACCAGAGTCAGCCCTAGGAGAGAGGATGCCAGCAGAGGTCTTTGCCAAGAAGGTGTTGTTGAAGTTGATCTTTAAAAACGAGCAGAAGGCAGGGGTAGCAGTATATATATCATCCCAATATTTTAAGAAGTTGAGATAAGAAGGATCAAGAGTTTGAGGCCAGCTGGGCTTCATAGGGAGATCTTATTTCAACAAACAATGGCAAGAAAGAGTTAGATTTGTAGGAGTAGTTGAATAGGATGATGGAGGAAGGAAGGTCATTTCAGGCAGTGGAAACAGCTTGTTCACGGGAATGACTGTGTTTGGCACATAGAGGACCTGTGAACAGTGATGGACGAGCACTACAGTGCAGAACTATTGGAGATGATCAGGAAGGATTATTCAGGATCTTGGAAAACTATGTAGAAAAGGTCATCTTTCTGCTCTGCATAAATTTGGGGTGCTGGCTGAGGATAGTTCACATGTCAGTTCCAGATGGGAGATGTACTGCACACAGCCAGATGCACAGCCCTGCGCATGGTAACAGTAGTGCTACCTGCAACTCTTCTAACTCATATTAAAACAAAGTGAAGTGAACATGACTACAAAGGACGGAAGAGTGTGGATGTGTCTTTTGAGATGCTGATTTCACTTCTTTGAGGAAGGCACTTAAAAGTGAGACTTTCCAGACTTGCATTTTTGAAGAACCCCCCATACTGTAATGGTTGCATGGGCTTAAATTCCCTCCCACAAAGCAGTACAAGGATTGGTCAAAAGTATAAACTCTAGCCGGGTGTGGTGGCTCACGCCTATAATCCTACAAGTTTCAAAGCCAGCCTGGGCACAGAAGGACTTGAGACTCTTATCTTCAATCAATGTCTAGAAAATGAGAAATGGGGCTTGGCTCAAGGGTAGGGTTATAGCCTTAAGCTGAAGAGCTCAGGGACAGTGCCCAAGCCAACATCAAGCCGCAAGACCCCCCCAAAAAAGTATAAACTTTTACTAGGCGTTGGTGGTTCAGACGTGTAATCCTAGGAGGGAGAGATTCAGAGGAGTGTACTTTGAAATCAACCTGGGGAGAAGTCTGTGAGACTCCATTTCCAAAATAACCAGCAAAAAATAAAAATAAAAGTAAAAAAGTAGCTAGTGACCTGACTTACACTGTGAAATACTAGCTGACAACAAGTGAGAGGCCCTGAGTTCAAACCCTGATACTGGGGAGTACAAAATTTTCAGCTAGAAAATAAGCAAGTTCTGGAAATCTGATGGCGTCGGATGTATAACAGGAGTAGTTATGCATGTATTAATTAACTAACAATCATTATATGGAATTTAATAATACGATTAAATCAACATGTTGTACACTTTGAACATATATAGTCCATGTCAATGAAATGGTTTGATAAAACAAATTTTAAATTCAAATATAAAAAATGGCAAAAATTGCAGAGTCAGGTGATGCTGCAGTATCATGAAACTCTAGGCACAGTGAAAGTTGAAGGAAAGATCAAAACCTTTTCCTGGAGAATGTAGGATTTGAACTAGTCTATGAAGGATAAAAGGGTTGATTACTGTAGAAGAGTCTTGCTTACATTTCAGGTAAGGAGAATGGTGAAAGTGATGAAGCCTGAGGCTAGCAAGGTATAAAGGCTAGAGTTCTGGAGCTGAAGGGGTAGCTTTGAAAAGAGAGGCCTGAAGGGGACTGAGCTGGAGTATGGTGGTGAGATTTGGCAAGGGAAGGAAGAAAAGAAGCTGAAGTTATTGAAAATCAATTCTCTGTCCTGTGTGTGACCCTTTATCTAAGTATCCCGATGACATTGGAAGATAGATGTGTTTGCCTCTCTTTTAAAGATGAGGACATGTCTCTGATGGAAAGAATGACATATTGAAGCCATGCAGTTGATAGTTAGACCTGAGTGTCTAGATCTTTCTACCAAAGTGCTTAACATCTTTGAGACAGGAATAGAAAGGGTATGCACAGGTAGCCGAGGGCAGACTGAATATGACTGCTCACGCCACCACACATACCACTCACCCCTACAGGTACACAGACACTCCCAGACACTTGTACCCTTGTGGGAACTCATGTCCACATAGCACAAAGCCATTCTGGGCTGGATCTCCAAGCTAATTAGGACAGTGTAGTAATCATCATTTTTACCATTTGCCTTCACATTAGCCCAAGCTGTGTAAGACTTCATTCCGCTATTTAAGATTCAACTGAAGTCTGGAAAGTGTGTGTGTTGGGGGGGGGGGGAGAAATGGGAGGCTTGAAACAAAATACCCCATCTAGCTGACCGCTAAATGGCACTTAGACCCCAAGTATACACACAGCTGCTTCATGTAATGGAAGCTGTGGACCATGTTCCTGGATATAAAATAACAAACCACATATAAAGTTTTACGTTGCTGTATAATTAGCACGGATCTCTGAGTGTATGAGGTGGCCAGGCTGAGGGCAGGAAGGCTTGGGCCACAAATACAGTGAGCTGTGGGGAAAGAGTAAGGGCTCAGGCCCAGTAGACAGGGGCTGAATCCCTGTTTCATCCCTTCATGACCTTTGGCTTTGGACTGTTTACTTACATTTGGTTAGCTTCCAATTTTGTTTCTGTTCAAGTGAGTAATGCCGATGTTTTTGCCTTCTTGCTGCCCATCTAGAGAGTAGCAGCCAGGACACAGTGAAACATTTTTAGTGCACAGGACAGCCTCTTCTATAACAAAGAATTACTCTGCCTCAAATGTGCAGTCCTGCTGAGAGTAAGATTAAATTAGACATTAGTAAGTATATGGAAAATAATCACCCTATAATTTGGAAATTAACACATATTTCTAAATAAACCAGTTAACCCGTTGTTGTGGAGGTAAAAAAGGTAGGAAATTGTGAAGCCTTTTGTGCACAGGAGGATTTCACAGTTAGGAACTCTTGATTCTCATAGGAATGTTCAGTTCTGTGTAGGAAGACCATATTGGCCTTGCAAGAATGGTAAAGAGGGGATAAGTTGTAGAGACCACTGGGCATTACTAGTGTTGGCTGAACCACTCAAACTCTACCCAATCCATTTAAACAGTCATTTCTCCAACCCTGTCTGCCCCTTTGAACTTTATTCCAGTGAACCCTATCTTACTAATGTCTCATTGGAACCTAGGTATGTGGCTGAAGCTCTGTCACATCACTCTGACCAGTGGTATATTCAGAGCCTTGGTCCTGGCTCCAGACTGGGCTCTCCTTACAGAATAAATGCCCAAATCCTGCCAGTGTCTTTCATTCTCAGGGGTACTGCGGGGGAGGAGCAGAGCAAGCTCTGCATAACCACCCCCATGGTGCAGAAGGATCTTCGAAGCCCACACAAGGCTCAGCAGCACCACATGGTTTTCAGCTGGATGATGACTTCAAAAAAAGTGTCAGGAAAGGTCGCGTCTGGGCCTTGCGTGGGAATTAATGATAAGAGGAAATTCATGGGTTAGGAGAGTCAGGATAGAAAGAAAGGCTCAAAAAGACTCTCAGCCACACACATAGGTTCAAACCCCAACTCTGTACTAAAAGATGTAAGGCATTTGTGCCAAGTTCCTAAGGTGATACCTGATTGTGATTTGATTTGTTTTTCTCTGATTACTGATGATTTTGAGCATCTTTCCCAATAATTTTTTCTCTTCCTATTGAAAGTACTTTTGCATTCCTATCATCTGCCCACTTTTCTCATGTATGTTCTTGAATTGCTGATTCACAGGTATTATTTGCATTTATAAAAACAAGCATATTAATGATGATAGTAATACCTTAGTTTTAGACACTGTGAATATCTTCTATCTTTTATATATTTTTCTCCATGGTACTTTTTACTGTACATAAATCTTTTTATAATTAAATAAAATGTATCTTTTTATCTACTATATGTGTTCTTTTTTTTTTTTGCCAGTCCTAGGCTTGAACTCAGGGCCTGAGCACTGTCCTTGGACTTTCTCAAGGCTAGAGCTCTACCACTTGAGCCTCAGTACCACTTCCGGCTTTTTTCTATGTATGTGGTAACGAGGAATCAAACCCAGGTCTTCATGCATGCTAGGCAAACACTTTAACCACTAGGCTAAACTTCCAGCCCCTATATGTGTTCTTAATACCATGTGTGATAAATTAACCCATATCCAAATCATAAAGGTATTCTATGCATCTTAACAAATTTCTAATTTTCTGTTCTTCTAGTAACTTTATTAACCCTCCATTAACTATCTTTTCTTTATCATGTCTGTGCTTTTAAACCATGTAATTCTGATAATTTCACATTCGTGTAGGATTTAAGTAAAAAATCAAAGCTTACCCTTCTATACATAAGGAGCTTGATTTCTCCAACAATACACTTAACAATCTGTTGGTATTATATTGATTTGTCACATTATTTCTACTGTATACTAAGTTCTTTTTTATGATGACCTAGAAGGAATAAAAATACAAGCTAAAATGGATTAGTTTAAGTTGGTTTAATGGACTACCACATTAAGGACACTAACAAGGGTAGGCGGGCATTGTGGGTACCAGTAGTGAGAAAACACTCATCCTTTTCTTCTAGCCTGTATCCATCAAGCATAAAATGGATAAGTAGAGAAAGTGGCTATCAAAACCCAAACAAGTGATAGCTGGTATTCTCATCTTTAAAAGAGGAAGTGGATTCGATAGGTATATAGTGCCAAGATTCTAGAAATCTCCAGGAGACCAGAAAACAGCACTGCCCATGCACCTCCTTGGTGGCCTTTCAGATAAATCCATCTTACAAGACATCCTAATAGAAGGAGAATTCATCATTCCTGTGACGTCTTAACATCTGAAAATGTGAGTGCTGCTCATGAAATGAATCTGTTCAGAATACTATCACGTGCCATCGGAGAATGGTTGGGGAAAAACAAATCATGCATGTGTGGTATCCGTGGAAAAGTAGCACTCTTCTGAGGGACTGGACTCTGTCAGGCCCTTTGATTCTCAGTGTGACACTGGCGCTCATGCTGCAGAGAAGCTCTGGCAAGGAAAATGAAGACCCCCCCAGTTTGCTGAAGTATTTGTCATCTGGCCTGGAGAAGTGATCGCTGTCCTTAACTCGGAACAAGTTAAAGGAAACATCCCTTTTTTTCCCCCAGAGCTGCTATGTGCTGGGGTACATCCCCAAACAGTGCTGCCAAGTCCTTCTAGAAGCGGGGGGGCCAGTTAACTTCCTGATTTGGCTTTTTGTAGTGACCCTGATGTTTTCTTGGTCTGTGGTCACCTCAATAGCTTTCCTTGCTGATAGCCAGCCTCCAAACCACAAAACCCTAGCCATGTACCCTGTTTCCCTCTTCTATTTTGCCTCAGTTGAGAGACTCTCACCTTCTTTAAGGAAAGAGAGACAGAGTGAAAAGCAGGAAGATCCAGTTGACTGAAGCATTGACCCTAGCCCTTTATTACCTGAACAGGTAAGTAGTGGGAGCCATACAGCATGGCGCCCTGCTATCTCTTGCAAGGGGGTCCTTTCCTCCTTACTCTTATTCCTCTCCAGTACACATGGTATGACATCTCCTTCAGGCAGAGTGGCATCACTGTGATCCTTGCAGGTCGCAAACAGTGACTTGGGAAGCACATGGACACATCCTACAAGTGGAATCAAGTTGGGAACTATTACCAGCTTTGAGAAAGCCAGTTCAGGTGCCTCTCTTAAACACATTGCCTTATGACTATTAGACTATGCCTATCTTTTCCTAAATAAGAATGCATAGTTTGTATCTATTTTCATTTTCTCTCAAGCTTGAAAAAGGCAATGAAGGGTTAGGAAGAGGTCTGTAGATGTGAGAAACACAACCATGCACTCAACATTCAGACGTTCAACAGGGGGCAATCTTGTACCTATTACTTTAAAAACAATAGCAAAGGACATGTAAACAAATTGGTTCTCTTTGTAGTGACCTTTCTGTCACTCTCACTAGCACCTCAGGTGGCACTGTAGACTCCAGTTTGGTTGTCCCTAGCTCTGAATATGCAATGTTAGTAGTTGATGCATCATTTTTCTTTGTCTGAAATTCTCAGTGGTCCCTTGTTAGAGTTTATTCATGTAGCCATGTCAGAAGTTTCAATTGGTAGGGCCTCGAATACATGTGATCATATGGATACCTTTTCCTAGCTGCAGTTTCCATGGAAGTCTTCATTATTTTGTGCAGCCCAGCCAGTGGCTAGGCAGGACTGTTGCAAGACAAGTTTACTTAGGCAAATGAATAGAGGATTTAGCATCCTCATGGCTGCTAACCAGGATCGGTGCTACAGCTCAATGCACACTGAGTTGTGTTGTATTTGCTGTCTTTCTGTAGGAGACAACTGGTTTTTCATCAGCCATGGCTTCTAGGCTGGGTTTTCACCTTTCTTGATAAAGACAATTAGCTCCTCTTTAGATAGGTTCATCCTGCACATGTGCGCCTTCTTGCACTCTGAGACCCTTATGCACACAGTGCAAAGACTTTTCAGGGAGCAGAATGTCTCTGAAACAAGCTGGTCTCAGCCCAAGAGGGCTCCGTCAAGGTAACTCTTGTATTATGAAGCTTGCACACTAGGGAACTTCAGTAGACAAAGATGGTGAGTCAGGCAAGAAACATGCATTGTAAACATGCTGTTACTGTGTAAAGAGATAAGAATTTCTTGTTCTATGCTTCCTAATCATAGAATTTAAATATTTACTTATTTTGTATTTAAAGACCACCTACATTAACATATGATTCTAGAAACATAATTTCTCCATCCCCAGATTAACTAAGTGAGCAGTCCTAGGCCAGAGGGGTTCTTAGAATGATAGTCGATCACAGAGCATTACAGAGTCGGTCTCCTCACTGTCCAAACTCCAGAGTTTGGGATTATGTACTTTTATTCACATGATTTTCCTCCCTTTTATTGCCTCCTTAATTGTAAAGCAATTACAGACCTAATGCTTCATTCTTGAGTTGGTAAAATAGCTTGAAATTGGGCTATTTCCATTATCCGAAAGAACCTAATTTCCCACTAAAATTTCTCTCCCCCCAAAGTTATTTTGTAATCTATCTCAGTGATTAGAATGTAAAATTAAAGGCTATCAGTACTTCTCAGAGGAAATGAAGTTTTTACTGGATTTCACTCAGGTGAAGCATTTGGTCAGAAATTCCTAAGGCTCTGTTGGAGTGCATGGAGGATAAGGAGTGTATATGTGTGTATGTGTATGTGTATGTATATATATATATATATAGTGTTAGGGCAGCTTGGTCTATTGATCTTTGCTACCGGGCCATTTGGGAACTGCTTTTATAGGGTTAAAGTGAAGGTGTAGGTTTAATTATTTTTTTCCTGGAGCTGAGTGTCTGGAACTTTCTGCTCAGCTTTTCCTGATTTGTTGAAAAGATATGTAGCTAAAGCATAGGAATGAAGATGTAAAGGACTCAACTTCCACACATCTAGGTCTCTCCTAGCAGACAATCACAATAGTGCAAAAGCTATATACATATGGTCATATAGGATGAGACTAAACAAAATGAACTCTAGGCCATGGAAACAAGAGGTTTATCTTTGGGGCCAGGAACTTGGCCTAGTGGTTAAAGTGCTTGCCTAGCAAGCACGAAGACCCGGGTTCGATTCCTTGGTACCACATATATAGAAAAAGCTGGAAATGGTGCTGAGGCTCAAGTGGTAGAGTTCTAGCCTTGAGAAAGTCCAAGGATAGTGCTCAGGCCCTGAGCTCAAGCCCAGGACTGGCAAAAAATTAAAAAATAAAAAATAAAAATAATTAAAAAAAAGAGGTTTATCTTTGTGATTGTTGTTCTTAATGTACTATGTGAAGTTGTTTCTTTTCTCTTTTTTCCCCTTATGGCTAATCTCATGTGGTTGCTGTACCTGACTTTGTTACATGGTGTATTATATATGTTTATTTGAAATAGGGAAGGGAAGGGGGAAAAACGAGATGATTGGGAGGAGTTGGGGATAAGGAAATGGGGACAAAACCAAGAGAATGAGTATCAATGTGCAAGAAGTAATGCACCTGATGAATGTAACTGTAACCCCAACAATAAAATTAAATTAAATTAAAAATACTGAACTTCCAGCACAGGAAACCTGTTTCATACCTCAACTCTCAACTGAGATTCAAGCACGTTAGCATTCGTGAAAGAACAAAAGGCCTCGTCTTTTCTGGCTATTTCCATTCATGACACCAAGACGGTGGTTTTTCGGTCCTGGGGCTTATATTTAGAGCCTGGTCACTGTCCCTGAGCCTCTTTGTGCTCAAAGCTTGTGCTCTACCTCTTGAACCACAGTGCCTCTTCTGGCTTTTTGTGGAAGCCACCTATTGAAGATAAGAGTCTCATAGACTTTTCTGCTTGGGATAACTTCAAACCTCAATCCTCAGATCTCAGTCTCTTGAATAGCTAGGATTACAGGTGTGAGCCACCAGTGTCCAGCTTGTGTTTATATTCTTTAGCAATAAGAGGTGTGGAAACTTGGTTTTATCATTGTTGATAAAGCGGATGATGAAGCGGAATTGAGGATAATGTAGTTGAATGTGCATCATCATGGTCTTAAAATGAATCTTGATTCATTGTCCTTTTTTCCCCTTTTAATTTGTTTATGGTGTGAGTTGATTTGATCTTTTCATTTCAGCAAGAGTTTTGTTTCACTGGGCAAAGTTATGAGCAGGAAACTGGTAAACATTTCACTGTTGGTCTATTTGTCTCTTATAAACACTGTCCCAGGCCCAGAATTTGCCTGGTGATAAAGGGCTTGCCTAGCATGCATGAAGACATGGGTTTGATTCCTTGGTACCACATACATAGAAAAGCCAGAAGTGGTACAGTGATTCAAGTGGTAGAGCTCTAGCCTTAAGAAAACCCAAGGACAGTGCTCAGGCCCCGAGTTCAAGCCCTAAGACTGGCAAAACAAAACAAAACAAGCAACAACAACAACAACAAAAAAAACCCACTTTCCCTTGTACTGTGATTAGAAAGCTAGCAACTGTGATTAGAGACATCATTGTATTCTGAAATACACTAACTTGCTGTAAAAGTAAATAAATAAATATTTTTTGAATTAGGAAATGGCCTGAGCCTGGCTTCAATTTGCTAGGAAGGAGGGAATAACTTGTTCTTTGTTCTTTCTAACATTTCTAATACAATGAGGAGAAACCACCTCTGGGAGAAAGATAGAATAAATATGGTAGAGAGAGAATTTGCAGAAATAAACAGAAAATATTCCAGTGCTATCCACATACTAGTGAAAGGGGAATATCTCTATGCCTCTGTTCTGTGACAATTCACATCCAGGTGTCCTTATCTCAGTACTGTCCTGGTTTTCTGTCATGCATCAATGAGAAGGGTGACTTCTCATCCTCTTCTTCATTTTATTTTGTTAAGGTTTGAAGTTTTTGGGTTAACTACATTTGTATTCTTCCGGGTATATTTTAGAGAAAGTATATTGAATTCTCCAAAAACAACTGAAATTTTAATTGACCTTATATTAAAGTCAATTTATATTAAAATTGGAGAAGGGACATGATAGTTTTTTTTAATTTTTAGTTTCTTCTCTTTTTCTTTCTTTTTTTTATTGTTAGGATAATGTATAGAGGGGTTACAGTTACTTTCTTCAGGTAGTAGGTGCATTACATTGATATCCCCCCTCATATTTTTGTCCCCATTTCCCTCTCCCCACCTTTCCCAATCATCTTGTTTCCCCCTTTCCCTTTCCATATACCAGGTAACAAAGCCAGATACAGTAACAATATGAGATTAACTATAAGGGAGAAAAAAGAGAAGAGAAATAACATAGTACATTAAGAACAACAACCACACAAGATAAAGCTCCTGTTTCCATATTTTAGAGATCCTTTCATTTAGCCTCATCCTATATGACCTTAGGGACATAGATTTTTTTTAAGGTAGGCTCTCCATCATTCGAAGCATGCCCCAAGTTGGGAACCTGTTTTGACTACTAAGACCATTTTTGAACAGGAATATCTTTCTACTTATTCCTTTACATTCTAGGAACTTCCTTTACATTCTAGGAACTTCGTGCCACATTTTTTTTTCCTGTGTAGAGGTCAGTTGGTATTTTGGTTAACTTTTTATCACTGTAACAAATAGTAGGAGAAGCTATTTAAAAGGAGGGAAGATTTATCTGGGTCTTCCAGTTTCAGAAGTGTGAATGCATAGCCAACTGATTTTATTTCTGTGGTACTGAAGGGATGGATGGATGGATGGAGCAGCATGCCACGACAGTAAGATGAGATGGCAGCCAGGAAGAAGAGAGACTAGATGGGCCCAGGGTCAATATGTCCCCTTCAAAGGCATGTCCCTAGTGAACTGTTTCCTCCTACTAGAACCTATCTTCTAATTGACCATTCAGTATGAACTCATCAATGTCTTAGCCCATCAATGAAATAAGCACCCTCATGATTCAATCACTTCTCAATGATTGACTTCATCAGTGAGGGAATCACACATTCATCACGTGAGCATTTGGGGGAGGGGGGTTCTTTCATATAAACCCCTATGTGTTCTCTAAGTTAATGCCTAGATATTTTTATGTTGTTATGAATGGTGAAAATATTTTCTTGCACATCTTATGTTACCACATAACCTCAGATGGAGAACATGACTTGGTCCCCGGTCTCACAGAACGAATCCTGTATGGCTATGACACAGCTTGAGCTGATGATGAGAATAACGTCACTTAGAAAGTCTAAAAGAAAGGAAAATATATATGAATAGAACATGAGAGACTGAGCCACTTCAACTCAAGTAAAAGAAGGAAAGAGGTCTTTTCAGGGGAAATCTCCTGCTGAATTACAGGGCAGAAAGATTGTTTGTTTATTGTTTTCCCAAAATTGAGGGTTGGACTCAGGGCTAAGACAAATTGCTCTACCACTTAAGCCATGTGTTCTATCTGACAAGAAGGCTCCTATGAATTCACTTTGGAATTAATGACTTGTATAATCCATCTTTCAGATTCTTTTGATATCATCTTTCTTCTGGGAAGAAACACCTGACCTTCTACAATTTTGAAAATACCCAAACATTTAATAGTTTTAGCAATAGATTGGAGTAAGCCACCTAAATCCTCATAGTTGCCTCAGTTTATCCATATATAAAGTAGGTGCAATGATGAAGATTCTGGGAAAGTTGGAAATGTCTACAGAATAGACTATCACAGTGCTATTCTTTACAATAACTTGAAGGGTTAAATTAAGTTTGTCATCCATTTCTGACCTTTGTTTCCCCCTACATTTAGTGACTTATTTTTTTCTTTTGTAAGCTAGTGTTCATTCCATTCTTGAGTATCTCTTCCTCTGTCCCAGTTTCTCTGGGTTCCCCACACCCAGCAGTTGAGAGAGCAGAAAGATACCATCTGCTAATTAATAAACAGACATGATTCCTTTGTAAGTTGATTGGATCAGGGTGTCTCTCTACAATGTTCTTGTTCTGAATGTTTGTACATTCTGCCACATACTCACTTATCTAAGGTCACACCCCGGAGGCTCTGTGGCTAGGATGAATCCCATCTGAGCTGACCATTCTTTCTGGAACCCATGGAGTGTAATGTATGTGAGCTTAGCCAAAGTGGACACCTGCCATCTCCTCAGAACAAGACTGCATCTTTGAAGAGCCTACATGAGGCCCTTGACTGGTGAGGTCTCATGGTCATGGATGAAACTTTCATTGACCCCTCTCTGTGTGTTTTCAGCACTAGGTTAAAGGGGATGTATAATGGAATAAAAAAATAAATCAAGAGAGTAGGTTCCAGCTCCTCGGAAGAAAAGAAGAAAGCAGGAGATGATGGCGGGTTTGAAATAAAAACGTCAAGAACTTCATGAGCAGTTCTGTTGAGTGCAATGCCCATTTGTTTATCTTGTCTCCATTTGGGACCAAGCAACCCACAGCTTTTCAAAAGATGAATTAATACTCTGCATGAAAGGTTCCAAAAACCTCTCAAGTCCTTCTGAGCTTGTTGACTTCCGTTGGCTTCTCTCTCACTCTGAGGCATGTTTATTTCTCTGGGAGTTGCAAGCTCTCGTGTTCACAGGGTTTGGCGAGGACCTGGTCTGTCCTCCTTCAAGTGCAGATGAAGGGCTGCAGATTTATCTGGGCCCTGTGACCATCTCCCTTGCATTTTTTATTCCCCAGCTGGGTGTCCCAGAAACATTAATAAATAGGGGGAGGATTGTTTGCTTCTTTCTCTTTCTTTAAAAAAAAAAAGAGAGAGAGATGTTGAAGAAACAGAATGAAGAAAAAAAGCCAAGAAAAGTCAATTGTCCCAGTGCCCAAAAGTTTATAGAAGCTAAAAAAAAGTTCAAAAACAATAAACAAAAAACAACATTCTTGTGAGAAAGACACTCAGGAGATTGTATGGCAGTTCCATTTTCCAGAAGGTTCACTCTGCTTCCTGTCCCCGACAAAGCTGAGAGTACCTGTCCAAAGCCTTGCAGGATGTAAATGAGAGGACTGAGATGAAAAATCCCTGAGTTCTTTCTCCTTGCCTGAGCTACCACCCTATACAGTGGAGGAGACTTATGGCAGAGTAATATGAGCATTGAGAGCCGCTAAGGGCTGATTATGTATCTGGCAGAGATTTGTTTATCGACTAGAGCCTTTGCTCTTCTCTTCTGGGCCTGCACATGACTTCCTGGAGTTTACAGGTCTTGCTTTCTTATTTGAGTCTCTTCTCCTGAAAGCACTTTCATAAGTGCTGCCATCAACACAGCAGCTAACCCGGGTGTCTGAGGTGTCTGTGGGTGTGTCCGGCCTCTCCAGGAAAGCTCTAAGGTGACTCCCACCACTAAAAGTAGGGGATTGGTGTAAGGAAATCGGTGTCATAGATGGAATGTGGACTTCAGGGTTGAGTAGATCTAAATGTTAAACCCAAATCTGCCCAGCCTCAATCCTACCAATTTAGACAATGAACGGCTTTCAAGTTTCCAAACTTTATCTTCATAGTAACCCACATAAAGAAGAAGTATTTAGAAAACTAAGTGTTAGAGAGATGGCACAGCCACCCTCCTGTAATGCCAATCATATGAAAGGAACAAGTAATGGCTGGTTTGCTCTCATCCTATGTCAGGGCCTGTGTGTTAATCTAGACACAGACTCCTCATGCCATCTGAGAGAGAGAAATGCCATACATGTCCCATTTTATGGATGAGAAAACTGGAAGTGGTTCTCCTATGTTTCTTCTGGGATAGGTAAGGGAATCCTTCCTATGCATAGGTGAGAAGTTGGCGCAGAGAGACAGATCATGACTGTGCAAGGGTCACACAGAAGGAGTTGGCGGGGTAGCCGGGTCTGATTCTAATTCTCCTGGCTCGGGACTTTCTCATTGCCTAAACTTGCTGGACCCAGCCAAGCCCAGGGAGGGCAGCTGTCCCTGGGGTGGTGCTCTCCTGGACCAGCCTTGCCCCTTCCTCTGCCAGGCAGCCTTGTTGCCCAACTCATGGGCAAGAGCCAAGCCTGGCAGCCTTTGGTGGGCTTCCAAACGGAGCTGCTCTTTCCTGGGCTGAGTTTAGCACGCAGCATGGCTTCATCATCCAAATATGTCCTGCCAGACAGGCCTCAGCTGCTGGCCGGCGGGGCACTTGGCTGCCCGAGAGAGCTTGGTGCTAATTGGACCCAGCCAACATAAATCATGGTTCTCGTTAAGAGGAAGTCCAGCCGTTCTCTGGCAGGAGAGGGGTGAGAGGTGGGGAAAGGGAAGAGCCTCCCATGGAAAACGTCCAGTGACCTTAGACAAGTGTTCAGACCATTCTGGCCCTTAGTGTTCAGACCATTCTCTCTCTCTCTCTCTCTGTGTGTGTGTGTGTGTGTGTGTGTGTGTGTGTGTGTGTGTGTGTGTGTGTGTGTTGTAGTTGTTCATTTTCCTCTCTGTGAGGCAATGAGCTAATTGTCCATTGACTTGAGGAGGTAAGAAAACATTCCCCCCATGAATGAGGGCACTTGAAGGCCAGAGCCTTTGTAGCACAAGATGTGGGTTCCCCTGAGACAGCAAGGCCATCAAGGAGGAGAGTTTGTGCCAGTGTCTGGGTCACTTATGGACAGACAGGTAATGAGGGAGGCTCCATGTCCTCAGACCAGATTTGAGCTAGAAGCTATGGTCAGATAAACAGAAAACACTGAGTTAATTTGAAGACAAATGATAGTAACCTCAAAATCTCTGGCTTTGCTGAGCATGTAGGTACCGAACTAACCAACCATGCCCTTCTTAATAAATTCACTTCACTTTTAGAAAGCTCCAGGTTTGTGCCAAATACTTTGCTGGATCTAATGTGCCTGATTCAATTACTTGGTGTTTTATTCAGTCATAGTCTACTGAGAAGGACAAGAATCTGAAAACTCAGTGATGAGATAGTGGGAGAAACCCTGTTCTAAAGAAATGTACAAGACTCTCTGGGCTCAGAGGAAGAAGCTGGGGACCCTGGGAAGGGTGAGGTGAAGATGCAGCCAAGCCTCCCAAAGTGCTTTGCAGACTAAGGTGAGAGCACTGGAGAGGACAATTAGAGAAGAGAACAGGAGCAAAGTAGAACCGAAATCCCAAGTGGAGGCTACATCAGAGAACAGCTGTGTTCCAGGAGCTTCAGGAAAGATGCCCAAATAACATGAGGGGCTGGTAGAGCAAAGGCTGGAATGAGGCTGAAATTTGGTCCATTTAAATTATTTCCTGTCTGAGAGGCGCCCTAGTTTGTTTGGGTGACTTTTTATAGTTTCTTCCCCTGTTGGTGTATCAAAATCATGTGGAGAGCCTTTGGAAAGCTTACATTGTCTGAGATCCCTGGTTAACTGGGCCAGTGGGGGGGGGGGAGGCAGAGGGAGTGGAATCTGTACTTTAAAAAAGCACCCCTGGTAGTTCTGAGGGAGGCAGTTAGCTAACAGCTTAGTATGTTGTTGTTTATATGTGGTAGGACACTGATAAATGCAATGGAGAGAGGCAGAAAATGCTGGGAGCTGGGTGGGCAGTAGGATGATACAATATAAAACAGTGTCAACAGGAAAGGGCGTGAAGGAGTAAAGGCAGGAGGCAGGGGAAGGTGCCTGCATGTGTAAGAAATAGCAGATGTGAATTTCCTGGGACAGGGACAAGAAAGAACTATGAGACTGACATTATTGAAACACAGGAGATGATGTCAAGGAAATGGCCAGGGTAGTTTCATTGCAAGGGGCTGATATTTGGCTTTTGTACCCTACTGATTTAGTTCAAGTCTCCCAGCAGCTTGTGAGGACGTAGGCCTAGAGAAGGGATACTTTAGGGGTGAGTCCCTCTGGCAGAAAGCTCTGCTCTGGGCTGTGTGACTGGGTGATGTAGGAAAGCCTGGAAAGAGAAGCTAGGCTCTACAGCCCCAGAGCTGATGTCAGCAGGCACAGTAGGAAGGATTTGCCCGAGGAAACAGGACACAGCGAGATGACGCCAGCATAGGTATCCGTGGGTGGGGGAGAGAGCCTGAGCAGGGGGTCAGAATGTTTCTGGGTTTCAGGCCAGGTTTCAGATTGTGACATTTGAGAGCAGTGAGGGGCACACAACTTTACCTCCCTGAGTCTCCTCTGGTTTCACTTCTCCCCCTCATTTCCAAGGGGTTAACAACTCACTCTCTGAATATTGGCTGTGGAAATGGATGAAGTAATGCATGGTCACATGTCTACCAGGCCGGGGCTTGGCATGGGGTACAGTCCCCAGGAGGTAAGTTTCACACCACTTTGGACATGGTTTGGTCTGTATCCTTTCCATCTTCAATGGTACTTTCTTTTGTAGTAGTCCTAAGGACAAGATGTCCTTTAGTCATCACTGCAACAATTCAAGAATTTCCACACACTTCTCACCTTGCTTGGGGTCTCAACTCATCCCAAAGTGGGGTATTATTGCTATGTCCCTCTTTCATGGGAAGGGGGCTTACAGAGGGGTAGCATGGTTGTGAGAGCTTCCTTATTCACATTTTCCTCTTCACCATATTGACCTTCACAGTCAGGCCGAGGACACACAGGCCTCTGAGGAACCTTGCCTTGGGAGCAGAGCTGTGAGCTGCAACCGTAAGCTGGAGCAGCTGCCCCATCCAGCCATGTAGAGGTGACGTAGGCAAGAGTGGTTACCTGGTCCTGACTTGCCAGTGTTGTCATCACAGCCCCAAGCTCTGCCTCAGTTTTGTTTGTTATGCATAGCGTAGAATAGCCATGCAGGAGACCTTCTGCCTTCTATTTGATTGGAATTTCAGGGGACGGGGCTGAGCTGAGTGGAGATAGGGTTTCTCATTAGGGTACATATTTTCTTTGCCAAGACTAACACATTCCTGAGCGATTTCGTTATAGGCAATGTCTTTGCTTTCATGATGATTTGTTCTTTTGATAAGCCCCTCTGTGGGTCTCTTTGACATTGTTCCTTCACTGACATTAGGGAAAAGGTAGTGTCTTCCCCTCCAGTTGCTCACCAGCCCTAAGAAGCAGCCTAGGATTACCAGCTTTGCTGAGGAACTGGAAGAAAGACCAAAAGCCCTGGTGGATACAGGGATGAGCTCTAACTCAAGAAATGTTCCCATGTCTCAGGCAGAATAGCATTCTGCTTCTTCATTAAATCAGTACTTAATTTTCCATGCTGCCCTCTGTGGGCTCTGGGGAGGCAGAGAGAATTTCTACTGTCTTATTTTCTCTATTCCTTTTTCTATTCTTCTTCTCCTCTCCTGTCCTCTCCTCTCCTGTCCTCTCCTGTCCTCTCCTCTCCTGTCCTCTCCTCTCCTGTCCTCTCCTCTCCTCTTTTCTCTTCCTTCCCTTCCCCTCCACTTCCCTGCCCTTTCCTTTCCTTTCTGCCTTAGACTTTCAGAACTGCTAATGGTGAGGGAGGACAGGCTCACATTCAACTCTGAAATAGATCATTCCAAAGAGAATGGTAGAGATCCGGGTGTTAAGGTCACTTGCAGTGAAAGGAAAGCTAGAATCAGGGCTGTGGGACAGATTCTAGGAGAAGAGGGCATTTGACTTAATACTTCAAGAAAGGAAAACCTTTGAGTATGAGAAGCTATAAAGACAGGTTCCCAGAAGACCATACCGACCACATGTTGGATGTCCTGAGCTAGTTATGTAAACTGCATGAGTTTTATTAGAACCGATATGCCACCTATTAGCTGGCTTTTGTATGTATTTTCTGTGATATTAGTTTTGCTAAACATGATAGGTATTCAATCAGACTTTAAGATTTTTTTTTTTTTGCCAGTCCTAGGCTTGAGCTCAGGGTCTGAGCACTGTCCTTGGACTTTCTCAAGGCTAGAGCTCTACCCCTTGAGCCTCAGCACCACTTCTGGCTTTTTTCTATGTATGTGGTACCAAGGAATCGAACCCGGGTCTTCATGCATGCTAGGCAAGCACTTTAACCACTAGGCCAAACTCCCGGCCCCAGACTTTAAGATTTGATTGCTTTGAGCAAGCTTTTCAGAGCAAGGAGTTGTTTAGCTAAGATTAAGCTAATTTTAGATCATATGTCCTGAGTTCTGGTTTTGAAATATCA
The DNA here is from genome assembly GCF_031878675.1 of Megascapheus bottae. Lineage (NCBI taxonomy): Eukaryota > Metazoa > Chordata > Mammalia > Rodentia > Geomyidae > Megascapheus > Megascapheus bottae. The sequence goes on along the minus strand of NC_143514.1, from coordinate 53,275,377 downwards.
GCTCCATGTTTGTATCCACATAGCTGGGCTGTAGTTTAACCTCTCTACCCAACCATGCTAGGCCCTTAGGAAAGGGTCTCTCTGCAGTCACCTCCCATTATATGGAAGAGGAAGTGAGTAGAAAGGAGGAGAGGCCCTGGGCCCAAATGCTAGAGTTGGCATTTTCATCTTGAAACGATGAAAGGAGAATCAAAGATGGAGGGGTTGGGGGGGGCCTTACTACAGTGGCTCAGAATGGAGACTATTAAATCATTTATAGATAGGTTTGGTCTATTGTTCAGATAGGTGTCACCTAATTAACTTACCCATGCTGTGTATGCTTGTAGATTATTGACAGTATAGTATGAAATCACAGAAAAGTGGGCAGCCCTGTGCCTGGCACTTAGTAAGTACTAGAGAAAAGGTGGCTGGTAAATTTATAGGAAATAGTCAGACCTTTGGGACAAGAACCTTCACAGCCCTTAAGAAATGTTATCACCAAGACTGTCACTGAGCTTGCCCTCACCATTTACTGCCCATACCACCTGAGCACACGTAATCAGAGGCAAGAAGCGGAAATGGTCCAAATCATAGTGACAGTGGGAATAAAGAAGGGACTCAGGACTGCCATTGTGGGAATCTGAATTTATCTCCTGTCCCATGACACCCAAAGGCCAGCAGTAACTCCTTATAGTCCCTTCAGAAAAGACTTAGAGTTCTGTTTCCAGCCCACGGCATCTGCTTCTTTAAAATCCCCCCTTCTCATCTTCATTTTGCTGGATCTATCCATTATCTCTGAATGGAAATTGGAGCTTAATTTTTTCTCTCTTGAAGCCATTAACACTCTGGGCCCTTGATAGGAAACGTGGCCTAGCTTTAATTAGTCACAGCAAGCCCCTTGCATGAGCTTCTAGTACAGCCCAGGGACTTCAAAGATAAAGCCTCTCTATTCTCGCTAATCACCGCTATTAATGAGCCAATTAAGGCGCCTCTAGGCCAAGGCAGGCAACTCGCTTAGTACCTTGAGTAGTAGCATAGTCCACTGCTGGGAAGCTCCTCCTCCCACAGAGATGACAGATCCTTGAGGGCAGAGGGCCTGGATGTGGAGATGCAGCCTGGCTGGCCTCAAGCTGTGCAGCTGATGACTGTGAGTCCAAGGAGGGAGCATGTCTAATCCAAGGATGCTAACTATTACTAAGAAGCAACTATTACACCAGAAATACAAGCTTATTGTTCTCCAACTTCTACATGCCTCAGAATCACCCTCAAGGCCTTATTAAAGTTCTTGGCTGTGCTGTACCTGGAGTCTCTGACTCAGTTGTTCTGGGTGGGGCCCGAAAGTAAGAATTTGCACTTCTACCTTATTCCCAAGTGATGCTGATGCTGCTGGCTGAGGACCACATCTTTTATTGATTGATTGATTGATTGATTGATTGCCAGTCCTGGGCTTGAACTCAGAGCCTGAGCATTGTCCTTGGGCTTTCTCAAGGCTACAGCTCTACCACTTGAGCCTCAGCACCACTTCCGGCTTTTTTTCTATGTAGGTGGTACCGAGGAATTGAACCCGGGTCTTCGTGCATGCTAGGCAAGCACTCTACCACTAGGCCAAACTCCCAGCTGGACCACATCTTTTAGAAGCACCAATGCAGACAATACAAGGGATTGTACAAAGGTGAGCTATTAGACAAAGACTTTGATGGTATCCCCGTCTGTCTGTAAATGTCACCCCTGTGCTTCCTAAGATACTTCCAGCAGTTTCCCATCTGGGCTATCAATGCTTGCGCAGAACTCTTGCTAGTGCCTAGGCGTGTTTAATACACTTGGTCCAAAGAGCAGAATTTGGCAGGACCTGCTCCTATACTTAATGCTGGTCCTAAGAGTTCAAGTCAGTGTCTTAAGTCTCCAGAACCTTTTATTTGGAGAGGAAATGGATGGGGACTTCCTGATTACAGAGACAACGTGATGTGTTGTCTTTTGAGCCACAAGATATAGGGCAGAAGCTGGGAAGATGGGGATGTGCAGAAAGGAGGATTCAAGAAAATTTCTTTTTCGCCAAGGGGAATGTAAGCAGAGACAGAGAAGGAGGATACTGCCTGTGGTTAATGGGGCACTGGTTGGTTTTTCCATTGTTGACCTCACTCAAGTCTAACCAAAGTCCCTCATGCTGCACTCTGTCTATCTCCTTAGGCCACAAGAATACATACTTAACAACTCAGTCCTGAGACTGCCTGCTGTTTTCAACTCCTGACAGCATGACTCACGGTCATACTGTGCTTCTGGCCTTAAGGACAAGCTTTTGTGGCAACAAAAAAACAGCTCATACTCAGTTTCAGCTCGGGTTGTGGCCTCCATGTCTGACCCTTCATCATGCTCTTCCCCCACCGCGCTTTGCCACAGTCTGCTCCTGTCTCACATTCCTTCTTCTCCTTATCTATTCTCATCTTTCTCAGCCTTCACAGAGCACCCAGAGTTCCTCAGCATGGCATTTATTCTTGAATGGTCTCTATTCTGAAGATCTCTGCTTTATTGATAATCTGTCCACAGTCGATGGAGCCTGGCATTATCTGATGCCTGAGTGCCTCTGTGTGGATCCAAGCTATGTTAAAATCTGTCAGGTATCTTCTCCATAGGACTTCTTCAATCCTTGAGTCCACTGTGGATGGGGAGACTCCAGTGGAATCCCTTTTCCATTTGGCAGCACTGGAGATTGGATTCAGGGCTTTGTATTTGCTACGCAAGTTGTCTACTGCTTGAGTCGTGTTCCCAGTCCTCTTAGCTTTCAGTTTGGTTTTAGAAAAGAGTTGTAAGCTTTGTCCAGACTTGCCTGGGAATGTGATCCTCCTATCTCTGCCTCCTGAGTAACTGAGATTACACGAGTCACTATTCCCAGTCCTCACAGAAGTTTCTTAATAAGCAATATTCCCCCAAATATCTTTTCCCACAGTATACAGTATACAGTGTGTGGTCTCACTAAAGACCTGACTCTGGTAGAGAGGATTTGAGACAACCACAGAATAAGACCTCAGGCCTTTCATTATTATTATTTTGATCAGTCCTGGGGCTTAAACTCAGGGCTTGGGTACAGTCCCTGAGCTTCTTTTGCTCAAGGCTAGCACCCTACCACTTGAGCAATAGCATCATCTTTGGCTTTTTTCTGTTTAGGTGGTGCTGGGGAATCCAACCCAGGGCTTCATGCATGCAAGGCAAGTACTCTACTACTAAGCCACACTCCCAGCCTTGATAGACCTTAGTTCTAGTAGCAGAACTTGCTCCTGCATGAACCTTTCATTATCTGTATGATGGAAACATTAAATTGTTGCAAAATTTATGAAAGGAAACAAGAAGTTCTTAGCAAGAGCCAGGAGCTGGTGACTCATATGCCTGTAATCCTAGCTACCAGGAGGCTGAGACCTGAGGATTACCATTTGAAGCCAGCTGGGGTAGGGAAAGTGCAAGACTCTCCAATTAATCACAGAAAAGCCAGAAGTTGCTCAAGTGGTAGAGTACTAGCCTTGAGTGAAAGGAACTTAGGAATAGCACCCATGCCTAGAGTTCAAGTCCCATGACTGTCAAAAAAGAAAAACAAAAGAAGTACTTAATGCAAGATGAAGTACACAGTAAGAGTTCAAGAAAAGTTTTGTTTCAATTTCTTCCTTGCTCCTTTTGCCTTTTTTAATGGGTCCTTACAAACAGAATAAAAAATAACTATAGAAAACAGGCTGTGTTGAAGTATTCACACATGGAAGAAAGTCATACTCCAGGGATTCAGTGGAACCAGATAGCACATGAGAGGCCAGTGTGATCCAAGAAAGCTTCCTGAAGACAGCAGATCTCTGCTTAGCCGGAGTTTACAATTCAGTCCTTTAGCTAAGTACTGGTGCTGGAAACGGAAGGAAGGAGCCTTTGAGAACTGCACCTCTTCTGGAGTAAGCTTCAGCAAGAATCTTTATTTTTCTTTTCCACCCCAGAGACCTCTGTTCCCCACCAAACCCAACCAACACAGCACTTGCCATCCCCTCCCACAGCCTGAACTTAGCCAACGTCTCAAGTTTGGTTAGGTGTAAGCTTCAGAGTGGGGCCCTCCAGGCTTGTGGAAATTCACTGGGCAGAGACTCCCTGGCTGCCCACAGGAGCCTGTTGAATTGATGCTTTAGGCGACTCCAGGCAAATGCACCACAAGCCAGGGCCAAACAACCTGGGGTGCTGGCCTGTGTTCTGCCTGTCCCAACCTTGACCACAGGGACTGAGAAGGGAGCAGGCTTTGCTGTAGATTTTTCTCTCCCAGATTCTGTATCACCTCCTGGTCATCAACACCTCTACTCCCAACAGATTGTTTTAGAAGGCCTCACTTTAAGTTTCCTCTAGCTCTGGTGTTCCTATTTCATTAATGAAAGGACAAAGGCTCAAAGAGACAGCTTGAAAACATGTCCATTTGGTCCAAAGTGAATTTTCTACCCAATGCTCTGGACTACATAACTCCCGTACCCATCTTCGTTTTCTTGTTCTCACCACCTCCAGAAATCCTTTCTTGTCATCCTTTGAGGGCACACTTTCTGTCTTCTTCTTTTGAATGTCTAGAACTGGACCCACAATGCTCAGCTCTCTGTAGTTGAGATTTAGGGGAAGAAAGCACATGAGTTGATGTCCTACAACTCTGTCTTATGCATCTCCACTGAGAGAAGTATCATTTTTGAGATCATACCATCATACATTCATGCCATGTGCTTTTCCACCCCACCCCAGTATCCTTCTAGCCCTTTCATTTGATTTTTCAACCTTTCTTTACACTACTTACCTCCCAAAGTATCATTGGTTTTGTCTTTCTGAGACTCCAGTGGTTTCCTAAACTTCCTCAGGGCCTCCAAATATTTACCAGCAGATTACATAGGCTGGATATACTCATGAGGGGCTAATCTCAGCTCCAATTGTCTCACTCCTATGGAGCTATGGTCCAACATGTTCCTGTCAGACCTGGAATTTGCCCCCCACCCTGCACCTTCTATCTCTAGACTTGCTTTGGTGATTGGTGAAAGTGTCAAGGAAGTTGTGAAAACCATGTGACAGGTATACTGCAGTTTTTGCTACTTTCGTAGGTTTCAAAGAGAGGAAGACTTGCTCCAACATGTGGGCTGGGAATGTGGGTATTGCCAGAGCTTTCCAGAACATGCAGTACAGAGCAGACCTTAGCAGATTCTGCTTCTCCCTTCAGAGGATTCCCACACACAGGGCTGGACTGCTTGGGACTGAGGCCGCTTACAGATTGGGCTCCCATCCAGACTCAGTAGCTTTCTGCAGAGTGGATGTACAAAAAAGTTCTGAGCAGAGACAGAACAAGGCCAACAATCCAGGCAGCTCTAGAGCTGTAAGACACCTTCTGTCACTAAGTCAATCTTTGCCCCTACCAGAAAGGAAAACTTAGGCCAGGGGCAAATGTCTGCTTAGAGTCACAGCTTTCTGGAGACTGAGCTATGGATAGAGTGAGCACATGTGTATCTATCTCTCCGTAAGGCCTGGAAAAAGTTTGAGCCATGAGGGATTGTATTCAAATGGGTCTCTCTGCATTGGTGGACCGAGGTACCCCAGGCTCATGGCATCGGGCTTTCCTGTCTGTGGATAAGGGTGGATATGGCTTAGGGAAGTATATAAGGCAAAGCAATCTTTGTTTTCTTCTAGCCTCTGGCATCTGGATCCATTCCCAGGGTATCTGAATAGCCAGAGAACTTGTAGCCAGCACATACCACAGAACAGAACTCAACCTGGCCACTAAGGTATCTTTGACATTAGGGGAGAATTTACAGTTACTAAATATCAGACATCTTCCACAATGCTTGTGAGAGCATCTTCTATATCTTAGTGCTAAGGCCTTCTGGGTAGGCACATACTGAGCAACTCTTTTGTGCCAATAACTTCAATTGTTCCCTACCATTATAAACCTAGTTACTTGGGAAATTACTTGAGAACAGGAGGATCACAGTTCTAACAATAGCCCAGACAGAAAATTTCCTGAGGTTTCATCTCCATGAGGATAGATGAATATGATGGCCTATGAACCTACCATAGTGGCATCACAGCTCAGATGCATGGCCAAATATGAAGAGAGACCCTATCCTAGAAGCTACGTGAAAAACAGAGATGTAGGTCAAGTAAGGTCTGATTTCTAGTACCAAATATATACATATATGTATATACAGATATGTATATATGTACATATATACAAGTGTGTGTGTGTGTGTGTGTGTGTGTGTGTGTGTGTGTGTATCACCTAAGTTCTTCCCAGGAGACTCAGTCCTTTTTGTATTTATCTGTCCCACCTGTCATTGCCATCTCTAAGAATGCATCATTTTGTGCCATTCACACAACCATCGTGGCCATTGCATTATTATCTCCTTTCTTGTCCGTCAAGAGAAGTGTTACCTTCTTAGTCAAGTCTTCCCCCGGTCCTCCATCTGCTAGTCTTCCAAACCGTATCCCAAACCTGACTCCTACATGCACATCACTATGTCCCAGGTCCAACTTGCTGTCCCCTCCCACCTGTTCAGTTACAATAGCTTTTTGATGTGTCTCCCTGCTTTCAACTTTCTCCCACTGCAGCAATTGAGTGGTTTTGTGAAGCATCATAAAGTAGATCATATCATTTCTCTGTTTAAAACCCTCAGATGGCTTCCTATTGCCATCTTTACTGTGGTATGATGTCATCTTCCTCACTTGTCACATCCTTGTCACATCATCTGCTCTGCCTTGTTCTCTGTGCTTCAGCCACTGTGGCCAACTTTCTTCTTCGAACAAACCAAGGTATTTAGAGATTTGGCCATCCTATTTGCCTGGAAGTCTTCTTTCCTAGATTCTGCCCATGGCTGGCTTAAATATAACTTCTTGGAGAGGAGTAGCCTTGGTCAGAGCCCCAACTGGTTATTTCTGCATTTGTACATCAAGTGATTGTGTCTGTGTTTGATTTCTATATGACCACGGTGTCATTATTGAAGTATTACCAGTGCCTAGAACAATCCTGGTGCTGGAGGAGCACTTGATAAATAAATATTCCCGAATAAGTGCATTCAAAAGGACCTGGAAGACATGTTGTGGAAGAAGGAGAGGTTTGTGGGATTTCTGGATGAGCCATAAGAATGCACACAGGATTTGTATAGGTGAAGAGAATCCAAGAAAGCACCCCCAGAAATTAGAAATTAGCCTGGTCAGGGACTTATGTTGGTTAATTGTCTGAATGGAGACAGAGCTAAGGTTGGCTGTGTGCCTCGGCAAGAGTCTGGGTAAATGCTCATAGGGGCAGGGGAGAAGGCAAACTCTGGGGGCTCTTGAATGCCAGAGAGGAGCAAGTTTCCCCCAATACTACCTTTGGACTGTTTCCAAATCCATTTCTTGCAGCCTTTCTTTACATGTCCATGGCATTATTTCTTGTTGGAAAGGGAGACGGGAGCCACAGGAACTTAGAGAGTCACATAATATCTTCACTAGCAAACGGGAATGAAGCTCACTCCTGCTGGGTCTGAGCAATGTCTGTGCCAATGCAGGGTTTCTGAGCATTGAGGGAAAAATTCAGCTGTATTGGTGGAGTTTTAGAATTTGCTTCCAGGTGGGCTTAAATAAATCCAATCACAGCATCATTGAACCATACACTTGCAGAATGTACTGCTCTATAGGCTTGCAGAGACCATGTGATCCAGCTTCCTAGGCTGTGATACTAAGGTTTCCCCATGCAAGCAGATGTCAGTTGCTTTTTGCCACACTCCAATGATGAGGAGCAGCCAAAATCTTCTCTCTGGACTTCAGTCTAATTCTGGGGCTGCCATTATGTCCTGGGCAGCATGAAAGACCACAAAAGCAGCCACCACACCCTCCAGGGCACCCTGGCCAGGCTCAGCCCTTTATACCCTTTCTTAATGTTGTTCCCAGACCTCTCCTCACACTGAGTACCTTTCCTGGCTCACCTCAGTTTACCTCACTCTGCTTCCATTGCTTTAGGGGAATGTTCCACAGGATAGTACCCTCAGAACTCATTGTATAGCCTTACCTCAAAACTGTACATAGCACGAGACTGATGAAAATGTAACACAGTTCAGTACTAGGGAAAACAGAGCAGTGGTAACTGAAACCATTAAGTACCAGTCCTGTCATTTCCATCTTTTAGTATGTGCACCAAGGAATAGAAAGCATACACTCAGATATTGTATACCAATGTTTGTAACAGTGTTATTCACAATAGTCAAAAGGTAGAAACACTCTAAATGGCCAGGAGTGGATGAGTGGATAAACAAAATTTGGTATAGCCATACAATAGAATGCTATTCAGCCTTAATAAAGGAAGAGAATTTGGACACATCGGAACAACGTGGATGAACCTTGAAAACAATACATGGAATGAAGTAAGCCAGAGCAAAGGGATAAATGCCATAGATTCTAGTTACAGAAAATGCCTATGACCAGCAGATTTACAAAGGAAGGAAGTAGAATGAATAGTGGTTATCAGGGGCCGGTTGGGTAGGGAGGTAAACACCAAGGGCATTGTTTAAAGAACTGAGTTTATGTTTAGGGCAATGAATCATGATTGCAGTCCTCGCTACTCAGGAGTCTGAGATTTGAGGATTGTGGTTTGAGCCAACCTGGCAGGAAAGCCAATGAGACTTTTATCACCAATTAACCTGCCAAAAAACTGTAAGTAGAGCTATGATTCAAGTGGTAGAGAGCTAGCCTTGAGTGAAAAAGCTAACTGAGAGCAGGAGGCCCTGAGTTTAAAGTCCGAATACTGACACCAAAACATAGTTAAATTGTAATTTTGTGCTAGATATATTTTTACTTAAGTCAGAGCAAAAAAAGAGAAAGGCCAAGCATCAGACCAAAATTACCTACTGACTTGCTATTCTCTACACTGAGGGTCACGACTACTGGCAGAGACTTCTCCTGTTCACAATGATACTAATAGCCAAGACTAGACAAGTTTTTAAGGCTAAGACTTAAGGTAGATTCCTTTATTTACCCAACAGGCTTTCTGCAGTCTTATGACTTTGATCAATGGGATGGAGGATAAGGAGCTTGCTTAAGATGATGCAGATACGGGCCCAGGATGCCATAGAGGTTATGTTCTTAATCAATACACATCACTGCTGACCATTTGTTTCTCACGAAGGGGTCAGGACTTCCAAAGAGGTAGCATTCAGTTGGACCCTGTGGTATGGGGAAAAAGCGAAGTCACTTTATCTTTGGTCCACAAGCCTTGCTGAGCTCCAGAGCCTGTGTCCTCTCCAAGTTTCCTTATGGATGGCACCTACAGCATCATGAGCTGAGCTTGGGTGTTCACCACTCCACTAGGCAAGCAGTGCCCACAATGGGACCACAGCCTATCCTTCTCACTAAGGCCCAGTGCCAAGCCAGGAGCTGGCACAGTCAGTGGTTGTGGTTTCTCACTGAAGAGAAAAGGGAGAATGCTGGAGAGACCTACAGAAGAGCTCAGCCTTGAGGAACTCTTGTTCAATTCTCCTTATTTCCTTAATAATTAGAACAAATTCCCTGTTAGCTCAATTTCCATTCCTGAAGCTGGGAGGAATTCAGGAAACATTTCCCAAGATGCTGAGCCCCGTTCTCAATCTGACTGTCTAGACACATGACCCACAGGCTGCCCTTGGCGTGATCTCGTGCAGAACTGTGGTGGGGGGAGTATGGGGAGAGCTGCAGTTGCAGCTGGGGTGTATTACCTCTGGGGCTAGCAAGGCCTCTGTTCTGGGCTGAGAAGTCTTTGTTTTGGAACAAAGCAGTTCCCAATAAATGGCTGAGGCATGCACCTGGATGGCAGTTGTTTGTGTGGGTGAGCCTGGAGCATTACCACAGTGCAAAGCTCCAGGCCCCGCAGTGCCCATAGAAGGCAATTTGGGAATTATACCCTGAAGTTGTACTATCACTATACTGGAGCAGTTGGATACCCTCTGGCAGAGATAAGGATGCCTGTGGCAGGCCTTTTTTTGGTGCTATTCTCTCCAGCTTGGGTGATATATCTCATGTATTTATTTTGAATTGAATTTTAGTTATTTCATTTATTTTGAGACAGATCTCACAATGTAGCTCAGGCTGACCTTGAACTCATGATTGTCTTGCCTCAGCTTCAGCACATAGAGTTTCAGGCAGGTGCCACCACATGCCACACTTTGCCTTACTGTGTGTAGTTTCAATGCTCTCCAAAGTCTATTTGGTCCAGGGGCTGGATCTTTACATGTCTACAAAGAATGTGACCCAGACTTTACTTCTGTCACGTCCAATTGATCAAGGCAGAGGAGATGAAGGATTCTTGGGTCCCAATCTACATGAGCTATGTTTTAGCTGTGTGACCCTTAGCAGTTATATCTTTCATCTCCTGAAGTTTCCAGTCTTCTTTGTAACTTGGGGATCATAGAAACTGCCTTTAGAGTTCTTCGAATGGTTAAATGAGATCATATTAACTGAGTGTTTACAACCGTGGTTAATGCATTATATATGTGTTTGTTGATTGAACAAAATTTTATCTAAAAAGACAGGAATAAAAATTAATCTCATGCTTGTAATACTAGCTACTCAAGAGGCTGAAATCTGAGGATCATATTTCAAACCTAGGCCAGGCAGGAAGTCCGTAAGGCTCACCTCCAATTAGTCACCAAAATCCCAGAAATGGAGCATTAGCCTCAAGCAATAAAGCTTAGGGGTAGCACCCAGTTCCTGACTTCAAGCCCCGGGACCAGCAAAATAAATAAATAAATAAATATTAGAATGCCATGGTCCGTCCTACCTAGGACATAGGAGGCGTCTGTTTGATCAATGAACATCTAAAATGGGACCCAAGCCCTATACTTCCTACAAGCACACAATGCCTGGGAAAATCATGCCACACTAGCAGAGCCTCACTTTCCCATTTGCACAACTGGGGCATATGGTACACAATCCTGAAGGACTCGTGCAGTTTGGCACGTTAGAATTTAATGGCTTGTACCACAGGTCCAACATCCATCCTCAATTTGCTCCACTCTTGACCCCGCCCATCCCCAGACATCCTCTGACTCACAGGCTCAGAGTTTGGGTGATCTGGGTCCTGTGTGCTGCAGATCCCAGGCTTGTGGAAATGACTGAGCTATGCCCTGTCAACATGGATTAGTTCTGAGAAATAGGACAGCAGCCGAGTATCCTCAGAGAGGCTGCTTATATAGTCAGACCACCAAGGTGAGGGGTGCCTGGACATTCCAAATTGGCCCCAAGTGGCCTCAGGGGAGAATTTAGAGAAAAGCGGAAGCTGATGTTGAAGGTGGCTTAATCCTGGGGAATTTAAAGTAGAATTTAAAGTAACCTCTTAAATAAGTAGGGATTTGCCTCTCCTCCCAGCCTTCACAGATAGCTCTGCAGAAAGACAATGAGATTTTAAACAGCAAGGGTAATGATTTGAACACTCACCAACAGAGTCCTTTTTCAGTTCCCAGGATTCAGAAATGGTCTGAAGTGGAGGTGCTTTGGGAGAAATGAGATAGTGGTCTTTTCATTTGTTCCCTAAAAGAATCAACATGCCTGGAATAAACTAAATGGCCAAGTCAGAGCTTAGAACTGACTCTCTTCCCCTGAAGTGGGCCAACACCTACTTTTCAGATTACACAACTCCTTCATTAGCCACGAGCAGCATAAACCAGTGTGATAAGCAGTTTCTTATGTAGGTGTTTATTCAATGTTGATTTACCAAGTATCTGCCATGCACCAAGGATGGTGGGTCAAAGAAGGGATAAAGTGAACCACGTGACACCCTTACCTTCCAGAAGATGCTACAGGAAGATAGGATCTTTTGCTGAGGATACTTTAAGAGGAAGGCGCTGGAGGGTGGGTGAACATCTGTTTGGAGTAGGGGTGAGGGCTGAGGGCTGAAAGTTGGAAAACTGCTCCTGCTCTCTGTTTTCTCATTTTTATTGCCCTTACCTTTCCTCTCAGCCTAAGTGAGACAGTAAGGCTCCCTCATTAGCATGGGGCCTCCCTCCTATCCAGCCTCCTGAGTCAGGGTCTCTCCTCTGTTCATCTAGCATCACCTCCTATTACTTGGCCCTCTGGCTTGTACAGGACTCAGCTCCTCTCTGGGGCTCCAGTCATATCATATCTCACTTGATGCATTACAGGGCTTCTTATCCTAGGGCTGTACTGTCTCCTTGCTTCCTGTTTGTGACTACAAGAATGGCCTTTCTGAAGCAAAGTAATCCCCAGTTGTTGAGTTTCCGGGGAACTTGACATTGCCTCCAATCCTCTTCAGGTCTACAACTGCATAACTTACTTCAGCCAGAGAGGTTCTGCACAGCCCCAGAGGCCAGAATTAGGACCAATGGGAGGAGGCCAGGGAGCAAGTTTCAACTGTGCAGTTGGAGATCCATTTTACACACCAGTGCTACAGCAGGCTGCTCTGGGGCAGGAAGAAGGAGTGATGGTCATTTCTCTCTTGTCGGAGGGAAATGAGCAGGGTTTTGAGATACCTTTGTTTGCTTGGATATGGTGAAAGATGTTTAGATACCAAATGTCGATATCAAATTCCAAGCTAGGACCCAAGACTGGTGCTCTAATTCCATGTCTGTACCCCTTTTGGATAGGGGTGAAGTAAGAGCACTTTTGTGAGGCTGATTCTTCTTCAGAGCCCAGCACTTACCAGGGTCAGTAAGCTCCCACTGAGCAAGTAACTGATGTGAGCTTCTGAGATTCCAGAATGGGATCCACCTCTCCAGTTAAGGAGTGATGGGGACTTAAGTGTGGAGGGAAAGCTCCCCTGTGGCTGCCAATCTCTGGAAACTGCTGGGGTCAAAAGACTTACAGATAAGAAGGACTAAGAAAAATCCTATTCCTTCCCATCCTCTATTTTCTCTAACACCAAATACGTTCATGAAAATCTAATTTCTTCATCTGCCTAGGCTCAGATTTGGCACCCTAGGACTTGAAAGACTGAAAGAGAGAAGTGATGGCCCATCCTGATGTCCTAACAGGCCTCCAGCTCTGGACTACAGGACATTGTTGTTTTTGAGATGCCAATCCCAACTTCAACCTGCATGAAGGTGTGAGGCCCTGCTTGAGTGGGAGTGGAAGAGGCTGTCTGGAACTTGGGAATAGAGAAGAGGTCTCCCAACATAGCAAGCATTGTCTGGAAGGACTCAAAGAGCGGGAAAATGCAAGAACATGAATGAAGCAGAAGTTTTCATCATTGGAGGAATACTATACAAGGCGTGGACTTAACTGTCATTTGATGAGTAGCTGGTTGGGTGGTTGGAAAGAGGGATAACTAGAACACTTGGTGGTACATTTAGTTGTTATTACTATTATTATTATTATTGGTGATACTCAGGTAGGTATGTGTGTGTGTGTGTGTGTGTGTGTGTGTGTGTGTGTGTGTGTCTTGTATTTGCTAGGTAATTTCTCTACTGCTTGATTTTACCCCTAACCCTTCAGTTATTCTTTGAATTGTTATTTTTTGAATCCTCAAATGATGATCTTCTATAAGATAAGTGGAAATGAAAGGCTTGAAGAACACACCTAATTGTTGAGATGAGGATCTTCTTAACTTCTTGCTTGAGTTGGCTTTGAACCATGATCCTCCTGTTTTCTGTTTCCCGAGTAGCATGCAGTATGTACCACAACACCTTATCTGATCCTCAAATGTTTCTTTAGATTCTGTATATTGAGTCAGACCCAGCCTCTGTCCCCAAGGAACTCATAGTAAACAAATGGGTAGAACTGGAAACTCCAAGTTTAAACCCCAGTAACATAGAAATAAAAACAAAACCAGAAGGAGATACCAGAATTGTAATTCAGCTTGGGGATAGGCTTGGAAAGACAAAGAGGTTATGGCTACTGGCTGAAGATTTGATTGAACTAAAATGTCAAAGAGGATTCAGGGGTTACTTTCCTAGGATTTGAAATGTTCTAGACATTTCATGGAGATGAAATTCAAAATGACTGAGTATCTTGGCTGGAGTTAAGTTTATGCCTTTTAAAATTGGATTTTGGTATGGTTAAGATATAGTAGGCATAAAAATTTATGGAAAGCTTATGGAGGAAAATTAGAAATTGAAAGAGCGGTATCTCTTAATAGAATCCGTGTTTGTATGTGGATTGAAAGCTTGAAGGGGAAGTGTACCCTCTTCTCAGTCTCTCATTTAATGCAATCCAGGTGAGGATTATCAGGCACATTGCTCATAGATGCACATTTGGGTACAGGGAGTTAAAAAAAAAAAAGCTTGTTTGAGGTCACAAAGCCAGAGTGGCAGAGCTGGGATTTGGTGCCATAGCTCCGACTTGAAAGCCACCTGATCTCTATTATATCTCACAGATCTCCAGATCTGTCTCAGCAGAAGGACCCCTGGGTCCTTCTGCTGGAATTCCAGAGCCCATGGAAACAGAGATTAAAAGCTTTGAATCTGAACAAAGACCCGGAGGCAGGAAGACCACGGGTGAGCTCCTTGGAGAAGTGGTTATTGTTCACTGCGATGGAGGGGAGTGTTTGTTTAAGAGAGAAGAGGGAGATGAAATTGGGAAGGGGGACAGAGTCTGCTTCTAGGGGGCTGTGCACACCAGACCTAGAGCATTGACCTCAGGAAAGAACTAACACCAGAAGCTATTTGATGGAACTATTATAAATCAATGATATGTGCAAAAATCTTGATGCTGTGAGGGAGAAAATAAGATTTGAGTTACTTGAACTCAATTTGCCCTATTCCTCCAAACCGACACCAGCTATCAGCTAACATTTATCGGCTACTTACTGTATGCCTATTTTAATAACTGTACCCAAATGAACTCATTTATCTTCACAATCCTATAAGACAGTGACTTCTGTGGACCCATCTAAAACATAAGGAGCAAATGACATAGGATATTCACGCTCCAATTCTTACACAGAGAGTTGAGGCAAATCAAATCGTTTCTATGAGCATGTCCAACATGCAGCAACTGTGCACAAAATACTTGTGAGATCTCTATTCTGAGTTATGAAGTGACAAGGCCAAAATTGCTCTGACTCCGAACTTAGGTTCCTTTGCAACCTCATACTCCATCACAAAGTTTCTCACACATAGTAGGGGAGCATGTCTGTGAAGTAGTTGATGGAATCGTGGGAACTCCAGAGTCTGTTTTGGACTGGATGCCTCTCAGCATCCACCCTCAAGAGACATGCAGTGGGTTTTCCTGAGCTGGGAAGTCCCTTCCTAGCCTGTTTCCTGGATTCAGAGGGTCTGTTCTCCAAAGAGAAAGATTTTAGGCAGCCTCTTGGGAGAGGGGCACCCCCTTGTTAAGTTTATACTTCTCTTTATGCTAGTATCAGCCCTTGGGCAAGGTGGATCCCCAACTCTCTGGGTGGTATGTGAAAGACTGTGTTGGCTTGTCTGAGAGCCAAGGGCCATTGAGAGGCACGTGCGCCTTAAGCTACTGGGTGGGTGGGTTGCAGCAGGTATTTGTACTGATGTGAACACATCAGCCTTCATGCACATTTGCTCCTACATGGGAATTATCTGATCCTTCAGGAAAAGTAAAAATAAAAACTCACCCACGTAAGGAAACCTGTGTGGGAAAAACTTGGATGTGAGTGTGGGCCAGTGAGTACCCTGTCTCTGCCCCCCAGGTTCTTTTCAGGATGATTTTCTTTCCAGCACTCCTTTCCTTCTTAGGGTCCTCTGCAGAACTGGTGATAAAGCATCTGCAGAGGCTCCAGCAATACTTAGCTGTGAAGCTAGTGATACAGGGGGAAGATCTGGAGACATGGAGAGAAAGGGTTCATTCAGGCAAAGGGAGCAGGCCAGTGGTTTTCCAGGCTGCTTGGTAGGTGCAGTGAGATGCACATAGGTTCTGCGATCATACATACTGAGGCTTGCTACAGGCCCCTGAATTTGGGCTATTATAACGGTCAGTGCAGAGCTGACCAGGTAAGGTCCTCACTGACCTTGGAGCAGTGGTGGGTTGGGTTGCTTTTAGAGCCAGAGTCTAAACTCATGGCCTAGGCTTGCTCAGACTATATTCTGAGCCTGTGGAAGGATGTATTCTAGGCCACCTCGGGGTTGGAGCTATTCTCAGGGAAGCCCAGCTCACCCTGACCTGCTAGACCTGCCAGATCCTCCCCCAGCCCTCTTTAGAACAACCCAGCTGGAGTCTGTTTGCACAGCTGGGCTGAGGGGAGCTGAGTGGGTAGGGAGGGGCTGCCCTCCGGGTCCTGAGGCACTAGCCAAATATCCCTAGGCCAATTGGAAGGATCCCAGAATGATGAAACTGGCCTTACACATCCACAATGGGATGTAGATATGGATGTGGAATCCTGGTCTCAGAGGGCCACAGTCTTCCTGCTGCCTGATCTCAGGGAAGTCATGGAACCTCGAAGAATCCTCATTTCCACATCTGTAAAATGAAAAGACTGGTATGGATGGCAGTCTTTGGGAATTAACACAAGTGGTGCTTGTAATATCTGAGTTCTCTTCTGTGTCTTCTCTTCCTGGTCATGAATGATGCCTTCCTGGGCAGATCCACTGGGGGCTAGGGGCGATGGATGCTGTGGAGAATGAGACAGACTCCCAGTCCTCACAAGCAGCTCACAGACACATGACAAGACAGACAAGGGCAATCCACATGGCAAGTGAGAACCAAAGATGACTTCTCAGACAAGGTACTGCCTGGATGGAGCTCAGTTTTCTGCAGGTTACTTTCCTCTGTGGCCAGATGTCCTCCTGTTATCTGAGCCATGGGCAGCTCCATCCCTTCAACAGCATTGTCTCCTCCTGGGAGCTTCCAGCTTCTAGTTGGATCCCTGGAAGAGTCCTAGTCAACACCCTGACCAGTGAGGTGGAAGAAAGAATATCATCACCAGCCTAACTTTCAGGTCTGGTGAACAATGGCAATGTTTAGTCTGAATTCATCTCTGGTTCCAGCATGCTAGCCTTTTCTACTACATTTATTTGCTTCTTCCCTAGGTCTTCTTTTTTATTTCCTGATCTTGTTCAGCCTCTCAAGAACAAGGATCACCCTGGGTCTTGATGACTTGCTGAGCTGTTGTCCCTACAGTCCTGAAGCCCGATTTGTATCTGTGACCAGCCACCCAGTGCAGGGTCTGGTGTGGATGGTGATTGAAGTGAAGTATCACTCTGCCCAACAGTCTCTCACTCCAATTCTCCAGGGTGTGAGCAAGCAGCAGTCATCTTCTCTCTTTTTGACTCCATCCATGCTGGCTTGGGGCCCCTGCCCTGATCTTTCTTGGATACTCTGGGGCTGGCAGGATGTATTGTGGCCACACATGTCCTACAAAACAGGCCAACCCAGCAGGCAAGGGCAGGAGCTCCTGACTCACACTGAGGTGAGTGGGACCAGTAATCATATCCTATAAACCCAGGAAAACCATCAGACTTTGAGAAGAGTTTGGGGAATTTAGTGTGGAGATTCAATGTTCTGGAAATTGACTAAAGATGCAGGAACTGACTTGGTCAATTCCTTCAATGCAGGCCATGAGCCTTTCTATCATTGATGTCGGAGTGGCTGCTTTTCCTCCTTGTCAAAGTCTGGCAATGTGCTGTCCCATTTGCTTAGGGCCCCCGCAGGCTCTGAGGCTGGAGGAACCTGGAAGGGAGCTTATCCTGGGGAGTGATTGACAGTTTACTGGGCAGGACAGACTTTCATATGGGAACTTGGTTCACAGGCAGATCAGATAGCCACAGATCCCTGGGAAAATGGGTCCTGGTGATGGATGTTCTGTGACCTTCTCATCTGCCTCTGCTCTGTTTCCCCCCCCCCCCCCCGCAACTTCTATCCAGCTTTCTTGTCTTGCCTTTGGTCTCTGGCCAGTGGTGCTGGGGGTGGAAAAGCCAGCTAATTCATCAGGCAGGGAGGCATGAGCCGTCAGTTCATGAATCAGTGCACCTTTGGTACTGTGTCAGTTGGACACAACATGGCAGTCTATAAAGTATGTGCCCCAGGGATGCTGCAGGAGAAGGAAGCCTCTGACCCCCGATGGACCGCTGCTCAGAACCTGGCACTACTTTCTACAAGCTCTGAGGCCTTGGATGTAACACTTGATTTCTCTAATATCCAGTGCTATCTCTTATCAAGTGGGACATCAGATATTCTTTTTTTTTTGGAACATCAGATATTAACCTGCCTAAACTTATAAGTTTGTTGAGAAGATAACTGAAAGACTTTCCACATTGCTGCCAATGGGAATTACCACTATTGCTTACCACAAAGTGAACTAATGAAGATGTCCAATCAAATCAGATTTTTTGACCCCAAATGTTTACCTTTGAATCAGCTTCTTCTATTAATCTAGCCTCAGTCACAGCCTGGTCTAGGGTCAAAAGAATAGATTTAACTAGTTTAGGCTGAGCTTTTTAGGCCTGTTTGATTTTTCTGATGAATTGGTCTATAGTTGTTCTAAACTAATTAAAGGACTGAGCAGTGAAGGTGGGTGATAAGGCCTGTCTACCAGTATCACTATAAACAGACCATTGCAGATTCAAAGGGAAGAGTGTGGTTTTTGTAGGGCAAAGAAAGGTGCTAGGAATCAGAAAGAGGCAGGTACATTGCCAGATGTGGTGGCCTACCCCTGTAATCCTAGCTACTCAGGAGGCTGAGATCTGAGGATCAGAGTTCAGCCAGCCAGGGCCTTAAAGTCCATGAGAATCTTATCTCCAATTAACCAACAGAAAACCAGAAGTGGCACTGTTGCTCAAGGAGTAGGACAGTAGCCTTGAGCTGAAGAGCTTAAGGACAATGCACAGGCCCAGAGTTCAAGTCCCACAACTGACAAAAAAGTAAAGAAAAGAAAAGAAAAAAAAAAAAACAAAAAGAAAGAGGCAGTTATAAATTCCAGCCTTGAAGGTACTTGCATACCTTGGAGAGGTGGGAATACCCATTTAAGAGATATTAATGAAAAATATACAGCAGAGAATCTACAATCTTAAGTCTACTCTATTTACAATAGTAACACTAGTGCCTAGTGCACATAGTTGAGATTCAATAAATTTCCATCCCTTGAAGGGATAAGAATGCATGAATGTCATACATAATCTTTGAGGGTCATCTGGACATCTTTTGAGATTCCAAGGCCCCAAGAGAGAGATTTTGCCCCCTCCCCACCATCCTTGTCCCTGCTAATAAAGGTCTGCATCCTCTCTCTGCCCATCAAATCAACAGATTCAGACACAAAATTTTGCCCTTCTTTCCATTGACATTTAATGACACTGGGTAGTCATTTCACTCTGTTATTTCACTGAAGATTCAAAGGAAGAAACCACAAATTCTGCCAACTTTACAGGCTGCGCATATACAAAGATCTCACTTCTCCAGTGCCAGGGTCTTTCCACAGCCTTCTGAGAAAATTGAGAGGTTGCTTACCAGCTCCCCTTTCACGTTAGTCTACTACTTTTCTTGCAGGAGAACTAGTGCTTTGAGTTTCCTCTGTCCCAGATAATTCCAAGGAATACAATATCCTCCTCGAAACATACAAAAACCCCTTCTACTTTAACTTCCTCAGCAGGATCCCAGTCCTGGGGGTTCCTGGGCAAGTTCACAGAGGGCAGTGAAACCAGTTCAGGGCAGAGAACTATCACACTGAGAACTATCTAGACCAGTTTGAGGAACTGAACTCCTGGTCTTAGAAGATGTGCTAACCAAGGAAGGTTGTATACAGTAAAGCTCCAGGTGTGTGCAGATATGAAATTTCAGTTATTTGATTTGATTTGGGGCTTGGAAAACATAGGAAAGGTAAGTTTATAGCTATAACTTTTATGGGATTCTATTGCAGGCCCAATCAAGTATCCACCCATTTCTGTGTCTTAGTTTTCCTATTTGCCTGATGAGTAGAAGCAGGAAATGCAGAGGTCCTGTTGGGTGTGTTCTTAAGGCACACTCCTACCTCGGAGACACTGGTTTCCTGGTTATCTCAAGAGTGGAAGGTGATTTGTTTTTTTCTGCCACAGGAACTAGATGTCAAGTTTGTAGGGAATTCAAAGTGAGTGACTAGATTGTCTTATCTCTCTGGCTCCAGACCTGGCTAGGGCTCTGTCTGGCTATGGCAGATGTGGGGGTAGGGGGACGGAGGAGAGACTTTGGAGTGAGAAGAATTGGGCCCAGACCCTTCTTTTGTATAACATGTGAAACAGGCCCCTAGGTTTCAGGAGAGTAGGCCCAGCAAGACAGGACTGGCTCTGCTGGTCTTGCGAACAGTATAGCAGGGCTTAGCACTGGGGCCTCTGTATCTGTGGATGGGGGTGAGGAGTATCTTCTCCACCTTGGTGCTGCTCACTCCAAGGAGAAAGACCTGCTGTGAGGGTAGGCCAGGAGTGGACACAGAGGCCCTTCTCTTACAATTCAGAGTTCATAAGACATTGGCAGTATTCTCAGATTGTTCCCCAAGTTTTCTCCTACAAGGTGTTTATGTTAAGCTGTTTTGTGTTGTTATAAGAAAATACCCAAGTCCAGATATTTTTTATAAGGAAACAAGGTTTTTTTTGGTGGGGGGACTCATGTTTCTGGTATTTAAGGTGCCAACAGCGGGGTGCCAACATCACTGTGAAGAAATAGGAATAATTGCAGAAAAGGCCTGATGGATGGGTGGCCACTTAATAACAACTTGCATTCTTGAGAACTAACTGGAATCCCATAGGAATGATGTTAATGTCTTCCGAGGAGGATACTGTTACGACCTATAATAATACTTGTATGACTAGGCCCCTCTTTTAATGTTCTCACAACTACTGCGTCACACCCTGAAACCATATGCAAACCTTAGTAGTGTTCAAATATCCTGTTTGTTTGGGGTTTTTTTGGTACCTTCTGTGTGCCAGGACATAACAGCAAATAAGAAAAGTATGATCCTTGCATTCTGGAGGAAGAAAGAGGCAAAGAAACAAGCTATTAATAGTCCCGAATGGTATATTCCCTGGCAGGAGGCATTCATAGTCTAGAATGGTATCTTCTAGAATAGGAGCTTATAGAGAGCCATGGGAATGACGCATTGCTGTGGCAGTGTCCAGACAAGGATTGTGAAAGCTAAGGAGAGATTTGCCAAGCCCAGGGGATGTAGGGGGAGTTGATGGCTTGAGGGCAATGGCTGTAGAGGTCTGTGGTATGGAGGGGGTTAATGCCCATTTGGAGATTAAAGCTGCTGTCTCTTGAGTGTGAAGACTTGGAGAGGAGCAAAGAGCCAGGAAGTAGGCATGAGAGATGATGGCCTAGAGGCTGCTGAGAGCAAGGCCAGGATCCAGCAGGGTCTAGAGCCATGAAAAGAAGGTATCTCTTACCTTCTCTGCCCACTGGCTGTTAGCTCCCAGTGGCCTCATGGTAAATAGGAAGGTTTTCAGCACGATACAATAAATCTTTTACAAACTCTCACTTAGCTCTTTGGGTTCATCTCTGAGACCCCCTTCTGTGAACAGACCACTTTAGCCTCCAAGCTTTTCCACACACAGCTCTTCCTGCCTTAGACGGTCTTCTCACATCTCTGACTGGCAGACTCCATACTCCTTCAAGCTCAAGTTGAAAAACAGCTCTCGTTGGGTCTGACATTGAGGGGGAATGCTGGGATGGGGAAGGTAGGCTTAGGCTGAAGGGTTAGCTAGCTTTTTTGTTTTAAAATCTGAGTTTTCTTTTCCCCAAATGCTTGCTCTGTCTGTCAGAGGTTTGCCAGAAACAACAGAGATCACTGGACCTAAGAAAGAAGCGATGCTCAGGTAAACACCTGGGATATTTTTTCCCAGGGCCATTGCTCTCTCCTGCGAGTCTTTTCACAGCTCTGCCCTGCTGCTGGTCCCAACAGCAGGGTGGATATCCACCCTTTGCCTACTCTTAACTGAGGACTTTTCCCTTTGCATAGGGCCTTGATTTAGTTTGAGATCAATAAGCATCTCTGCCTATGTCCTTGTTCATTCATTCATTCCTTTTCGTTTCTTCCTGGCCTTGAACTAGACACTAAGGACACAGGATGAACAGTCTCTCTGTGTCTCTCACTGAAGATAGGAAGATGAACCCTGAATTGACAGGACTACGTGGGGGCTGTAGAGAAGGGAAGAGAAGGGACAAGGGAACCTTTTCAAAGTCACACCTTAATTGACACCTGAAGTTCATCAGATTTGGGAGGGGTGAGAGGAAGGTATTCTGGGCAGAGAAGACAGAACGTGAGAGTTCAAAAGCAAAGAAATCCTAGATGCTGGGGTAGTTTACTATGTTCTAAGTGTGGAATACCAGGGACACAAGGTGGATAGACAGATGAGTGCCACATCCCAAGGAGACCATGAGTCAGGGTAACAAATTGGACTTCATTCAGAGGGCAATGCAGGACAAAATGACCACCCTTAGCTTGATTTGAACTCCAGTATCTCCTCTCTGATATCTCATTATGTAACCTCAGTCCTGTCTTTTTTTTTTTTTTTGCCAGTCCTAGGCTTAAGCTCAGGCATGAGAACTGTCCCTCATTGAGCCTCAGCACCACTCCTGGCTTTTTTCTACGTATGTGGTACTAAGGAATCAAAACCGGGTCTTTGTGCATGCTAGGCACTCTACCATTAGGCCAAACTCCTGGCCAGGCCTGTCCTTTTTTGTTGTTTATTTATTTTTTTATTTTTTTGCCAGTCCTTGGCCTAGAAGCTCTGGGCCGGAGTGCTGTCCCTACGTTCCTTTTGCTGTAGGCTGCCCTCTACCACCCGAGCTACAGTACCATTTCCAGGTTTTTCTATGACTAATTGGAGATAAGAGTCTCATAGACTTTGCTGCCCTGGCTTGATTTCGAACCACAATCCTCAGACCTCAGCCTCCTGAATAGCTAGGATTATAGACATGACACTCCAATGCCCAGGTCTGTGCTTCTTAATGTCCTAACCAAACTCTCCCCACTTAGTCCCAGGACTCTGCATATCTAAAAGAAGGCATTTGGACTAGGTGAACATGAATGATTTTCTAGTCCTTGAGATGCTTCCATTCTGTTGAATTAATTAATTTGTTGACTAACCAACATTAAATAATGTGTGCTAGGCACATTGCGGCCAATCAGGAGCGCAGAGTCTGCCAGGAGATTAATTATATGAATCTATACCCTTAGCACAAAACAGAATGAGCTCAGAGCTGAAGAGCACAGTGGAGCAAGTGAATCATTCTCCCTTGAGTATCTGGAGGCGGCTTCAATGAGGAGGCAACAGATGATCTGGGCCTCGAAAGATTTGCTGGAGGATGAAAACAAGGTTTGCTTTGTTCAGGCGGGATGAGTCACCTGGAAAAGCTAGAGACTGAAGCTGGTGGTACCCAAGGGGCCTTGAATACCAGGCTCTGCCCTTTTGCAGGGAGTGGTGAGCCCAGGGAGCAAACTAAAAGCAAAGGGATTTGGGGGATGAGGTTAGTATGGTTGAGGTCTTGCCTTACAAGTGGGGGGCCCTGAGTTCAGTCCTCAGTATTGCCCATATTATTGACAGCACCACCAACGTTACTACCACCATCATGTGTCATATACAGGAAATGAGGGTTCTATTTCAGAACTCTCATGGTAACACCAGACCATGAGCCTGATGACTGAAAATTTGATCTTTCTGTTGTCATTTCTCCAAGGTAGGAATGATGATTCGATTTAAAGTGAGTGGTGAAGGATCATGGCTAAAGTGACAGGGTTAGAATGTGGGTCCAAGGCTGGGATATCCCCATCAGTCATGCTGGTTGGTCACTGCTTAGGTCTCTGAGCTGGGGTCCAATATTTCAGTATTTGCTTGTGTAAGAGAGCTCTGTCCAAGACGTTTCCTGCTGGCTTCTGGTGACAGAAGGGTGTGGAGAGAAGCGTGTGCTAAAGAGGAAGTGTCCTCATCTATCCTGTTGCTGGACACCCTCCCAGAACTGGCACCAGGCTCCCCACTACTCTGGCTGGGAATAAACTCTTGAACTCTCCACAGAGATAAAAAGTTCTATCTCCTCTCAACCTTGAGTGTCGGCAGATGGGGCCTCTTGGGCCAAACCTCTGGCTGCCTCTGCCCACAGTTGTGAGGTAAAGCTGTCTGAGTGGAAGTGAGGGGGATGAGAAGGTTGGGACTGTCTCTGCCTTTGGAGCTGTCCTGGTATGGCCATTCCGCATAGTCTGCTGGCTGAGAAGGCCTGGAGTTGATCCCAAGAGAGGTGTGGGGTGTGGGGTGTGAGTCCGCTTGCCAGTTTTGCCACTTCACTGAAATGTGACGGTGGGCAAATCACATGTTTGAGCTTTAACTTCTCAGCTGGGAAACAGCACCCTCCTAGGTGCTAAGTGATATACTTACATTTGTGTGGGGTGCACAGCAAGCCCTTGGCAAGTGGGTGATCTTCTCTGGGTAGAGATAAAATGAAGTTGAGCTGCCTGGGTCTAAATGCAGGTCTGTCCATTCGAGTGGTGTGACATTGGGTGAGATTATTTCATTCCATTGCCTTGGTCTTTCATCTTTCAGGTGAGGGTAAAGGTGAGGCTGGCACTGGTTAATGTATATAACTCATCTAGAACAGTGTTTGGCCTGGTGGCCAGCACTTGGTACAAAACAATTAGTGATGGTCTCTGATTCACTCTCCTGTGGCTGAGCTGAGCAACCTCAGCTTTCCTCTCCAGTATCCTCTATGCATACTCTGGGAAGCCCAGCGCCCTTTACTGTCTTACTTCCCTGGGCTGAGCCTTCTCTCTCACACCCCTCCTCTTACCTATTTCAGGAAGAGGACTGCTGTGGGTGTCCCTTTCCGGCAGTGGTGACAGAGGCTTAGCCTTTGTGGCTCTACTCTGATGAGACTATTCAGGCTTCCCTCTGTCTCCCACACTGTCTTCCATGTGCTGGAGAATAGACTTCCTTGCCTCCTATTGTGTGTGTGTGTATGTTCCATCACTTGAGCTGCACCCCCACTTCTGGCTTGTGGTTATTTAACTGGAGATGAGTCTCTCGGACCTTCCTGCCTTGTCTTGGCTTCAAACCATGATCCTCAGATGTGAGGGGCTCCCTTTTTTGATCTTAGTGACAAAAGGTCACTATAGTGACTAGAGTCCCAGAAAGTCAGGGCTGAAAGGAACCTCAGAGAGGACCATACTTATTCCAGACCTCAATATAGTCCCAGGACACAGGTTGGATCCAGTTTCTCTCTGCTGCTGCAGAAAATGCTCACAGACCATTCAATCTCCTTGTTCCAGGCCTGGGAATGAGCCTTGCTCACCCCTCCACAGAGCTGAGCTGAGTAGGCTGGCGCTAAGCCTTTGCTATTTGGAGGGATGTTTTGATAACCTCTTGCCATTCCTCCACCAGCCTGCAAAGCCCCACCTGATCACCCCACCCACAGGGCCCCTTCTTATCTCTGCACTCTAAGCTGCCCATCCATTACTGTCGACCAGCAACAGGAGTTTTATCTGAGACTCAGTAGAATGAAATTGATTTCTATGAATAATTGGAATAGCTGACTGGTGACCCAAGGCTGCTGCCACCAGGGTGGTTAGGACTTAAAAAGCTCACATTCATCTCACTTTTCCTCTGTCTCCATCTCCTTGGCTATTGGCTGATCAAGACCACTCTAATCTTCTGCTGGGACCAATTACAGGATTTTGTCACTGTCTTTCCCCCATCAGGGTTTTACTAATCATTCAGTCTATCTTCCCATAGCCACCAAATTGATCTTGAAAGGCTCAAACCTTTCTAGGAGCTCACTCTTTCTTTCCTTGACCTTCCATTTATGGGCCTTTTCTGACCTATTTTCAGCTTTCCAGGCATAAAGACTCAGTTTTGTGTGCCTTAAGTGCCAGCCAAAGAGGCCTTAGCTCAAAATGCAACCTGAGTGTGCTCACTTGCTCATGCAGCCTCTGCTAACTACTCACCTTGCTTTATCCAAGCAATGTGAGGCATTGAAAATCCAGACAGGCAAGGCAGGCCCTGTCCTTAAAGGAACTCAAGGCTGGTAGGAGAGGCAGAATTATGACCAGATGCTTTGGAATGGAGTCAGCAAGGTACTCTGGAGACAGAATGGCATGGGACGGCTTGGAGAATCCCAGCCCAGTGTGTGGTTGGTAGTGAAGCATTTCTGGAAGAGACAGAGTAGAATCTTAAAGGATGATGGCCAGACAGAAAGAGGCACTATTTGTTCAACAATACTAGCTACTCAGCACAAGAACTCAAAGGCCATTTCCTCCATCAATTCTCCCTTAATCATGGTCAAGACCCATGATACTGAACCCCCTCCCCTTCCCCCTCCCCCCACTTACACATACACACACACAGACACATACACACACATACCACCCAACCATGAAGCTGGAGCTCTGATCTTAGCTTAGGATTACACTTTAGATGTTTAAAAACATAGAGGCCCTATGTTTTTATTTTTCATGAAGCCATTCCTAATTAAGCAATTAATTGGAATTATTGGCTCTTGGAACATTTGACTTATATTTGTCCACCTCACTTTCTTATGTTCTTCTTAAGAGTAACTGTGTTTGGGGAGGGAACCTTAACTGTGTCTTCAGGGTTCAGCGCAAAGGCAGGCACAAAGATGGTATGGGAAGAGGGTGTATAGGGGAAGGTAATGAGACCGCTCTGAAACATAGATTATTAACCAAAGCCAGGCCACGTATCTCCTGGGAAGGGATGTGGCCCAGTCTGCACAGGCATCCAGAATTCAAGGAGGAGAGATGCCTGGGGTTAGGGGAGGAAGATATAGAAAGTACTCCCCAGAAGACCCTCCAGAGGACATACCTGTCTATGACTTTACCAGCTCAGTCCTGTCTGATGTCTAATCTCCATTCTGGGATCCTAACTTTCTCTTTGTCCTCTCCCCTTACCCCTCAACCATCTTGGGCAATAGAGGGAAGCTGGGAGGTAAAATGACAGCATCTTAATCTCCCTGCTAATTACAAGGGCTGGGAAAAAGGGGTGCTAAATGCTAGGTAATTATCTAGGAGAAGATTGAGCCAGATTCAATTCCTGGCCCCAGGAATTTCACTTTAATGGTTTTCTTTTTTCTTTTTTTTTTTGAAAACAAAAACAGCAAAATAACAACAATACTTAAATCTAAGAAAAAGGTTAAGCCTTGGGATCTTTCTTCCTTATCCTTAGGCTGAAAAGACTCTTCAAATTCTCTCCTCAGACCCTCCAGGCCAGACCCTTTGCACTAGGGCCTGAAGAAAGGCTCAGCATCTTAGTGAGTTAGGCTAAGGGTATATAGATTTGCACACACACACACACACACACACACACACACACACACACACACAGAGGCGCACGCGTGCACACCCACACACCCATTATTCCACTTTTGAGGCTGTCCATCTTGTTTAGGACTGCAGGGTATGAGGAGGAGTCTGGGAGGGGGTCACCTTTGATCCTCTTCATGGCCTTTGAGGGCAAGGGGCAGAGAAGAGAGCAGTGTCACCCAGTTGTTTGGCCTCACTTTGACACCCCAATGCCTGCTGGCTTCAAGCAGAGCTTGAAAGGCTCCCAACAGGAAGCTCTAAAGTTGATGAGCATTCTTGTGGTCCTCCATGGATACAGAAACGCTCTGTTTCACGAAGCTGTTGTAATCTCCATAATAACATTTTCCTCTTCTTAAATAAACTTGGATTCTAGCCCAAAGAATGTGGCTGGCTTTGCCTGGAGAATTCAGGACCTGAGGCGAGGTGGGAAGTGGGGGTGGGGGAGGGGAGAACACATGCTGGAAAGGTGGGAAGGAAGAGTCTCAGCTCCTAGTCAAGGACTGACCCCGGACTGAGACAGAGCAGGAGAGTCTGGTTAAGCAAGAATCTCAGAGGTCTCTGTGACTTAGTTTTGGAATGGACATGTCAGCTCCATGCTCTGGCATGCAATTACCTTATCACAGAAGGGAAGAGTTGACTGTGTACTCCTTATGTGATCTTAAGAAAGCCTGTCACCTTTTTGTGCTTTATCTTCATCTGAAAAATATAGCGGTTTGTAGCACTTAACTTACAGATATCAGGTAGCCTGTGAGATCTCAATGAGATGAAATAAAAGTCTCTCAAAAATGAACAACCGTGTCTCAGATAATTTTATAGTTTTAAATGTCTCAGGTACCCAAACTAGAAACTAATAAAATCATGGCTTAAAAAAAAAGTCACAAGGCAGGGAGTTTGGCCTAGTGGTATAGTGCTTACCCAGCATACACAAAGACCCAGGTTCAATTCCTTGATACCATATACATAGAAAAAAAGCTGGAAGTGGTGCTGTGGCTCAAGTAGCAGAGCTCTAGCCTTGAGAAAGCTCAAGGACAGTGCTCAGGCCCTGAGTTCAAGCCCCAAGACTGACAAAAAAAAAAATCACCAAGTTAAAAAAATGTCTTAAAAAAATGTCTTAGATCATGGAGTAATAAATTCAAATATTAATTAGCAAATTCAAACAATACTTAGATTAGTAGTATTGCATTATAAATAGTGAAACAAAATGAAAGTCACATTTTAAGGCCTCGAAAGTTAGCCTAGCAGTGTCTGGACAGCATCTATTGTCACATTTCTGTGTATGATCCAGAGTCCTTTATCTTCTAAGCTGCCTCTGGGAAGGTTTTGAACCCAGATCTGAGCCCAGATCTACTGCCCTTGGTTAGGCCGTGTTTGTCCTTTTTTTTCTCAGAGCCCCCAGAGGATATGGCTTTATTTGTCAAGCCCCATCCTGACTACTAATGCCCAGAGTCAGAACTTGACATATCTGATTGAAGCCCAGAGGGATTTCTGTCACCCCCATAGCTTTAATGTCCCCAGGACCAAGATCTTTGCCAACTTCTGTGAAATCCACAGTAGCTAGTACTTTAGGAGTGAACTGTGTTTGTAAGGTGTACCTGTGATTGTGTCTATGTGTGTATGACTTAGTGCACAACATTGAAAAGGGAGTTTTAGCAGTTGAAAATATCAAAACAAAAGAGAGACAAGAAAGAAAAGGAGGCCAGGCACAGGTGGCTCCACCTGTAATCCGACCTACTCAGGAGGCTGAGATCTGAGGATCACAGTTCCAAGCCAGCCTAGGCTAAAAAGGTCCCATGAGACTTTTATCTCCAATTAACTACCCAAGAAAACTGGAATTGGTACTGTGGCTCAGAGTGGTAGAGGGCTAGCCTTGAGCAAAAATGCTCATAGACAGGGCCCAGGCCCTGAGTTCAAGTCCCATTACTGACAAAAAAATATGCAGGCAGGGAGGAGGGAGGAAGAAAGAAAGAGAGGGAGGAAAAGAGAGAGGGAAGAAAAGAAAAAAAGAAGGAAGGAAGGAAAGAAGGAAGAAGGAAGGAAGGAAGGAAGGAAGGAAGGAAGGAAGGAAGGAAGGAAGGAAAGAAGGAAGAAGGAAGGAAGGGAGGAAGGGAGGAAGGAAGGAAGGGAGGGAGAGAGGGAGGGAGGGAGGGAGGGAGGGAGGGAGGGAAGGAAGGAGATGCCTGAAGGCTCCCAATGGGAGAATGAGCCTAGGTCTCCCCAGGAGAACATTGACTGAGAGCATTCACTATGTGTATATTAAGTGACACAATCCGTAGTTTCCACCTCTTAACTAGTCTACAATTCTCCAGTATTCTCTCATTATTCTACCACACTGTTTTCTTTTAAAAGAAGCAAATAGCCTACAGGAGAGAGACTTCTTAGCCCCTGACTTTGAGTGACACTGAATTGAAGGTATTTTCCTTAACTAGAGTTGGCTGGGAAGTTAGCTGGCATTTGAATG
The DNA here is from genome assembly GCF_031878675.1 of Megascapheus bottae. Classification (NCBI taxonomy): domain Eukaryota; kingdom Metazoa; phylum Chordata; class Mammalia; order Rodentia; family Geomyidae; genus Megascapheus; species Megascapheus bottae. The sequence continues at coordinate 53,245,762 of NC_143514.1, read as the reverse complement.
GGATGACCTCGGCTCTGTCATTATGTTCTGCCAGCTGTTCTGCACTAAGTTGGGGCTGATATCCATCTAGAGCTCTGGACACATCTCTGCACATAAGACTTACACTGGGTGTGGAGGGAGGGAATTGTGCATTTTTTTAATGCACATGTATATGGCCTAAGGTCCAGCAGCTGGCAAGACAGGTGGCGTAGGTGATTATAAAAGGGAAAATGTGGGCCCAGGCTTGCAGGACTCAGGAAAGGTGACAATTAATGACCCTTGGTTCTATAAGCTATTCTCCTTAGGAGGAGACCAGAGAGGCACAGTCCCATTTCATGTCTAGCACCTTCCCTCAAGAAGCCAAAGCCTAAAGGAGACATGAACTTCCGAAATGAGAGGCCAGCTGAGTATGGAGGCTCCATGAGGTTTTATGCCTCTGGGGTGTAAGGATGAAGAGGTGTTACCTCAGGTACCTGAGCAGGTACCTCAGGCAGACCCTCCATATCAATGCTGGGAAGTAGGTAGTGGTTCTCTGCACTCAGCACAGGGCTGAGGGTATGAGGCCTTCTGTATACTCTGAATGAATGAGCAAATAATACATGCAGATGGTGCCCAGAAAGTGAAGAGAGGTTAGCGTGGGGAGTGAGAAAGCCTGGACACCTGAAAGTGCTCCTCCTGTGTGTGTGTGTGTGTGTGTGTGTGTGTGTGTGTGTGTGTGTGTACATATGCTTTGGTCACAGCCTTTTATTGATTGCAATAACGTAACGTTTAGTAAGGTAATAGTCTTATTGAAGACATTTTACCTATATGAACACAATGTTGAATTCACTAACATTCATTAACATAGCAAATAAGGAGATGGAGGGGACAGAATTGTTAGATAATTTGCAGGCAGTGCTCTAAGGGGTTTATTTATTGTAAAGGGGGATCTTAAATATTGACTAAACTCTTTTTCTTTCTTCCTAGGCTACTGGACCACTCACTTCCCATCATCCTTTGAAGTCACTTGTGTGCCTCCTGTAAACATCCTGAACTGGAAAGTGATATTGCAAGAATTAAATAAACTTTGCTTTTTTTGGGGGGAGGGGTCATTGAAACTCTTTATTTTTATTTTATTTTGCTGTGGAGTCACATTCATCCACAGAGGTGGTAAAGGACTGATGCTAAGGAGTAGTTCTGGTTTTGACATTATAAGAAATTGGGTAGGGACTGGTGAGAAATAAAGCCAGGAAAGACGTGTGTGCCACAGGAGAAAAGTTTGTGATGATTCTTAATCCAACTCCCTCCCACCCCCACTCCCACCCCTTCAGGGTTTGAATCCTGGAAGCACCATGGGCATTGTCAGATCTATATTTAAGGAAGATCTCCTTGGCAGTGTGTGTGGTTGATTAGAGGGGCATGAGGCCAAATGGGCAGCGACCACATTAGTGGTCCAGGTTGGGGGTGGTTATGAGGGATGAGGCTCTGAACTAGAGGACTCACAGGTAGTGCTTCTCATTGAGCATAGTATATATACGTGTGGTTAATACTGATCATTAGTAATACCATTCTTTATAAAAATATCTTAGTAATACAAATAGCGCCGATTTATTGAACATTATAGAACATAGTAGAAAACACTTTGCCTGTATTATTTCATCTAATTTGTCCTAATTTCCTCTCAAGTGGGTACTGTTACTACTTTCATTTTATAAACAAGGAAACTGAAGCCCACTGAAGCCAGAGGCTTCATCTAAGATCACACATACCTAGAAAGAGACAATGTCAATATTTTAAGGTAGAACTGTCTAACTCTAGAACTTAGAGACCTTGGAAGAATTTTCTGACTGTCTTGGATACCAGGGGGAAGGCTGGCAGAAGCAGCCCTTGTTAAGATGACCCTAGAAGAGTGGAATGGGGGGCTTGTTGTATAATAAGGTCAGTAAAGAAGAACCAGTAGAGACTCTCGTGCGGTTTCTGTCCCTGGAAGTTCCTCCCACGGATATGAGCCAAGGCTGACTAGGGAGAAGGGTGGGTAGGAGTAAGTAGAAGCTTGTTGGGGAGGGCACTAAGCACCCCTCCCTCCATCCTCCAGATTATGGTTCCCCTGTGCTGCTGGGATTATCTCTCTACCCAGTTCCTCCTGGTAGAGCCATCCTGTTTCCTCCAGAGACCACCATCTCTCTTCTAATTGGTGGAAAATTGGTTGCTAACTGTCAGGAAATCACCGATTTTCCATCCATTACTGGGGGGACCAGGCGGTGAAGCTGTGTGTGTGAGCACACGCGTGTGCGTGTGCGTGCGTGCGTGTGTGTGTGTGTGTGTGTGTGTGTGTGTGTGTGTGCTAGGGACTCTGAGTAGGAAGCAGATGTTGATTAGGCCTGCAGTTAACGATTAGGTTCATGGACCTCCTCAGGCCATCCTCCCAGACTGCTTATTAACTCCCTGTGAAGACCTATTGGCTAGGAGATATTGGTTACATGGCACGCAGAGTGGCTCGGGTGACTATTCATCAGGCCTCAGTTGTGGGGAGAGAGAAGACCAAGGGGGGAGGAAAAACCCCTGTGGCCTCAATCCAGGAATGTTAAACAGCCCCAGCCCCAGAAGTTGGCAAAGAACTTTATAATTGCTGCTATTAAAATATATGTATTTATATAGGTGATTTGTTGGAGGAAAGAATTTCAGCATTCCGTGAGATCTCTGCTATGATTTCACCCAGGATTAAGTTGTTAGGGACTAGATATTAATTAAGGCCCAGGGCCCCAATCCTTTTCTAATTAGCTCATGAAGTGTAATTTGCCTGTAAATGCTACTGTTACAATTACCTTGAATTAGTCTGGAGCTAGACAGGGTAGGCTTTACCTGGTTATGTGAGCAGAAGGGAGGGGAAGGAAGGGAGTCCCTGGGTGCCAACCCACCTAGGCTCTTGACTGAGGAGGAAGAAGTCTTTCCTCTTCTGGTTTTCTCACCTGCAGGGAGAAGTCACTTAGGAGAAAGAGACAGGATGCATCTGAGAGATTCATTCTACCTGGGGTGTTGGAGTCCCAGGAACTTGAATAGTCAAATACTGGCATGGAGGTAGAAATAGGTCTCTACTAGGAATCTGTGGCTCTCTCTCCAGCAGGATACATGCAGAGGCCTTGCCTCTGGGAGAGTATTCTTGTGGGCTCAAACTCTAATTGTCAGCAAGGCTGCTTACTGAAGAGCAGGAAGTGAGAATACCAGTTCTTACCTCCTGGTGTACACTCTCCTGGTCCTCTCTGTCTTCTGACTTGTCAGTCCCTGAATGCCATGTAACCATCGATGTTGTTCATGCTCTGTCTGCTCCAGAAATGCTTCCTGTCTGCAAATCATCTCTCTGCCTTCTAAACTCCTATCCATCTTCTAGAACCTCATTCAATTCTTTACTAAATCTTATCAAATTGGTCCAGGCAGGAGTAGTAGGCCCTTTCGACTTTTCGTGAAGCCTTTAGCTAACCTTACCTTACAACATGACTAGATTTGCCTTGGTTTATCCTGTTGGACAATGAATTTGGACAGGGTCAAACCAATGTAACTAAACTTGAAATGTGCAGAGTACAAACTACAAGAGGTATCAAAGTTGTTTGTGTTCACCTTAGGATTTTGGCTCAGGAAAAGTGTTTGAGGAAGGCTCCTCACTTTGTCTTTGATGTGCAGAGAACAGTGGACTGGGAGTAGAGGTGGTGCCTGGGATCTTGGATATTTTCTACCCTGTGTGGTCTGATCTGGGCCCTGTTCTCAGTCCTAGCATAGGTCGTTTAGTGGTGGTCTATGTCTTCACCCCGCTCACTTGAGGGAGGGTGAAATTCTCTTAACAGAAACTTGGAGTGGGAGTGGAGGAAGGAATTAAGGGTTTGTTGTGCCAAGTCCAGTTGACTGTGATGGAATCACCCAATCCCCCAAAGAAAAGATTGGGACATGTTGTATAAACCCAGGAATCCTGGCCCAGAAGTTGCAACAGGAAGTGGTCTGCAACAACCTGGGTTGAAGCTGGGGATAAAAAACCAGGGAGGTGCTGCTGACTGGGAATATAAACAGGTTCAAGAAGGGCTTAAAGAAATTCCTAGATGACAGATCCCTAGCAGGTAACAGGTCATTAATAACCATGAAAGACTATAATGATTGCAATAATAATAATTAATAGTAATACTTTCTAGGGAGCCTTGATGCTTTGTAAAATTGAAATAATAGATATTTATTCAGATAATAGAGCCAGCATTCTGTAATCACATGGAATTACATCAGATAGAAGACACTCTAGCATATCTAGGAAAACTGAAAACAGTGTTTGAATTAAATGATAGACTTTAAAATAAAAGAATTCATTAGGTCAAGGAAGAAATCAAAGGGAAGTTTAAAATATTTCAGAGTAGGAATTGGGGAGGTCAGTGGTAGAAAACTAGTTCAGCACGTGCAAGGTCCTATTTTCAGTCTCCAAGACTCATACACATTTTCTGCTCCAAATCAAATAACAATGAATACAATACCAGAAAGAGAGACAGCACCCAGGCCCTGAGTTCAAACCCCAGTACTGGCACAAAAGTGTGGGAAGGGGGATAAGGGGATTAAAAATGAATACATTCATATCTTAAGTGTAAACCTAAGGTAAGTAGGATGAAGAAAATAACAAGGATCTGGGTGATAATCAGTGAATACAAAATGAGAGAAAATTAACAAGTATGAACTTGAATCAATCATTGAGTAGATCAACAAAGTTCATACTCCTCTAGCTAGATTGATCCTTTAAAAGTGAGAGAATACAGGTTACAGTTGAATCATCTGTACTGCCCCACAGCCTCGTAAAGCCTAGTAAAAGCATACTAATGTTCAACTGGGAGAAAGAAGAGTAGCTAAGTTTGATTTACATGCTAGTGGAAGATGGGGGAACTCTGGGTTTTGCCAGACAACTCTCTAGTGATGCAGGATAGTTTCCCCAAAGAAAAATCTGAGGAATGGATGCTTGATGGACAAAGAAATAAATGTTGACTACAGATTTTAAAACAAATGATAAGGTAATAGGAGACAAAGTCAGAACAGGGGTACATATGAAGTATATATCTTCCTCCAATCATTGTTCTTTTGCCCTTGAGCCAGAAGATAGGGCACAATGCTGGCCTCAGGCTGGAGCTGGCAACATTGCAAAAAAAATTATACTATACAGACATCAGCTAAATATACAGCTTGAAACTTTCTCCAGATATTAGGGAGCGTTGTGGAACACTGCTTCACAAACTTTAGAAAACCTTTGGTCATTTTTAGTAAAGTGAACAAGCAAAAGCAAAACCTTCTCCAAATGTACGAATCTGGGCAAAAAGAAAATCACCAAGTTCACATGAAATTGCAAGAATATACGACCTGTGACAAAACACCAGTGAAATATCACAGAGAAACCACCTAATTACACAGGAAACAAATTAAGGAGGAATGTTAGTAGAAGCCTAACATTCCATAAACAATCTATTCTTTAAGAACTTCATACAGGGCTCAAAATCAATAATATCTTAAAACAAAAGGAGGACTGATGGAGTAGCTCAAGTAGTTATCACCTATCTAGTAAGCATAAAGCTGTAAGTTCAAATCCCACTCCTAACAAATATAAAACAAATGCAAGCAAATGGAAAAGACATTAGTCTACTCAGATTTATAATGATCTCCTCCATACACAACTAAAATCTGGAAATAGACCAGCTGAGCTCTCTAGTTATACAAACTATATAAAAATACAGAAGGGATAAACATGGTGTCCCATGACTGGAATACCATCTAATTGGAAGGTTGATCAAGTCAGCTCAGGCAAAAACAATACTAAAACCTCCAACTCAACAAACAAGCAGGTGATAGTGGTAAACATTTAAAAGAGCAGCTCTATAGAAGGTAAAGGTAAAAGGATTGAGGTCTGAATCTGGGTAGGAAAAAATATCTGTTGGAGAGATAAACTAAGAGCTTTAATTTCTTTTCCTTTGTTGGTTGTGGGACTTGAAGTCAGGGTGTGGGTGCTATCCCTGAGCTCTTCAGCTCAAGGCTAGTGCTCTACCACTTGAGCCACAGCACCACTTCTGGTTTTCTGATAGTTAATTGGAGATAAGAGTCTCAGACTTTCGTGCCCAGGCTGGCTTTGAACCATGATTCTCAGATCTCAGCCTCCTGAGATGACAGGTGCGAGCCATCAGTGCCCTGCTTAAAATGTTTTTTTTTTCCTTCTCTTTCTACTTTCTTATTAAATGCTTTTCACCCACCTAAGGGAGACTGGGTTGCTGGGAGGCTGGGACTTGCTTGAAGTTACATAATGCGATCAGGGCAGTGTTGACACTCAGGGCATTCCTGAGACTTTCTGAGAGAGTGGTGCACTTTGCTCAAAAGGATTGCTGGATGTGAGTCTAGACTTTCTGTTATTCAGGGGACTGAAAGAGGCAGTCTCTCATGACTTTGAAGAAGTCAACTAGTGGCTGGCTGTTTTGGGCAATTCATCTCTTCATTCACTGTTTCCTCTTGGTAAAGTGGGGTTAGTCAGATCACCTGTCATGAGAAATAAATGACAGGATGCTAACACAGTGCTCCACACCTGCAAGTTTGGGGTAAAGACTAAGAAGAATGGACCCCAAAAGTCCAGGTTTTGGTAGAGAGCAGTCTGAGGGAGAAATTCATTGTCTTTGGGCATGTCTGTCTGGTTTTCTTCTGCTGAATGTTTTCCAAATTTGTGGATGCTGCATGTTTCATGAACTTGTTGTTGTTGTGATGGTTCCTTGGAAAATGTTTGGCAATGTGTGCTATCTAGCCAGCTCCTTGAAGGAGTAACGTAGCTAGTAGAGTGAATCATGTGAGCAGTGGCCCCATCTCACGTGTGTGAGGGCATTTGTTCTGAGACTCCTTTATTTCATTCTGATGGGTTTCTTCTTGGAGGAGCGTTTGTTCTGAAGTGAAAAGCCAAGGCCATCCTTGAGGAGTGAAGGGGCCCGTGCTGCCACCTGCAGACAGAACAGTGATTAGATTCATTTCCCAGAGAACCTGGAGAACGTGCCCCAGGAAAAGGCAGATGAGACTCAGTTGCTAATGCCAAATGTCTCCCTTTCTTTACTATCTTTCAGTGTTAATCACTATTGTCTTCAGACATCCTATCTTCACAGAGATTGTTGGTGACAAACTAGGATATACCCAGGATGCCATGTCCATTTGGGGCCACCAGTGGAACACTGATAGGCCAGGCATCATGTATCCATTCATCAGTTGCTTCACAGTATAACAGTATAGTACATCATTTAACAGTGAACCTCCGTCAGTATTGTATGGAGTTTGTGAAGTCTTTGCATTTACATATTCAAAACTTTGATTTAGCAGATCCTTTTGGGATGGGATGGTGCAGAGAGATAGCAGAAATTGACCAAATGGTGGGGGACATGTGTGTGTGTGTGTGTGTGTGTGTGTGTGTGTGTGTGTGTACTTGTTCCATGATTTGAATTCAGGGCCTGTGTAATGCCTCTGAACTTTTTGCTCAAAGCTAGTGCTCTACCATTTGAACCACAGCTCCACTTGTGACTTTCTTGGTGCTTCATTGGAAATATGAGGCTCAAGGACTTTCTTTTCTGGGCTAACTTCAAACTGCAGCCCTCAGATCTTAGGTTCCAGAGTAGCAAGGATTACAGACATGAGCCATGGGTTTGCTGGCTCCAAATGGGAAGCTTTTCTTCTTGTGAATGAATGAACTCACAGGAACTTGCCTCAGACTTATCTTTGGCTAGTTCCCAGAGAGCAAAGAGGTCATGTTCTGGGGTTAGCAATGAAGTTTATTTAATGAGGGGAAAAAGGAGGAGAGATCGAAGGTCCTTACACTCCAGGCCTCTGGTGGAGTTGTGATTTACTGTTGACTTTCTGTGGCTCCAAAGATTGTGACGAGATAGTGAAAGTTGTACTGGAAAACCTGAAGGTTCAGAGGGGGTCTAGGCTGAGAAAGGCAAATATGTGTAGACTCTGGGCAGGGCAGTGTTTACCAGAGTCTGTGTTTTCTCCATGTATTTAAGGAGGAAATGGGAGTTTGAAATGAGCAACTGCCTCACCCAGGATCTCCCCACTGCACCCTCCCAGCAAGAAGGAGTCAAGACTAGACCCCAGGTCACTTGACTTCTTACTGTAAGCACTCTGGGGAAGACTTTCCCAGAAACAGAACCTGGCACCCCACCATACCTCCCATTCCCCCGAGGGCTGTGGAGATGAAGCTTAATTTTTAATGGATTGGATTCCAGTTTAACTGCTCCTTTGCCAATGATTAATACCTGGTGACTTAGTCTAGCATTGGTGATCCTGACCAGAACTGACCCACATGTGTGTTGGTAGTCACTGGCCTAAGTATGTGAATCCCTGGAGTGTCCTTCTACCTCAAGGCAGGGCTTCTGATCTATGCCAGGAATTCTGTCCTTAGATTGTCACTTTTATGAAGGAGGACATTACAAATGCTCCTAACTGATGCAGTTAAGATGGTAAGTTAGGTTTAGAATGCTCTTTCAGCTCTCGATTTGGCAGTTTGGGTTCTCAAAAGCTCAGAGGCATTATAGGAGTCATGGTTTGATCCACAACACAACCAGAAGGCAGGATTCTGTGGGCCAGGATGGACTGGATAGTATGTGTGTGCCTGCGGCGGGGAGGGGTAAACAAGGGGGCCTAGGGAACAGAGATCTGTAGCTGAAGAGGCCTTGTTACTGCATGAGCTCTGGCTCTGATGGACTTGGAGGAAGCTTGAGTGGCAATTGATTAGTCTAGTCTGTCACCTAAACAAAACAGCACCTCTGGATTGTTGTGAGGATGAAATGAAGAATGATATGTCAGGTATCCAATCTTTACCGAGGTGTGGACTACAGGGGGTTATATCCCCACCCCCACCCTGTTCTCCTCTCTCAACCTGGACACAGCTGACCCTGGAGGGGAGGAAGAGAAGACCCTGATTTATTCAAAAGAACTCTGCTTTCCTTCTCTGGGAATCTTACAAGGACAGCCTCTCTAACAAGGCAGGCCCCACAGCCAGCTGTCTGCTTATGTCTTTCCATGTCTTCCAAGTTCTCTTCTCTTCCCTCGGCCTTGGATGCCCTACCCAGATACACTATCTGGACCCTGGACGCTGACAACTGGTGCTCCCTTGGCCTTTGATTTTTCCATCACATCTCTTGTGGCCTTGCATGTTATCTATTTATTTACCTGTTTCTTATATCAATAAAAAGAAACCAGTACCAGGACTTAAACTCAGGCTCTTGCTCAGATTTTTTTTTTTTTTTTGGCTCATGCCTGGTGCTCTGCCATTCATCGAGCCATGTCTCTGACATTTTGCTGGTCAGTTGAAAAGGAAGTCACATAGAATTTTTTTTTTGTTTACCCTGGCTGGCTTCAAACTGCAATGTTTCATGTCGCAGCCCCCTCAGTAGCTAGAAGTAAAAGCATGAGCCATGAGTGCCTGGTTCAATTTGACTCTTTTACAGACTGGAGGCTCCATGAAGAATTTCCAAGTCCTGGCTTGGTACTTAAAATCCAGGGCCACTTTCTTGGGATCACTGAGCTGAAATCTCAGAGGAACGCAGGGAAGAAGCCTCAGTGACTTCCTCAGTAAGAAAAGATTGGGCTGGAGGTCAGGCAGGATGAAACAGAGAACCATGAAGCACCCCCAGCGGAAGCTATGGCTCCTTTTCTGTTTTGGTTTTTGCTTTTGTGGGCTTTTTCATTTCAGAAGTTAATCTAGTTAATGCCAGCAATGTCATTTTGGCAAGGCAGCAATTTCCTTTTACCTTTACTTAACAAGTTCCCCCCATCCCAATCTCTATAATAAAAGGCACACAGGTGGGTAATTACAGAGGTGTGAAATAGGGGTGCTGGGCCAGGGCCAGCTGAGCATTCTGGAGCATCCGTTGGGGAGGGTTTGGAGAGCTACCTGTCTCCACTATTCAGTTTCAGATAGAAAAATGCAGTGTTAAAGAAGGTGAGGAAATTACATAAGAGTGTATGAGAAGTAGAAGATATCATGAAGACAGGAGTCTGAATCCTTAATTCCTAGCTGAGGTCCTTCCCATGACTCAATGCCAACTCCAGTCTCCTTAGTTTCATCCTATTGCACACTTTGTCCATCCATCCATCCATCCATCCATCCCTGTATTTCACAGATCCTAATTTATCTGCTAGGCACCATGAATGTGGCAGTGACCGGGACTATGAAGTTCTGTCCTCACAGAATTTATCATCTTAGATCATTCAAGATCTAACGGCAGAAAAGCACGTGGACACAATAGAGAGTGACAAGTGTTGTGCTAGATGTAAGCACTGAGCCTCTGCAGGATCACACAGCATCACTGAGAAGGGAAATTGGCATTGCAGTGAGTCCGGAAGGTCAAGTGAGAGTATGCAAAAAGAGACCTGTGAAGGCAGAGATTTTGTAGAGAATCTGGAAGGATATTTGCTGAAATGTTAATAGTGTATATCTCTGAGGAATATATTTGTGTGGTGGTGGAAGGGAGGAGATGGAGAAGAGGTTTTATTTCTAACTTTCTGCCTTTGGCATTATCTGAATCAGAGCATATGTATCAGCATTAGAAAAAAAAGCATTTCTACCTAAAAAAGAGGCAATAGAGGGTATTTAGGGGACAAGTGCTTCAATGGGAAAAGTACCTAGTGTTAGAGAGGGAGAAGAGAATATGAAGCTGTGGGGTTCAGCTGTGGTCCCCTCTAAACTTCTGAAATTCTGGACTGAGAGTTTGGCCTTGAACCACAGGGGGCCCTGGAGTTAAGAGCTGTGGCCACATCCACACAGCTCAGCAATGTTTGGTGCACAGCAGATACCTGTATTGGATGATAAAAGAATGGCACATATGTGGAAGTCGTTGCCACCGTGTGTGTGTGTGTGTGTGTGTGTGTGTGTGTGTGTGTGTGTGTCCAGGATAAGGGCATTAGGGGAGAACCCCTATGGGTTCTAATTCTTTTATTTTTTTTCTGATCAAGCTGCAAATTTTATTTTTCACACAGGGGTTTATATGCCTCTTCAGGATGGGTTCTAATTCTTATCCAAATAGATAAGTGATTTGGGGCATGTACAATAGATAGGGAAGACTATTGTAGTTTCTTCTCAGTCCAGAGGAGAGCAAAGCAGGTCCAAATCTGGGAACCTGGGTGTGAATTGACAACCACCGCACACTTTTTGTGATGAAGAGGTTCCCAAGATACAGACCAGATAAGAGGTTTTAGTGTCTTTCGTGCTTAAACATTGAACAAAGCTGGCCATCACTGTTTGGGTTTGAGTGTGTGTGTGTGTGTGTGTGTGTGTGTGTGTGTGTGTGTGTGCTGGGTTTTGTTTTGCCTCCCAGATGTTCTCTGTTTCAATCTCTTCACCCTCAACACATCAAATCACTGTAAGAGGAGGAATATTCTCAGTGCTCTGACCAAGTTGCACCTTCTCAGAATAAAGCTCAGTCCCTTCTCCACGTGGGAGGACTTTTTGTCCTCTTCCCTGCTCATTTCTTCAGCCTCATCTCCCACAACCTCTTATTTAAGTCCTATCCTGAAGCCACTTCAATAACTTTCAGTTCTCTGAATGGATTCTGATTCTGTCTCGTCTGTCTGTCGTCTGTCTGTTCCTGTCTCTGTCTGTCTCTCCTTTGTCCAGATCAGCTCTTCCCTTCCTCTGGGAATATTTCATCTTTCTGCTCCACATTTCCTGCTCCACACTGGCTGGTACCCACCTATTCATCATTTAAGTTTCCATCTTGGGGCCACCTTCCTTCTGCAACCTTTGCTGCCTGTATCTCCAATATGACCATCACCTCTTCCTTTAGGGTAGACTTACACATTCCTGTGTTGAGACTGCGCCTGAAGGGCTCTGAATTATTAAATATATTTTCTTCTGGATCTACCGTACATATTTACTCCCTTAACCACGTCATTGAACATCGTGTTTTTCTATGTCCTACCACATTACTCACATCCCCTTCCTCCTCCCTGACTCTGATGTCAGGCACCTGCTACAGTGGACACCACATGCTACTGTGTATCTAGTGAGCATTTGTAAATAATGGGGCACCCCTGTAAAATAACAATTAGATCACCCTCCTACATTCTCTCACATCAAATAGGGGCTAAATACTACAGCAAAGCAAGGCAGAGTTCTGATCCTGACCTTCTGCCTTTAGGCAATCTTCTGCCCTGGTCAAGATGCTTAGTTTTCTCATCTGTTTCATGAAGTTAGTGATCCCTCCCACTGGGTAAACTCCAGGCAGGATCGGTGTGTTGGCTGGATGGCTATGGCTGGATGGCTATGGCTGGATGCCATATGTCCATGCTTAGGCATTTGGAGCTGTACTTGCACCACTGACAGGGTCTTGCTTGGAGACTCTCTCCTCTCACAGCTCACTCATGTTATAAGGCTGAGAAAATGTTAATTATTAGGCACTAGCCCACCCGGAGAGCCTCAGATAAAAGCAAGCTCAGAGTATAAAGTCTAATCGATGCCCTGTGCCTGGCGTCAGGGCTTCAGCTCACTCTGCCTGGGGAATGGATCATTAATCCAGACACTCTAGCCTGGAACTCTGGGCCTAGAAAGTCCCCAAACATTCTTGACCACCCACAGCTTAACCCATCAGGCCTACCAAACAGTCAGGCTGGCTGCTGAGTCTCAGATGTTTAGAATCTCAGAATGAAATGAGGCTTGGGGAGGGCAACTGATTCACACCCCTACCCTGGACAGAAATCCAGGCTCCATTTCAGCATTTGGTGCTGGCAAAGGGCTCATGAACAGTTCTGGGCTCAGAGGGGGCAGAACCATATGACTTTGGGGGCTTTTCTTTCCTCTCCCCCTCTCCCCCACCCCCCACCCCTCTCTCTCTCTCTCTCTCTCTCTCTCTCTCTCTCTCTCTCTCTCTCTCTCTCTCTCTCTCTCTCTCTCTCTCCCCTCTCTCCCCTCTCTCCCCTCTCTCTCCCTCTCCCTCTCCCTCTCCCTCTCCCTCTCTCTCTCTCTCTTTCCCCCCCCCCTCTCTCCCTCTCTTTGCCAGTCCTGGGCCTACTTAGATTTTGTCAAGGCTAGAACTCTACCACTTTTGGCTTTTTTCTATTTTTGTGGTATCGAGTAATCGAAATCAAACCTGGGTCTTTGTGTATGCTTAGGCAAGCACTCTACCACTAGGCCAAACTCTCCTGGCCCCTTCTTTCCTCTTTTTTTAAAAACTGAGATAAGGTTATCAGATAAATGCAATTGCTTGTGTGGCTTGTGAGAACATCACTGACGTGTGAGTTCTTATTATTACTTAGTATCCTCGGCTCTTATCCCGGGGAATCTGTTAGCTTTCTTTGTGCTCTGAGTCATCTTTGACTAATAGACTAATAAGACATTGCTTCTATACTTGGAAATGTTTGTGAATCCTGGTCCTTAAATACAAAGTAGAGATGTACTTGCTTGGGTTCAAGTCCCTTTAGCTTCCTTCCTTAACTGTCTTTCCTGCTTTTCCCAGCCCATCAACTGCCTCCCAAAGGCAATCATCTGAACCTTAAGATCCTATTGGCTTGGTACATTGGAATTTCTTTCAGCTTTCCTCTGAGTGATTTCCATTCATAGTTCAAGGGTGTCACCTCTTCCTGGAAGCTTCCACACTTCTTCATTACAGCCCTCTTGGTTTTGCTTCTCTTGGCACGTTATCATTCTTACTGCTGTAGTATCGGGGCATGGTGTTTGCCTTATAGCTGTTTTTCTTTTTGAATGAATGAAGACTATTAAAACGTGATTTTCCTTAGGGAAGACTGGCATTTTTATCATGGCTGATTTCAACAACATCCTTAACAACAACAATATCAGCCAGTGGTTCCTTGGCATGATTTTGTTATTTTCAACAGCTGAGTACTGGCTCTTAGTAAATCAATCCATCAACCAATCAATCAATAAATGCCATAACTCTAGAGTCAAACTGATTGAAAAGTAAATCTGTACTCAAGGCTGGATGACCTGGGATGTTATTTTGTCTTTCCTCACTGTTTCCTTGTTTGAACAACAGGGACTTCAATAACACTGACCTCTCAGGTTCTTGAGATGCTTATAAAAGTAGCATCAAATAGCCAAATTTTTACCCTGGAACTCAGGATTATTAGTTTTACTGTCTGCCTCTCTGCCTCTGTATGGACCTCTGTATCCCTGGCTGTAAAATAACATGATCATATTATCAGAGTGTCTCAAACTGTGATCCTTAATGAGATGACTTTACAAGGGACATGGTACTTTAGAGGCATGCCGGTGGGAGTCACCCTTCACTATAGCAGGCAGCTCCATTTTTTGTTGATTTCATACACTTTATTTCATTTTTTATTTTTCTTTATTATTATTATTATTATTATTATTATTATTATTTTGCCATTCCTGGATCTTATTCTCAGAGCCTGGGCACTCTCCCTGAGCCTAGTTTTGCTCAAGGCTAGTGCTCCACCACTTGAGCCATAATACCACTTCTGCCTTTTTCTGAGTAGTTTATTTGGGAGAAGAATCTCACAGACTTTCCTGCCCAGGCTGGCTTTGAACCATGATCTCCAGCTCTCATCCTCCTGAGTAGCTAGTATTCCAGGTATGGGCTACCAGAGCTCAGCTCATTTTCTAGTTTCTAAGAGCTATTCTGGCTTTGACCTGTGATGCCAAGTTTCCATGGGTGGGTCAAGGGACTAGGAGAGAGTTGTGGAGGTAGAAGATGTGGGGAGCCTGATGGATCATGCTCTAGGCTGTGGATGGAGTATCCCAGACACCCAAGGCAAGTGAAGAGAGCAGAGTTTGCCTCAGTGATATTTTGCACTGTGTTCAGCATAAAATAGGTACTGAATATTCATTAAATGGGGGAAAAAGGGGTTTTCTGCAGAATAGTTCTTCAGAGCACATAAGATGAGAATGCCTAGAATCAATGAGGCCCGACCCACTAATTTTCTTGGAGAAACATTCATTGAGTACTCTTATCCATCCCAGCAGACTCCCAAATTCCAACTTCCTACCAGATCATGCCTGGAGACTGGGACTTGAGGAAAGAGGATGGCTCAGAGAGCTCTGTGCTCTGGGAAACTGAGGTAGGCAGAGGCCTCAAGCTAACACTGGACTTCTCTGAAAAACTTGTTAGGAACTCCTGAATAGAGGCAACCCTGAACTGAAAGAACTCTGGGCGTTCTAGAACCTTTGTTCTGGGTCTGTGTCTATGACTGTTATTTCAGGTGGGTTTTCAAAGGAGCTAGCTATAAACTCTGAAATGAGGAACTGGCAAGGTCAGCTTGTCCATGGGGAATGGGAGGAGGGAGAGGCCAGAACTCCTCCCTGCAAAGAGTGCAGGGTAATCGTGGACGAGGACAGAATCTGAGAATGGTGGGGAGTGGTTGGCAGAGCTCCTGGGGTTTACAGGAATGAAAGAAATATGAGGAGAAGTTTGGGACTAAGATGAGCTTTGTGGGCCACCCTATCACTGCCTTCTTGTGAGCTCTTAGAGGACAGAACTAGGGCTTGGTGTGGCTTAGAGGACAGGACATGGGCTTTTCCACAATCCCTCTCAGCTCAGCATCAAGCTTTGCAACTATGGGCTGCATGCTAATCATTGCTTGAACTCATTTCACCCTCTTCTCTTTCCCCCTTTTATTTCAATCTCAGCTCTTCCTCCCCCAGATGGAGTTCTCCCATCTGGTTACAGAAACTGAATCAGTGGAAAGAGAAATCCTAGGATGCTGGAATTTCAGGAACGTTTCCAGGATGCCAAGAAAAATAGTTCTGTGATGAACCAATGGCATCATGGTGGCAGATCTGGAAAATACATTTGACTCCGAGTCACAATCTCAGGATCACAGAGATCCTCAGCTTGTCTAGTCTATTCCATGATAGTCCAGATGAAGGAGCTGAGACCCTGGGTAGGGGGCAAAACTATCTGGTGGCAGAGATAGGATTGGAACTAAGTATTATAGCCATATAACTCACTCTGATCAGATGCCAGATCTTGGTGGCTGGACTTTTCTGAGGCTGTCTGACATAAGCTTTCCTTATCATCAGGAAGAAAAGATGACAGAGGGCAGTCTTTCCTGGCCAAGCATCCATCAGGATCCACATAAATATTTTCCCAGTGTCTGTATGGCCAGCATCTATTGGCTAACTTCCATAGGACAGTAAATAATTCAGACGACTCGCTGCTTTTTTGGGTATACTCTCTGATGCCTGTGTTTTTTTGAAGTGGACTTTGGGGAGACCTTCTTGAGGGCAGTGGGCCAAACCCTCGCTAGATTCTCTAAAGGCAATTTCTGATGAAGAAGGAAGTACCCATGGGGTCTTTATGTCAATGTACTTGGGGTAGAATACTTTTTACTCAGTCTGAAAGGCCTTTCAAGTTAGGCCAGGAATTAAGATTAGGGTGGGGTGAGGTTAGAGAATCAGACCAGAAAGTCAGAAGAAATCAGCTCCTGTGGTAAATTGGGTAAACTTGACCAGAGGCATATTGGGAACTGTGTAGAAGGGAAGGAGCTGGCGTGACCTGAGGTTTCCACAGTGCCCATTCTTGGACTTCTAATTTGAGGAAGGGGTGGGTATTCAGGCTCAGCCTTTCTGATGCCTCAGGACTCAGGGCCTCTGATGGGCTGGGAGCAAGAATCTCAGGGGCAATTATGGCAGTCCTTGAGAATCAGACACTGAACACCCTGTCTGGTTTATAGTAGCCTTTACATCCGCAATGGGAGGAAATAAGAATGGAGGAGAGGGCAGGAAATGCAGAGAAGTATGACAGGGCCACAGGCTCAGTGCAGTTCAACCTTCCAATGGACGTTTTGGAGGGAGAGCTCACTATCATCACTGTGTCTGACAGGATCTCACAGAACGTATCTGAGGGCAGAACATGAAGGGGCTGCTTTTGTTGAGGAAAACCTGTTTGTTTGCACAAACATGCTTATTTCTCCTAATTTTGGAAGGAAAGGCAGGGGTTGAGGTAAACCAGACTGCACTGAAGGCAAAGTGCAGATCCCTGCTGGGTTTGAGGATCTAGAATCCCACATGATTGGAGCTGGCAGGATCTCTAGTCACAAAGAGATTATTGGGAACATGTGTTCAGCGTGTCTTAACTTCCAGTTTCCAGGCCCTGTGGTTGTTTCTGGGACCCAGTAGAGACGACAGTGGTTCTGTCTCTAAAGAAAGCAGGGAATGGGGCATAAGGGGCCAAATCTGACTTTTTTTATATGGTTTTTGATGAGGAATGAGGACCTATAATTCCCAATGTAGAGATTAAAGTCTCATCACCTAGGCATATGACAAAAAATTTTAATATATTAATTGTACAAAATGATGGGTTTCAATACGATTTGTTCCCACATGTACCTAAGTTACTTTGATTGTATTTATCCTATTCCCCTACTACCTACATGGTTCTGTCCCTTACCCCTCCCACTGGTACCCTCCCATTTACCAGCACTGCTCCTTCATGTCTTTTCTCTTTGATTCTACACATGAGAGAAAACATGCAATGCTTGTCTTTCTGAGTCTGGCTTATTTTGTTTAACAAGAAAATGGATGGAAGTGGAAACAAAACCCCTTTGAACCAGCTTATAACTTAAGCCTTGTACACTCTCTAGGGGCAGGAGTTTCTAACTTCACTTTGTTCTAAGTTGTGCTGCAAATGTATCTCTCCTGGTTTTGGAAGGACATGCAGAAGTATTGAGAGATTATGAACATTGAAATCAGATGACCTGGGTTCAGCTACAAGCCCAAACTAGCTGTATATCCTTAGTCAAGTTATTTAGCATCTCTGAATCTCATTTTCTTCACCCAAGAAATGGAGAAATAGTCATTGAAAGACTGAAATGGAGTCATGTGCATAAAGTGTTAAGCACGGTTCCTGGAAAATGTAGACACTTAACAAGTGATTGTTGACTCACTCAATATTCAGTTTGAAACAACAGCTTTTCATGGCTCTGGTCTTAGATCTGCCGAAGTCAAGCTGTGTGTCAGAACTGCAATGGTCTCATCAGTATGGGTGAAATATGGCATATATCACAGGGTTATTGTGAGGTTTAATGAAGTGCTTGTAATAATTCATAAGCTTGTAGTAGTGCCCAGGTTTAGAGGAAAATATCACATTGTGTAAAATATTTAAAGTAATGTGAGTTTAACATCCACATCTTAATGAATGCAAAAAGCTCTGACTTTACCTTGGAATAATTTTTCTGTATTTTCCTTATGTATGAATATTCAACCTAGGCAGATTGGTCCTCATCCTGTCTCACCTGGGATGTGGCCTCTTCTGCCTCCTAGGTCTTCTCTGCATATCTCTGGCTCCAGCTGATTTTCTCCACACAAGAAAAGCACCTAGGAAACAGAAACCTGCCCACTTGACTGCCCTGCTCTCACCAGCCTTTGCAACAGTACTCAAAAGTTTCTACATTTCAGTCATTTCAGAACTATCTCTCTGCTTGTATTCTAGAGTCTTCTCTATTGTCCCTTACTCTATCTGTGCATTTTTATACAGCATTCCCTAGGAAAAGATCCTTGGGCTCAGATTCATCTGTGGAGTCATCTCTTAGCACTTTCTCTTGTCCTGAGGCTCCTTATCTGGAATGTTAAGGATTAAAGCAGATGGCATCTGAGGATCTGCTATATCTTAAAGGGGGATGTTTCCTCCAATTCATGTTGGATTGAATCCCCAATGCAACCTGTCCAAAGACATACGATCTTTGGATATATGATGAAGTCATGCCAGTTCTGTCCTCATGAATGAGATTAGCACTCTCACAAGATTTCTCTTGACTTTTTGCCTTCTTCCATTTGAGAACACACCAACAAGATGCCATCTTGGAAATACCGAATAGTTCTCAGTAGTGTCCAGTGTCACTGCCTTGATGTTAGACCCAGTCTTCAGGACTACAACAACTAAATTCTGTTCTTTCTAAGTTGCCTGGTCTGTGGTATTAGAGTAGCACAAATGGACTAAAAGAGAGCTTCTCAGTTCTAAGGTATTTAAATAAAATATAATACCTTCTGGGGTGACCAAGAGTTTTTTTTCTATTTTTCTTTCACCACATACATGTGCATGCTTCACATGAGCACATTCCACACAAGCACACAGATACGCAGGCATGTGTATGCAAACTCTTACACAAGTACTTCCCCCTATGTGAATGTGCATTTTCATCACATGTGCTCACATGTAAATACACATGAAAGTATTACTACAAACATGTACGGACCCATATGCATGCAGATACTTCTTCAAACATACATTTCTGTAAACACCCTCACAGACGTGTGAACACTACTTTTTCTTGTCCACCATTGGACAAGCAGCATTCTAAGAGCAACTCTGTGGATGAATGAATGAATGAATGAACGAATGAATGAATTAGTGAATAATAGGATTCCCCTGCTTCACTGATGCAGGCATTTACATGCATCATACCATCTATGCAATTAGATGCCACACTCCAGAGTGCAGGTATGTGTGACAGAATGCTCATTCCTGTCACATTTCCACATTTCACATCTCCTCAGAGTCTTTCCTGAAGTTGAGAGCTAAGGGAAATCCCCTGCTCTCTGGCATCCTGACAGTTTTCTTGATGTCAGGTTTAGTCTCAAGGACACTCAGAAACTTTGGTCCAGGCGTCAAGGGTAACTTTACAGCCTTCTATTTGGACTGAGCTCCGTAACAGTCAAATGGTTCCATTAGATGATAACACCACTCGGTCTTCAGCAGGCCTTTGTGGACCCTGTAAACATCAGTTCCCCTCTTCCTATCACATCCAGGATAACAGAGACCTGGAAAGCTTGGGACCATCAGTCCCAGGTCAAAAATCCAGCTACAAAGAATCACCCAACCCAAACCCACACCTTCCCCCATTCTCCAGTGCCTCTCCTAGTGACTGTTTTAAGAGAATTATTTATTCTTCAGTTGTTTTCTTTCCTTAATTTATTTCTTTCTTTATCTTATTGTTTTTATTCCCCCACCCCCCTCATTTCCGCCTACAAAGAGTAGGATTTCAACAGGGAGGCCAAGTTCACAGTCAGAAGGAAAATCTAAAAGTAAGTTTTCCTTGTAAACCCCAGCCAAGATTCCTGCCAAAGGAAACAAGAAGTTACCATACTTGAACACACACCCATCTTCACAAAGAACCAACTTAACTTGCAGAAGGAAGGAAATAGTAACTTCAAAGTACAGATTAATTACAAGGCAAATTAGATGGCACCTCTGACCATCTGATTTGCCAAGTAATTAAAATATTACTCCCACTGCTTTTATGAAATTTTTTTTGCCAGTCCTGGGCTTGAGCTCAGGGCCCGAGGACTGTCCTTGGACTATTTCAAGGCCAGAGCTCTACCACTTGAGCCTCAGCACCACTTCTGGCATTTTCCTATGTATGTGGCACCAAGGAATCAAACCCAGGTCTTCGTGCATGCTAGGCAAGCACTGTACCACTAGGCCAAACTCCTGGCCCCTGCTTTTATGAATTTTAAAAGCTGCTTCCCTTTTAGTTCCTTGGCAGGAACTGGCAACATGTAAGTCAGGATGGCTGGCAAGAGTGTGAGACCGCTGGCTCTTCCTTTGGGGATGTGGGGACACATCAATAGCTTCCTTCCCTGATTCTAGAAGCTCTTGGGATAGATGGTAATGTACAACAGCCAGAGCCTTGATTTGAATACTGACTCTATCCTTTAATGATCATAGGACTATAGATAAGTCACTTAACCTCATGGGTCTCAAGCTTCTTATTTCATCCTGTCCAAGCCAGTTATCCTTACAATTAGGACTAGCACACATAAGAAAACTGGCACATAGTAGGAGCTTAACTAAATGACCAATAATATCAAATTAGCCCAACTAGCACTTGAATCTACCCTGTCTAAAATTTTTAGGATGAAGTGGAATGGGATAATAATATAAATAAGGAGAAGGAAAGAAGAGAGCTAGGTTCCATAGCTAGCTCCACAATGGATCTGGGGAAAAAAATTGCCTCTCTCTGGGTCTCTGTCACCCATATGGATATATCTAAGCAGTCTCCAATTCAGTAAACATTCTTGGCCAAGTAGGAAGTCTGAGTCTTCTATTTAGGTCCCTGGTCAGATACATAGCAGTTACCAAAGATACCTTAATTGACTAGCTTAGCACATTTCTGTTCAGCTAGGCCCAGAGAAATGGTGGAAGCTAGTTTAGACCCGTTATGTGAAAGAGATGATACACGATACTCCATGTAACTATTTCACTGTACCCACTCATTTTGTATCATGAACATGCTTCTGCTCAATAATTAACATGTCTTGTCCCTGTATATCAGTATTACTATTAGACCTAGTAATTTCTCTCTAACAGGATTATCTTAGACTAGAACTCATATCTTCAAGCCCTATTAGAGCTGACATGAGCTGACTCACGAGTTACAGCTCCTCTTGTCAGTCCCTACCTCCATTCTGTCGCATAGCATGTTAAGTTTCCAACTTGTGCTTTTCAACTTGAATTGTATCAAACTGGATCTGTTCAAAGCATAACACTCCATTATTAATGATAGCAATAAACTTCAAACTTCATTTGGAAGCACTCATTACCAAAACTGCTGTTGTCTAGTATCTACAGTGAGAAAGGGACTTCATTTCATCTTTATTTTTTCTACTAGAGAATCTAGCTCTTCATTTGCTTGCCATTGCAGATTTTCTGAAAAACAAAAAAGAAAAAAATGAAAAAAAACCCCAAAACCTCTTGTCAGGGATGGAGGGAAGGAAAATAGAAAAATGGAACAGAAATATTTTTATGAACTAGTACTGACATGAAGATCCACAAACTCTCTGAGCTTTGTAGGCACTGGACCCTGCTTGTTCCTTCACTGAGTTTTTAAAAATTATTTTAATTTCTTTTTAAAACAGTACTTATGCCCATGCAAGTGATCTCTTATTCTATTATGGACAAATGCTCTTCTTCTTCTTCCTTCTTCTTCTTCTTCTTCTTCTTCTTCTTCTTCTTCTTCTTCTTCTTCTTCTTCTTCTTCTTCTTCTCCTTCTCCTTCTCCTTCTCCTTCTCCTTCTCCTCCTCCTCCTCCTTCTCTTTCTCCTCCTCCTCGTCCTTCTCTTTCTCTTCCTCCTCCTCCTCCTCCTCCTCCTCCTCTTTCTTCTTCTTCTTCTTCTTCTTCTCCTTCTCCTCCTCCTCCTCCTCCTCCTCCTTCTTTCTCATCCTCCTCCTCTTTCTTCTTCTTCTTCTTCTTCTTCTTCTTCTTCTTCTTCTTCTTCTTCTTCTTCTTCTTCTCCTTCTCCTTCTCCCAATGTGGTTGTATAAAGAAGTTATAATTACATAAATCAAATTAGGAGAACAATGTTTCTTGATCCATGTCACCCCTTCCATAATTCTCTTCCTTCCCCCACCCCCTTTTCCTACCCTCAATATACATATTTCACTTTTTACATAGTGCACATTGGCTGTCATGACTGAATTTGATGCTCTGGACTCCCTGCCAGTGGCTAAGCATCGGCCAGCCCCACCAGCCCTACGCTGCTAAAGTCTCTCATTCCTAGATAGTCCTCGCACGAGTCTAACATGACTTAGATCATTGCCCTCTCTGTGTGGTCCAGGTCTGCGTTTGAGAACATGCTTCTTCATTCCCTGTCTTGATCAACTCTGAAGTGCATATTCTCCCCTGTGCAGCAACCTCCCTTTGCTCCATTGTTAGAACAGCTGGCCAGTTACCCTCTAACCCTTTCTATTTAACAGTGGGAGTCAGATTCCAGTCTACCATATCTCCCAAATATAGGGAAAACATTCAGCTCTCCAAAAGCTCGTACAGCCATATTCCCTCAGGCTTGAGTCATAGGAGGGAGTGGATGAAGATATACAGTGTACTTGCAACACTCCTGAAATCTCCTACCTCATCCCCACTCAGTTTTGGTTTTTCCCATCTTTAGTGCCAGAGGTGAGTGGTCAGCAAAGAAACACAAAAGCAGTTTATAGTGCTATCTTCTGTAGTCTTTGCATGGCAGTCTCACATTGCATGTGGGGAATGTGTTATCCCTTATCTTGAGGGTCTCACATGTAATCTAGACTGATGGAGTTAAAGTTCAAGACAATACTGCATTTTTTTCTAGGCAACATTTTGAGGTAGATACTATCTCAACTTAGTGGATGAGGAAACAGGTTGAGAGATAGCCTCCACCGGGAAGCGTACAACTCACAGGAACTGAAAGCAAAGTCAACCAGATCCCTAAACTCAGTTCTTTTTTTTCCCTGATGTCATGAAGATTGATTCTTTTTTTTTTTTGTGGGTCATGGGGCTTGAACTTGGCCTAGGCGTTGTCCCTGAGCTCTTCAGCTCAAGGATACCGCCCTACCCTCCAGCCAAGCCTCACTTCCCGTTTTCTAGAGGTTAGTTGGAGATAAGATTCTCAGGTTCTTTTGTGCCTGGGCTGGCTCTGAACCCTGATCCTCAGATCTCAGCCTCCTGAGTAGCTAGGATTACAGGCATGAACTGTGCCTGGCAAGTCTGATTCTTTACTTATATAGCTGATGGATAGCATAAGGTCAGGCAGACCAATATTAAATTTTAGTGCAAGCTTGATGCTGGTGGCTCATGGATATAATCCTAGCTGTTCAGAAGGCTAAGAACTCAGGATCCTGGTTCAGGGGCAGCCCAGACAGAAAAAATCATATAAGATTCTTATCTCCAATTAATCAGCGAAAAGCCACAAGCTGGGCTGTGTGTGGCTCAAGTAGTAGAGTGCTATGTTTAAGTGGTAAAAGCTAAAGGCCAGAGCTAGGACCTGAACTGAAGCCCTAGTACTAATAGCTCCCTCCACCCCAATCCTGTGTGAATCTTAACCATATTCCTACTCATAAAATCCCTTCACCCATGGCAAGAGCCTCCCCATTGCTCTGTCAATTGCATTGGAAAAAATTATCAAGCAGATGGTCTCTGTTGTTTTGACTCCAGCATGGGTCCCTCTGCCCTGGTTTCTCTCTAAAAATTTCACTTATTTCTTTTCTGCTTTGTATGGGTTATACTGATTCCTATATTGGAGACCTTCAATTCTCATGGCCTTTATCATCACCATCATCATTATATACAAATATATAGTGTAATTTTTCAGAGCACCTGTCTTTAGACCTTGTTCAACTCTATGTCTGCTGCAGTTTGTGGTAAATATTAGTAGCATTGAGTTGAATTAACTTATCACCTAACCAGAGTTCATTTGAAGGTAGGTTGGGTACTGAAGGTGGAGGAAGGAAAGGGGGACTGCTGAGTGCCTATCACATCAGCTAACAATGGCTCATTTCTTTCTTTCTTTCTTTCTTTCTTTCTTTCTTTCTTTCTTTCTTTCTTTCTTTCTTTCTTTTCTTCCATTCTTTTGATTCTCTCGGAGATATCCTGAATGACTCGCCCTTTGTCAGTTTCAGTTTTCTCATCTGGGCCAATGAGCAGGAGATGTCCTCTCAGCCTTCCTGGGAATGTAAGATGAACCTTTCACAGGATCTTTGATGTGGAAAGGAATGACCAAGTATCAAACATTTGGATTTGGTCTGGAACAACAGAACTTGTGACTCAGCCCAGGTCCCCTCAGACAGTGGTCTGGGAGGACCCAGTGAACCAACCCAGCCAGCATGAGACACAAACAGAGGCCTTTGCTTTCTGGAATAAATTATCCGCAGGCAGAGGCGTCAGGGCTATTGCTCTCTGTCTGGCTTCCCTGGCCATTTTACTTCATGAGACATAAATCCCCAAGACTCCCTAGACATTCCTAATCTTCCTCAGTGTTTATTTTTTCGTTTTGTCCTCCTTTCTTTCTGCTTGCTATTTTATAGGACAGTGGGTCAGAAGGGCAGGAACCATCTGCAAATCTCACAGTTCTCCTTGCTGATGGATGGTAGTGGGACAGAGCTACAGTGGCTTGAAGAAGAGATGCCCCAAGGAGGCTAGAGAGATTGCCTTAGAGGGCATTCCCAAGAAACTTGGGTCTGAGATTTGCTTTCAGTATGCTCAGACCTTCAAGTTGAGAGTCAGGAGAGACCAAGGAGTGTGTTCATTTACAGAGGACATTATGTTATGGTGTTGGGCTCGTTTCTATCATGTCCAACTGGGGTGACATTGAGCAGGCTGCCACATGGGTTTTAGTTTTGCTTCTCTGTCTCTCTGTCTCTGTTTCTGTGTCTGTCTCTGTCTCTCTTTCTGTCTGTATGTCTATTGTGATGGTTCTGGGGCTTGAACACAACACCTGGATGCTGTCCCTGAGCTTTTGTGCTTAAGGCTGCCACTTATGTCACAGCTCCACTTCTGGCTTTTTGATGGATAATTGGTGGTAAGAGTTTCAAGGAATGTCCTGCCTGGGCTGGCTCTGAACCAAAATTCTCAGATCTTAGACTCTTGAATAGCTAGGATTACAGGTATGAGCCACCTGTGCCTGGCTGCCTTACTCTTTTTAATGGGAATGACAATAACTAGTTCACAAAATGATTGTACAGACCAACCAGAATATCCCAGAAGTCTTTGGACTTTTGAGGCATTCAGTACATAGCTCCTCCTCTCTTTAGCTGTGCCCGGTGGGCAAGTCATGAGCATGTCATCTGCTAGTGGGAGCTCCTTGAAGGTAGGACGCTTGGCTTGTTCACCCCAGGATCCTCAGGATTCATGCAATACTTGACATGTGATCTGGGTTCCATAAATCCTGACTAGGGGATGAACAAAAGTTAGCTCTCTGCAGACAGAGGAGTTTCCATATCTGAGGGCATGGCTACAGGGATGCACACATGTCCAGAGAGAGCAAGATATGTAGAATGGAGTATAGCCGATATCACCATGGTTGAGAGGAAATCACTTAGGTTCAGAGCAGGCAAGTGGCTTAGCCAGGATCATATCAGAAGTTAGTTAATGCACAGCCAGTGCAGGACCTTGGTTTCTTCATGTCCTGTCTCATGCTCTCAGTCACGTGCTTATGGCATGAAGAGAGAGAGAGAGGGAGGAGAGGAGAGGAAAGAAAGAGGAAGAAAAGGAAAAGCCACATCTAGGAACAGGAGAGTTTAGGGAATAAAAACCTTTGTGCTTTCTAATCTAGAGATAGAAGCAGGCAGGCAGGCAGGCAGGCACAATCAGGATTGGAAGCTATAAAGACTTATAACCCAAACAATGAAGAAATGTAAGAGTCGGCCCAAGTGTCTCTCCAGTTCTCCAAGAACACTTCCTTGGCTGTGGGGCGCAGCAGTGTACCTGACCTGCATCTATGTGGGTCACAGAATGAACTAACATTAAGGAGAATGTGGAAAACCCGATTCCCACTCGAAGCCAACTTCCACCGCCTGTATCCTCTTGGCTAGCAAGACTTGTTTCTTTTTTCTCTTTAAACAATGCACACAATAATGCTTCGGTCCCTGCCACTGGTCTTTCCAGCTCTAGTACTGCTACAAGAATTTTGAACAGGTACTCCATGTCGAGCACTTTGCTAAGCATTCCATGTATCTGAAGGGAACCTCACAGCCACCATCACTCATCAGCTGAGGAGAGCAAGGTTAAGTTGTCTGACTGAAGGGAGTACAAGGCCTGCACTACTCCTTGGGACTTGAGCTCAGCGCCATCTGTTCTCTAGCCTTGTCCCTGCTCTGCTTTTAGATGTCACTTTGCTCTCACCGATCTGAACAGGTCCTTTCATGGTATTCAAACATGCTTCTCTCTCTTTCATGTATGTAGATAATCCTAAGTCAAATTCTATTCCAGGCCTCCTGTGTGAGGGGTTGGGGATTCTGAGATGAGAAAAGCCTTCCTTGACGGGGAAGTTGACATCAGAATGAATGCTGTGTGTAAAGGCTGATGAGATATAGGATACTGGGGAGCTAAGAAGGTTTACAAAAGAAAGGGCTCAAGTGTGAGGCAGGAAAGGGACTCCAGGCAGGTTGTAAAAGATCTGCAGATCAGGCTGGTAATTGGCTTTATCTTGAGGCTCTATAGCGGGCAGACCTTGCTGTTCCCCACTGTAGCCTGACACATGGCAGGTACTTAGTAAAGCCAGTTGATTGGTGGATGCGATACTGTCACAACTACTCCATAACACCAGGGAGTTCAGTTGGCACTGGTATTAGGGCTCAGCCCCCTGCTCCAACAGAGAAAATGTTCTTTCTGATTTTCATTTCCTCCACCCTGAGAACTTTGCCACTTCTGGCTGCAGATGGTGCTGCTGACTCTGGGAAGTGTTGAGCTCAAAGTTTCTGCCAGGCCCCCTCTGGGCTTCCTACGAAATATGAGATGTGGGTCAGACCCTGGTTTCTCCAACACATGCCTAAATCACTTTCGCTGCTGTGAGCCTACTCTGCCTTTCCAGCACTCACCACAGCCAGAGGGGGTGTTCAGGCAAGTTGGGAAGGACTGAATTTTCAAAACTTCAAACATGGGAGATGAAGGACTATTCCTCCAACTGGAAGTGCTGCCCACATACACAGCCACGAACGGCTTAAATAACTGGATACCAACTCTCCATTTTACTTTGCTATTTATAATCACTTGTAAAATAAATGACACACTTGAGGGGAGGTGATTTGCCAAGGGCTTGGGAAGCCTGCTGGGGTATGACCACTCTGCACAATCTCCAAAGAAACTTGATTGCTTTCCCTTTCCACTTAGGTCCACAGCGCTCTTTCCATATAGTTATGTTCACACCCGAGACCTATCACTCCTGCCTCTGGCCTCATTCACAACTAAACTTCCTGACTTCCTTCATCCCAGAGGCTGCAGGAGGGGATAGCAAATAATCTGGCATTCTCTGTCTTAGAATCATAGCATTTAAATATTTAGAAGTTAGATTAGCCTAGATTTTTATGGTAGTTGACAGTAAACAGTAGAACTGGCATGAGGGAAGCAGGGGAGTTCAACGATGTGTTAGCCTCCAACTGACAAATGTGCTCGTGAGGATAATGGAAATTTGAGTTACTACTATTATATAACTTCACGATTCAAACTGCATTCAGAATTCTGGATTTGTGTGACTCTTGGGTTTATTATAAGGCATTTAGAATTTTAGACTAGTCAGTATTTAGACTGGAATCTAGAATCCTATAGATACAGAAAATCAAAATTACAAAAATCTGAGAGTTTAGGCATCTTAACTTAAGGAACTCAAGAATGTATCTAATCAGTCTTGTTCATCATGGAATAGGTTGGGGCTTGTAGGTAATCCGGGCCCCAGATATTTTGATAGAGAATACTCAACTTTATTAGACTATTATATCTGAATCTCTAAATGGATGGCGAGAGAGATGAGGGAAAAACATCTGTACATGGCTTCTATTCATGGTAGATGTCTGGAAAGGATCCTGTTATTTCTCAGTTTAGCAAACAAAAACTTACAAGATGTTTTGTGGAGTACTCCTACTTGTCTTATAGTGTACTTCCTGCTGATATAACACTAACTGAGACTAGGTGATTTGCAATGAATGGAAGTTTATTTGGTTTGTGGTTCTCAAAATTGAGAAGTCCAAGAACATACTACCAGAATCTAGCATGGTGCTAGATCTAGCACAGGACCTTTTGCCTATGGCAAAAAGGAGATGATCGAGAGAAGGCAAGAGAGCTGGATTTGCTTTTATAACGAAGCCATTCCCACAATAATGGCACTAATCTTTTTGTGAAGACAGAGCTCTCTTGACTTGATCACCTCCCATTAGACCCCCACTTCTTAACACATTGGAGATGAAGTTTCCAGCACATGAACTTTGGGGGGATACATTGAAAGCATGGAAGTACTTTCTGTGGAGGAAACTGAAGTCTGGAGAAGAAACATGATTTATCAGTTTGGAACAATCCATGCTGCTTGTCTTCCACTCATTTCTTCTCCCCTGGCACCTCTCCTGAACTGAAGTCTCTCATTGCATTCTCCTGACAACTTTACAGTTATGTATCACTTAAATATCAAGGACAACAAAGAAAGGAAATGCCCATGGTGAAAGCTTAGTGCAAAATTCATAATGAAGTCATTGATGAGTTCATGATTGAGCTACTCTTCATACCAATTCTGGTTTTTTTGGGTCACAAAGTCATGTCTTTTGTGGGCTGAATGTGGACCTTGGTCACCAAGCAAGGAGTATAATCATACACCAACCTTTGACCTTGGCCAAAGAATAAGCCTTGATGTTAATGATTTTATATATATATGTATATGTATATGTATATATATATATATATATATATAGAGAGAGAGAGAGAGAGAGAGAGAAAGAGAGGAGAATACAAGTCATGTTTTTTCAGCAGAATATAGGCCATTCTTGTGTTTGTCAGGTTTTATGAAGAGGTTCTCATGAAGAAACATATTTAAGATTGTTCCACCACTGGGGGTGAAAAATGAATGGCAAATTTAGGTAGAGTTTCTGGTCCCAGGGAGCTAAATTCTGTTACTTTCTTCATCCTAACAACTGTCTTCCCATGGGACACCCTTTCCACTGTTGCTCTTGGGTCTTATCCTTGTAGGCAAATGTGGTCCTGAGCTATTTCTCCTTCGTTAGGTGTGTCTACTTATGGAGATGTCAGCCAGCATAGACTAACTTTTAAATAAACTTCCCAGATTTAAGTAGAATTTAACCATCTGTTCATGCTACTGGCAAAGGTGGGAAGATTACTCTATTCCACACAGTCATTCAGGACTCAGTTTCCTCCCACTGAATGACCCCAGCATCTTCTTGAGCAATGGTTCTCAGTCAGGGCTCATGTTGCTCCCTAGCAGCCAGGTAGAAATGTTTGAGGCCATTTTGCCTGTCATTAGTATCAGGAGTGAGGATACCTCTGGCAAACCATCATCCTATGATGCACAGGACAAAGAATGATCTGTTTCCCGAATATCAATAGTACCAAGGTTGCAAATTCCTGTCTAGGGTCTTCTGAGGCCATTCACTAACAGATGAAGAGAAGGGTAGAGGATTACCTGTGGGAAGATTTTATGTATCTTTAGAGAATACGTCCAGTACTTCTGTCCACATCCCACGTTAGAACCCAGGCCAGGATGCAGGCTGACCTGTATGTTCTAACTGATGTCAGAGGAAGCAGGTGTGCTGCGTATCTAACTAGTCTCTGCTGTTAGACTCACTTGCCTCTGACTCTGACCTATGACGGTACTATTTTTGGCCTCTGTCTAGAGTTTAGCTCTCCGATCCTTCATATTTACTCAGTCATGGACTCAAATACAGAACTGGGACAATTTGCTTTACTCAGTTATTCAATAACAGAGTTTGTAAAGCCGGCATCACAGGTGTAGTTGTGTGAAGGGTTCTTTTGTTCTATTTTTTTTTAACCTTCATTCTGAACTGGGTCCTTCTCCCATTCTAGCTAGAATAGGCCTCTGAGGCACCCCATTTTAGTCATGGAAATCTCATCCTGATTGTGAACCAAGGGTAGAACAGCAAGATCTTTTCAAGAAGTTGGAACACACGGGCTTTAATATGGTTTCTGAGAACTCTCCGTTACTCAGCCTTCCCCTTGGAAATAAAAATGGCGTCTGAAAAGGACGTTCCACTGAGAGATAGGGCACTCAGCGTCAAGTCTTGGTCCTGCCTGTCAATAGCTTTGTGCAACCTTGAGCACATTTCCTCTTTGGATCACAGAACCCTTGTTAAACAGCAGGCAAGGTAACCACCCCTACAAGCAGATGTGCGCTTATCTGCTGCTTTATTCCCCCATTCCCCTACAAGTTACCTCTTCTCTTGGCACCAACATCCACTTAAAGAATGGAGTCTTGTTTTCAAAGGAAGGGCACAGTGGCGGTGGTGGCTGGTTTATGACCCTCTTCCCTCCTGGGGTACTCAACTGGCAGAGAGAAGTCCTCAGGAGGTTGTCATAAATAAGTAGGCCCTTGTTCTCACTTCCTTAGAAGGAAGTCTGCGCTGTGATTGATGTGGCCCATTTGGGGCAATCATGGCTACCCAGAAGAATGCTCACTGGCTGATCTGCTTGTAAAGATTCACAGTAACACCAGCCTGGCTAGAAGCCAGAGTCTCCGACATTCTTGAAAGGTTTACTCAGGAGTCTCTAAGAAAAGGCAAAGAATTTCCTGTCTGGTGAGAATGGGGATAGGTAGTAAAGAATAGGTTCCAGAGAAAGATAAAGAACCTTCTAGAATTTGCTAAGACATGCTTACAAGGACTGTTCCCTGTATCTCTTTCAGAACCTGTACTCTGCATGTAGTAAGCACCATTAAAACTTGCTCAAATGGCATGCTCTGCACATGAGTTGAGTTTTTAACTTGTTATTAGTCAGGGTTAAACAATTGTGTATTAAAGATTGTGTCCACAGTGGGAAAGAAATGAGATAAAAGAACTGCCTGATGCAGCAGCGATACTCACTAGACCTTATGTTGAAAATGAACTATCCACCATGTGGGAGGGATGGGAAGAAACACTGAGAGAGAACAAGGGAAGGGGGTGACACTGCCCCAAAAGAACTGTACTTATTACTTGCTTATGTAACTGTAACCGCTTTGTACTTCACCTTTATAATGACAATAAAAAAATTAAAAAAAACAATTTAGCATTGAAACCTTTAAAAATAATCGCCTGTATTTCTCGGGTCAGTAACGTTGAATGTTGGAATGAGGAACAAAAGAAAGAAGGAAGAATGTGGGGGAAGAGCCTAACACAAAACTCTGCTGACTTCAAGATCTGGCTGACCCAACTCTGAATTCCCCCATGAGAGAAGTCATTACAGATTTGTTAACTTAGCTCAATATGCAACCTGAAGCTTTCTGGGCCCACAGCTTCTCCTACTCTCTCCCTACTTGTAAGACCTTTTCCTCTTGCCCAGGGCCTGAGCATATCAGCAAACTCCCTTTCTCCTGTCTATTGGAGCTGGAAATTAATGCTACCTGCAACTGCTAGCATTTAGCTCCTTCAGAAATAAGTGAAGATCCCAGTCACAGTCAACCATCACTGCAGCTGTCCCACAGCTCCTCATCTCTATAAGCAGACAGGCGGGAAGAGCAAAAAAATGTGTTGTGGGCCTGGTGGGCCATGTTCTTAGAGAGAACAACTCTTGCTGATCAAATATAAGGGGGTTCCAGGAGAGACCTCTAGAGACTAGGAGGACTTAGAGCCAGAGAGGATGAGGAGAGGTTAGATACTTGCTGATGTGTTGGACCTGCTAGAGAAGCATAACAGAACGTGGAGGGGAAGTTCTAGAAAAAGCTTGGCTTCTGATCATTGGAGTTTAGGGACACCTATGAACCAGAGACTGGTACTTTCTGCTACTTGTTAGATAAAATGACTTTATTGAGGTGAATTGATTTATATAATTTATGAAGGGTGCAGTTTTAAAAGTTTTGCCATTTGCAGACGTCATAAAGCAATTACCAAAGTGTATAGATGCATCATCCCAAGGTTCTTTTGCAAGAATTTTCCCCTTTGGCATTGCTTTCCCAACTCACCCCTCCTCTACACTTTACAGGCAACCCTTGGTTTGTTGTTATAGACTAGCTCTAATTTTCTAGGGGTTTCTGCAAGTAGAATCATAAAGACTCCTTTTTTTGTAATTTCTTTCCCTCAGCATCAACATCCATGCTTTCATAATTCTTTCCTTTTTCCTTGCTGAGTAGCATTCTGTGATACATATATATAATAATTAATTCTTGTATCCATTCATCTGTTGGAAGACTTTTGGGTTGGTTTCCAGGTTGGGGTTATAAATAAAGTTGTTTATGGTCATTCATGCTTTAAGTCTTTGTAGGGAAGCACACCCATTTATCCTTAGTGGAAAGGAAGTTACCAAACTATTTTCCTTTTTTCATGCTCCCTCAGCAATGTGACAGAGGTCTGTTCTGCCACATCCTCTCCAACACTTGTGACTGGACTTTTAACATTACAGCCATTTTAATAGGTGTGAGGTGTTTGTCTATCATAGTTTTGCAATGACTAAGATGAAGAGCATCATTTTACTTATTTTCTGCCTGTCCATATATGTATAGATGTATGCATATGGGTATGTAGATACATAGATATGCATAGATATCTATGCATATCTGGTGAAATGTTTGTTCAAGTATTCTGCATATTTTAGGTTCTGAAATACAACTCCCACGTCCTCTCCTCAATTCAGAGCCTTCTGGCTCCACTCTGATTTTTCTTTTACTTGCCCCATAGCCTAGAATCCTTGAAGACAGAAATTTAGGCAATCCTAAGACCTACTTGGCTTGATGCTTGAGTCTAAGGATTGCTCTGTGTTATGGTACTCAGTGTCTTAAAAGTGCTGTTGTTTGTTTGCTCTTGGCAGAAGAGTTAATGTGGTCCTTGTAAATTTGGGATAAAAGTGTCCAACTCTTGGCATCCCTTCTTACTGTCACTTTTTACCACTTCTGTTGTCCAGCAGCCTGGTGGAATGACACAGGCTGCAAGGAGAGTTTTCTGGGGGAAGAAAATGCCCTGCATTGTGCTTTCCTTTCCAATTTCTCTTAGCCTTTGGGAACATGGAAAATCTTTGTGTTTATCAGGGTCCATTATAAGGATAAAATGAGAAGGTAAGAGGAGAAAGTTCAGCGCTGGTTGCTCTATATCATAAAAGGTAACAGCTAGCCGGAGAGGGAGCTGGGAGAACACACTGTGGATAGTAAAAAGCGGGAAGATGGCTGCCCCTCTCTGTCTACTCCTCCACAATGCGTAGAGCTGACACAGAAATCTGCCTCCCAAACCAGATAACTGCCTAAGTCACATGAGCTAATAGGAGAGCCACATTTTAAAGATGTCACCAGCAACGGAAAACCACAGAGGAAGGCAGTGTGAAAGCAAAGATCTATTTCCATGAAATGACAAATACCCTCTTATTCCATGTGATTTCTGCTACCCTCTTATTTCCTCCCATATCTCAACATGAAAGGACTTGAATTCAGAAATGAAGGAAGAGTAAAAGATAAGCCCATACCTCCTTTCTAACTTGAGTTACAAGTCTGGCAAACTCTGAAAGGAGGAGAGCAATTGTGAGTGAAATTAGATCTGAGAGTGGTGCCATGAACTGGGCGAGACTGAAGTGTTTGTAACTGATATCGACAGGAAAGCAATGGGATCTGCCTGGATTTATCATTAGGAGACCAGACTTCAAGATTAGACAGTTAATGATTCACTGCAGAGTCTGGAGAAAACAAATCGATCTATTTATTCTTATACCCCAATGGATTAAGGCCTCTTGATAAACTAGTTACAATCTACTAGCTTTTCTTGCTGAATATTGAGACAGGTACTACACCAAGTGCTGCATAAAAATCATCCTATTCTCTCTGTGGAGCACATGAGAAAGTTACTAATCCTTTTCTCTCAGTTTATTGAGGAGGGAAACCGAGGCAAGTTGACATGTCTAACTATGGAAAGTCTCTCCAGTCTCCTCAAGTCCTTTGCTCTTGATGTTTTCCCTGACATGTTTCTTGATGTTCAGAGTGTTTCTCATTTCTCCAAGGTGTGCTCTGTAGGTCCATCTCCTAATGAGGCAGGGGCAGATTCACTGCTAGGATGGAGGTAGGTGAGAAAGGAGGGGTGCTATTATTTGATTTGTGCAGCTGTAATGTTGGATCTGAGCACACAGAAAATCACATACAGATGAGAATTATCAAATATACCACTTATCTGCATTTTAGTTTCCTTTCCTATAAAATGGTAGAATAAATAGGGACTATTTATTTGGGCCAATGGGAGGAACAGCATATTATTAACACAATGTCCTTGATCAGTCAGGCACATGTGCCGCTCTATCCACTAATGAATGATGTTATCTACTTTGTCTTACTATGACTGAAAGAACAATCCCAAAAGGAACCCAAGTATATCATTTCTTTTCCCCTCTGTGTCTTCACACCTGTTCCTTAGAATTCTATGATCACTTATTTTATGGAGTATATTTTTCTCATTCACAATAGAAAGTAGAGGAACATTTTTAAAATTCATTTTTCCTGGGGAGAACCTACATTTGACACAATATCTCTGCCTAGTGTTTCTAAACACTGGACACCATTGCTAGAGAGTGTCAGAGTGAAGTCTGCTGCTGGCCACTCAGAAATCAGATAGGCTGCCCTTTATGTGCACCAAGTTGGGTAGGTGCTGCTGCTTGGCCAGTTTCAAAAGGGACTCTGAGTGCAGACTGGCCCCGAGCAGCAGTTAGAATACAAACATACAGATTCTGGTGCTGCAGCTGGATTTGATGTGGGGCCCAGGCCCAGTATTTGTACAATCACTCTTCAGATTAGCTGTGGCTTGGCTGGTTGCAGGCACTCATGTTCAGAAGTATTCCTGCTTCAGAGTCCCAGCACACAATCACCAAGCACACAACTGTGGCACAGGCCACCATTGTAGGAATTCAGCGAGAGGAATTTCATGGTGTTTTGGAGGCCCTGACTCATCCTAAACTGTGTGTGCAATGTCTTTTTGCCAATATCACACTCAGAATTCACATGCAGAGAGAGGCCACGTTTCAATTGCTTTGTAAAGTAGCCTCTCTTTACCACCAGCAGCTCTGTGGCACTGTTCCCATCTTCTTCCCATCCTCAAACAACACAAAATGTCTCAAAGCCTCAGTTTCTCTGTATGTCCAAGTACACCTTTGGCCCTATTGCTGCAGGGCATATCAGCATGCAGACTTAACTCTAGCTCAGTCTGATGCTGGACTCACAAAGAAAACTCGCTGGACCCAAGTCACAGTGGTGCACCAGTGTTATTGCAATAGGGGAAAAGAGATCCTGGCACAAAACTGGGCTCCGTTCTATATA
Organism: Megascapheus bottae; assembly: GCF_031878675.1. Lineage (NCBI taxonomy): Eukaryota > Metazoa > Chordata > Mammalia > Rodentia > Geomyidae > Megascapheus > Megascapheus bottae. The sequence goes on along the minus strand of NC_143514.1, from coordinate 53,210,115 downwards.
CACACACCAGGGATATGTGGGAATGTATGGGAAAGGAACAGAGAGTTGATGCATTGAAAAAAAAATTCTAAGAAGGGACAGCAGGATCTGGGGGGAAATGTGCCTGAATTAACATAATAGGCTTCCTAGGAAAGCAAGCTAGGATAATTATGTACCAACTAGAGTAGAGACTGGAGAATTTTGATCCAATGATGACTGGATATTGGGGGTCAACTAGATATTGTTCAACTGGCTCAGCAGTATCACTGGGCTTTACAAGGAAGTGTATGCACAACCCCAGTGAAAGCTTCAAGTGCTTTGCTAAAGTGCACAGCATCACTGTATAATTGTGGATAGAACGAAAACTTTTCTTTTCCTGTGCCATTTGGCTTTTATGTACTTTATAAGCTAGACACTAATTTTGCAGAAACTCGGGATCTCACAAAAACTGACAGCTGCAACTCTCAGCTTTATACAAGTTGAGCTGGGCCCATAAATCTCAGTTACTTCCACAGGGAGAAGCTGGATCCAGATGCCTGACTTCTAGCCCTGGCTCTTTCCTCCACCTCACTTCCACCTCACAGTGGGCAGCCTCTCCTGCGAAGTGAAGACTCACTGGAATTATCCTAAATATTCTTGACTGCTAGTCTGAAGTCTTCTCTCTCCCTCCTTTCCTTCATTCCACTGGTGACAACTCCGTGTTAGGTTGATGTCAGAGAACCTCATCCATATTTGATACTAAAGAAATGTTCAATGTGGTTTACTTCTTTACATTTATTCATATATTTGGCAATAAGCACCTGCTTTATAAACCATATTCAGGAATCTGCAAGGAACTCAAGAGAAGTAGGTGAGAACACGGTTTCATTGTGTCTTTTAGGGGTTGGCAGTCTGTGCAGGACGAAAGAGTGCACACACACACACACACACACACACACACACACACACACACACACACAGACATGATCCAGACATGTGTGCATGTGCACATACCCAGACATACCTCACTCACATATGATGGATGATCAGCACCCTAAATAAGACATAGTGAAGATCAAAATGCTGTCTTCACTTTAATGGCAGGACAGTATTTTGGTCTGGAGTTGAGATGACAAAGAAATCAGACCTTGGTTGCTTTCTGCCTGGCTTTGCCATTGTACACTCTTAGTCCAATCCCCCCATCTCCCTTCTATTTGGGCCATTCATGTGCATTTCCTCAGGCTGCTGCTTTAATTCTTATTCTCCTCTCATAATAGGCAGTAATGTTCCAGTTTCCATCACTGTCCTTTTCTTTGTGGCTTGCTAAATGCAGATGTCCTTTCCTCTTCCCCTGGGGAAAAAAAAATGATGTTGAAGTCTTAACATCTACTATCTTAGATTGTGATCTTCTTTGGGAATGGAATGTTTGAAACTTAACTAGTTTAGATGAAGTCATACTTGAGTAGGGTGGGCATTTGCTTAGCTGTGACTGATGCCACATAGAAGTTTGGATACAGGTGAGGCATGCGCAGAAGATGGCCATGTAAAGCTGAGGCGGGGAGCCGGATGGGCTGTCACCATGGAGGAATGTCTGGGGCTTCAAGGACAGTGTCCATCTCTGCAGCACACTCTTGCCAGTATTGATTGCGAGCCTTTAAAACCAGAGACAAGTTTTTATAGCAATGTGTTATGGCTCTTTGTGGCCATCTTTTATGAGAAGTGCTAATAAACTAACACTCACTGCCTTTTCATCATTCAAATACCCATTATTTTTTCTAACTGTCTCAATTTACTCTGCCAGTTGAAGTCAGTCACACTGGATTCAGGACAGTTCTCTAAATATATCATATAGCTACACACTTTCGCTCACACGGGCTCCTCTTCTCTTTTTCCATCCACCCATCTCTTCTCCATGGCTTCTTCCTCTCGCTCTGGTAGCACCTTGCAGGTAGCCCTTAGGACCTGGTTTGCCTCTGGGGCCATGGCATCCTTGGAAGCAGGCTGTCTGTTTCTCTCCTTTACCCCAGTGTTTCCAGTGAAGCAGATCTACCACAATGCTGGAAGAAGATATTTGAGTTTGGTCATGATTTCTCCCCAAGTCTATGATGTTGGTGCGTGTGGATTCAAAGCACTTCTTTCTCACCTCTCACTGGATTGCTAACAAGGGTCCTATCCTGACTTCCCTGGTCACCAAGGACTCATCAGTGGGCACAGGTTTTCCAGGAAATGGCCTCCCAATTGCCCAGTGCATCTCCTTCACACTGTGGTCCAGATACTGGGACAAGCCGGAGGGAAGGGGACCCAGAGGAAGAGATTTTGCGTGTTCCTTGGAGGCCAACACCTAATCACCCGCCCTCTTCAAATGAAAAATGGAGAAAACACTAGCTAACTGTTGTTTAGTGACCGCCCCCCAGCTCCCACCCCTTTAAAATAAACACTCTTTTCAATTAGGAAGATTTGTCACCGGGGACAGTAATTCCGTGTCCTACCAAAACAAACACACTTGTAATTAGTTTTATCCAGGAAGAAAATTAACTCTGTTTATCTTAGCATAATTAATCACTGACCTCTTTTTGCACAGGCAGCTTGGGGGAGGGCAGGGGAGGGCAAGGGTGTGATCTACAGCAGAGGAGCATTCTGGGGCCCATCTATCTCTCCTTTTGGTTCCACAGCTGTCCACATGAGTTATTAGAAATCATATTCCCAGCCAAGAGTAGTAGTATTGCTTGACTAAGGCTAGGAGAAACATTAAAGAAGGCCGTGGTTTTATGACTTCTGCCTGAAGAGATTTGGATTAGTATGTACCAGATGGGCATGAAGGCTGGATGCAGGCTTCAATATGTACTTGTCTTGGGTGCCTTTCACCTTGACCTCCAGGAAGTCCTGGCTGGGTCAGGAGAGAGGCTTGTTCTCACTTATAGAGAAGAAGTCATTGCTATAGTGAGAAGGGCACAAGCGTTGGGGCAATAGATTTGAATTCAAGTCCTAACTAATTTCCTGTAGCTGTGCAATCTTGAGCAAGATACCTTATATATCTCTGAATGATAGTCAGGTCCTACATTTTAACAAAAAAAAAACAGGGGCTGGGAATTTGGCCTATTTGGTAGAGTGCTTGCGTAACATGCACAAAAACTGGGGCTCGAGTCCACATATATGAAAAGAGCCAGAAGTGGTGCTGTGGCTCAAGTGGTAGAACATTAGGCCTTGAGAAAACCCAAGGACAATGCTCAGGCCCTGAGTTCAAGCCCCAGGACTGCAAAAAAAATTAACCAACCAACAGACCAAACAAAACAACAATAAAAACAATAGAAAAACAAAACCAAGGTGGAAAGAAACACTAACCAACACTAACCAAGGTTAGTGATCCATATGTTAGCCCGAGTGAACTGACTGAAGCTGCAGGGACAGAAGGATGCACTGAAAAGTTGTCCTCTTTTTCCTCTTTAGATCTACATCTGAAAGAAACCCTTTACTGTGTGTTGGGCTCTGAAGTGTGCCCTGAAAATAAAAGAGACATAAGTCCTGACTCCTGTCCTCAGAGAGTTCATACTTACTGGGGAAGAGAAGAACAGTGAGAAAGCAAAAGAGGAAGCTAGATATATGGAGAGAAGGAAAGAAAGAAAAAGAGAGAGAAAGGAGTGATAAATTGATTTTCAGCGCTTTGATTCGTTACTATACATGTGGAGTTTGGGGAATCCCAGGTAGAGATGCAAGCCAACACTACAGAGATTCTGATTTCCTGTGCTCTGTACATTATGGTGGATGAATAATCCCTCACCTCATCTTGAGGATAACTCTAGAGATAAGCACAAGGTAGGTGGACTCAGGGACAGAATTGCTGAGGCTCAGTGGGAAGGTGTTGAGTCTGGGACAGGAACCAGGTGTGTGTGACACAGAAGCCTGGGCTTTGTCAGCTTCACCTTGGACGTCCTGGCTGAAGGCCTTGAGTCATGAACATTGAAACACAGCACAATCGTAGGTCGCAGAGCCCAAGTGCCCCCAATTCACATCCCAGCACCATGCTCCTTGATTCTGTCTTTTCTGAACCAAGACTTCTTGCAGGGGGATAATTTTAAACAACTATTAAACAACTACCTAAGCGGATTCTTATGTTCTTACCATCTGTTAGAGTCATAAAAAGCTACTTCTGCTCATGATGTAGAGATGGCGCCTCCCAGACAAGTGCTTAGGGTGTGCATGGTGGGAGGCGAGGGGTGAGTGGGTAGGGGGAATTTATCCTCTGGAAAGGAGGTGAAAAGAGCTACAAAACTAAGAAGGCCATAGCCTGTGCAAAGAGGGCTGGAGAGAAGGGGGTTGGGCCAGGCTCCCATCAGCAGGGCCCAAGGGGCTCCCACTGGGCTGAGTTGCCAGAGTGAGTGAAGAGGCAGGCACTACTTTGAATGTAACGGCCTCTCAGAACCTAGAAAGGAAGCTGTGTGGGCTTTGGAGCAGTGGACAGCCACGCAGGTCACTTCCCAAAGCAAGAGAGAGCTCCAGACTGGGGGAACAGCTTCCTCTGGCTATTTCATACGGGGAGCAAGACAGCTTTGCTGATGCACATGCCATTGGCGGTATGTGGCTTTTGTCCTCTCCAAGCTTAGCAGGAAACAAGAATTGGTAAGAGTGAGGTTTGGTGCTACAAAGGACTCTGAGATAGGAAGCAACTAGCTAGGAGTTGGATTGTGTAGGCCATGGTATTTGGGGTCCTACAAGGGTGCAGAAGACTCCACACATGCTGAGAAATATCAGGGAAATGTGTCAGCATTGCATTTTGGGTGCCATGTTTGCTGAGAGTACGCTGTTTAAGCTTGGAAAACTTCCCTCCATTTTCAGGGTTTTAGTAGCATCAACTACCAAAATGGAGATGACACTATCTAGCTTGTAAAATGTTCGGGAAGTTTTTTTTTTTTTTTAAACCTACATTAGATGAATCACCTCATGTAATCTTGTCTGAAATAAATAATCTCAAGTTTACTTGCTAGAGAGAGTGAGAGATTCAGGTAAGATGTCCAAGGTAAACTAACTTCCTAGTAGCAGAATCAGATAGGAACCCAGTTCTGCCTGATTCTGTAATTATTGCTTTGACTGTATTTCATATATTTTTTCCCTAGGAGCGAATGAGTAGTAAATGAAGTGGTGAAAGAAAGCCCCTGCATACAGTATCTACCCTCTCAAGTGTTTCTGACTCCATCATTGCTTCCTCTAGAAATGGCTCAGTTCCTTGTCTACTCTTCCTGCTGCCTGGCTGGGAAAGGGCTGTTTTCCTGTTCGAATCTCCTCCTTACTACTGGTTCAGGAGAGTGTGGTGGCATAGTAGATTCTAGCACAGGCTCTAGAGTTGGGCACATCTGGATTCCAGTGTTGCTCAGGAAACTTTTGAGTGGGAGCACTTTCTGTAGGGAGCGACTGTGTGATGACGGGGTTTCCTGGGATCTGAGGCTTCTTGGATAGACCAGAGAAAGATACAGAAACTTTCTGAGTTTGTTACTATTCCCCTTAAGGCTGCAACCAAGTCAGGGGCCATATCACTGGGCCTTTGTGGCGAGAAATGGAGGAGGTTGCAGAAATGTTTTCATCATGTAACATGATGTAACTGAGTACTTCATATGCAGGATTTAGTCCACAGGAAACCCAGACAGACCTCATTTTATTCTTTGCTGTTCTAGACACTTGCTGGACTGGCTCCTTTGGGGCTATGCTTCTGTCAGGAAATGTTTATTGAGCAGTATTGGGTGCCTGACACTTCGCTGAAGATTTGGGGATGGAGTGGGAGTAGATACGGTGCTTCACGAGGTTTTTAGGTGTCTGAAACTGGGTAGCAATGAGGATGTGTATGTGTCTATGTGTGTCTTCATGTATAGCCGTGCATGTGTGTTGTATGTATCTCTGTATGTCTGTGTGTGTTGTGTGTTGTGTGTGTGTGTGTGTGTGTGTGTGTGTGTGTGTGTGTGTGTTGGGAGGAAGAAAGGAAGGGCAGAACCAGTGGCACAACATGAGAAGCATATTCTTATTCTCATCCCTTAAAGGGATCAGAGACTCCCCCTACTGGTCAAGCCCGGATCCACACTGAGAAAGGGCATTTGATTGTTCACTTGGGAAGTGGTTTGAACTTCCCTGGGTGGAGGGAGGGTGAATCTAGGGATGGGAATCTTTTCCAAAGAAACTAATTGTACATAATAATGGGCTTCACTTAGACAATTCCACACCAGGTTCTCAGATTCCACCTCCATCACACTCCCTTCGTCCCACTTCTCCCAGATCTCCTCAGCTTTCGTGCATGTGTGTGGTGTGTGTGTGTGTGTGTGTGAATTTAGATTCTACATAAGGGACAAGCATATGGTTTTTGTGCTTTTGAATCTGGCTTGTTTTCCCTAACATGATCTTCAGTTCCAACTATTATTCCTCCTTTTGTTCTTGATGGCTGAATAGTAAAAGATATTGAATATACATATTTTCTTAATACATTGGTCTGTTGGTGGTCACACAGGATGATTCTATTGCTTCACTATTGTGAATTGTGCCACATGAGTATGCATGGATCTCTGTTTCATGCTGGCTTTTGATTCCTTCTGTATATATTCAGGAATGGCATACATCAGATTATATGGTAGCTCTGTTATATAGTAGTTTTTTGAGGAACTGATATACTGATTGAACTAATTAACATTCCTATAAATAATGCCTAATTATTTCTATTTCCCTACATTCTCACTAGTATTTATTATCATATTTTTCTTAGTAATAGTCATTTGACTGGGATAGAGTTTAGATGGGATCTACATGTAGATCCCATTTATTTGCATTTCTCTGATTACTACAAACATTTTCTCTTGTGCCTATTAGCCATTCATATTTCTTCTTTGAAAACCGTTGATTTAAAATCGTTTATTGTCCGGATCATTCATGTTTTGGTCATTTAAGGTTTGGAGATCTTTATATATTCCAGATATTAGCTCCTTGTCAGAGGAATAGGTGGCAATATTTTTCTACCATTCTGTAGACCATCATTCATTCTGGTAATTGTTTCTTTTTTGCTCTGAGATTTTAAATTCAATGCCAACCCATCGGTCAATTTTTGCTTTTATTTCCTGGAGCTACTGGAGTCATGTTCAAAAAGTTATTGCCTATGGCTATATCTTGAAGTGTTTTCTCACAGTAGTTTGAAGTCTCTTCTCTATAAAAAAAAACCCTAAAGACTCTATTAGAAGATTCATAGATCTGCTCACACCCCCAACTTCAAATATCTGGGTTTGGGAAGCTCCATTTTTCATACCTACCACTCATGGGAAAATGAGCAGTCAACTGGCAGCAGTATCAGGGAGACTGACAGGAAAGCAAAGGCTGACCTGCTGCCTCAGGGGTACGTGCCAATAGGCAGATAGTATTTGCGCCATGTTAACGTCCCTCTCCTCAGCCCTGGCTGGCATGCTAAATGAGTCACCTTCAAGACAGAGGACCACAGACTGGGGAGATCTTACCAGATGTGAAGGGATTTATTGCTCAAGTCCAATGTGCAGATTAAGAGGCTCTGCCATTGTGGAGAGTCATGTTTTAGCTCAAAATGGGAGCAATCTTCCTGACAACCTAGGGTTGTAAGGCACTGACTGAGCTTTAGACCTAAGAGTGCTCACTCCAAGGCCCAGGACTGCTCACCACTGGAGCTGGGAAGACAGTGAGGGGAGAAAAGCAAAGTGCTGACATTGCTAGTTGGCGGGGCCTCCTGCCTCTGTTCCTTGTCTAAGGATTAGTGACAAATGGCCATTTGAGACAATTGATCCTCTCAGAATCAGATCATACAGCATTTATAGTGAAAAGTTTGTGCGTTGGTCACTCTGGGTGGGGGTGAGGGGTGGGGAGGGCCGGCGCTACAGAATACATTGCTTCCCTAGGTGGAGGTGTGGATGCGCTCAGCTCAAGTTCTCCTTGCATCATGTGGCTTATCAGAAAAGGAAAAGAGAATAGGATAAGGACACAAGAAAGTGGATATGGGAGAGGGTGGAAGGGCATTGGAAGATGAGTCCATTTCTCGCTGGGGTTCCACTGTATCCTGCACACTTACATATTTGGCCACATCAATTCCTCACACCACCTTCTGATTTTATAGATCAGAGGTGAGCTATCAGCCAGTAAGTAAGGCAAGCTTCCTGCCTGCTAAGTCTGCTGGTATGTGGGCTATCCCATGACCTTGACTAGGTCAACAGCACAGTGTCTCATATTTATTTCCTAGTCTGCCATATGCTTTCTGTCTGCCCTGTGCAAGTTGTGCAACCTGTGGATCTATTAAGAATGGACTAGTGCACTTGACGCCCTCTGGTGGTCAGATTAGTAGGAGTCAATGCCTCTATATAAAATTGTACACATAATATATATATATATATATATATATGTATCAAAATAAACTTCAAGATATGGAAACAAGAAATCTCTCTCTTTTTAAAAAGTTTTTTATTTGTTGATGATTCTGTCTTCTTTTCATCATGTATGGTGTATTTGTGTGTATATCTTGGCGGGGAGGTTGGGGGGAGAGGATACACAACTCAAGGAGAAAAGGGTATAAAGGTGCAGCAGTGGACCTCACTGGACGCTGATGAAAGTGAACTATGGAACTCCTGGATGGAGACAGGAGGGACGGGCCAGGAGAGAGTGAGAGAACAGCAGACATTATACAAAAGGAAACACACTCATCATCTGACTTATGTAATTGTAATCCCCCTGTATATCACCTTTGTAATAACAATAAAGTAACTTTAAAAAAATAACACAAAAACTTAAACATGGAGCTACCCTTTGACCTATCAGTTCCATTCCTGGGCATTTATCCAACAGAGCACAAACAGGCTATCGGAAAGCCACCAACACAATCATAAAAGAAATTAAAAGAGGTGGGGGGAGAAAAACATGGGAAGGGGTAACAATGTTCAAGAAGTAATGTACCCACTACTTGATGAATATAACGGTAACCCCTCTGTACATCACCCCAACAATAAAATAAATTAAATTAAAAGAAATATTTAATTGATACAGTATGATTGACAGAGGTTTGATACATGTATGCATTATGAAACAAACACATCCAAGTAGTTAGTATGTCTATCAGCTCATATATTTATCATTTCTTCACAATGAAAGCATTAAAAAACCCTCATGCCTAGCTATTTTTGTATAATTCATCATTGTGAAATATAATCATTCAAATACCAGATAGCAGGTACTTGGAAGTAGTGAGATGGGGTCAAGAGAGAAGGGGCAGACAAATAAAGAAACGAAGAGGGGAAAAAGGCAGACAAGAATCCAATGAATAGCCTACAAAAGTAAAAAGAGTGAGGGAGGGGTGGGAAGGAGGGAGATGGGTGAGAATGGTGGTGAGAATGTTGATCAAGATGTATTATATTCATAAACTTTTTGTTAAGTGGCAACTCCATTCTATGACTACTTAAAGATAGACTTTTTTGAAAAGATTTAAAAAGAGAAAGAAATTTAATCACACCTCTGCAATAGCTGACCAGCATTTGTGCCCCTGCTTCCTTCCAATGTCTTTCAGCAATGCTGAGAAAATCCTCGGATGGAAATGAGATGAGAGGAAAGAAAGTAATTAATTAGTGGATGAGACTGGGAGGCAAGGGTGGATTGTGAGGACGAAGAAACCAAAGGAATAGGTACTAGGTAGACCCAGCCCTCCTCGCCATGCCTGGGAAGTCTGTCCAAGTTGCTTTCAGCTATGGAGGCTCAAAACCCTGCTCCCAGAAACCTGGGGTTGATTTATATCTGGTTGTGTTCATTGAATGCATTTATTTATCACCTGGGAAGTTTAAAAACAAACCCTGTTAACTGGGCCCTCTCCCTAGAGATTTGGACCTAATAGATCTGAGTGGAGGCTGACGTATGATTATTTTCAGCAAAGCTCTGTGGATGACTCCACTGTACCTTCAAGACTGAGAAGGATGAAGGCTGGTTTTCTGGGCCCATCTTGTTCTTGTTTGCCTGCAATTCAGAGATCATTTCTAAGGCATTCCACTAACTTTAATTTGTATCCCGCCTTAGCAGATGATGCTATTTTGCCATTAGGACAGCAGGCTGATATTTGTCACCAATAAACCTAAGCATAGATCTGGATGTTTGCATCCATAAAAGAGATCCCAACAACAGGCCAAAGGAATGTGATTTATCCCTCATGTCTCTGATGGAATTAAGTGCGCATTATAAAAGGAAGCTGCACCATGGAGATACAAATTAGGAATGGCAGTTTACCTTCCAGTTGCCATTTTGCTAAGGTTGCCATTGTGTGGTTTCAGCACTTGCAAGACCTGTTATTCATTGGCCCACTCAAGTCCTCTGGGAGAGAAAGCACAACCCACTCAGGAGGTGATTCAAGGCCTCTGGACTTTGTCACATCTGCAGGCTCTGTTACTTCACTCCCTCTTCTGTTCATTTTCTCCATGTTCTGTGCATGAAATTTAACACTGATGGTGAGCAAGGAAAAGGAAAAACACTCTATAGCCCAGGCAACTCCCCCCCCACACACACACAGAGCAAGCTGTTCCTGTAATGGCAGGCATTATTCTGAGACATTTTCTTAATGTCCACACCTATATGACAAAAGAACAACTAAGGATTTGGAGTCCTGGCTTTCTGGCTGTGTTCTGATCATTCACAATATGATTGCCCACTGGGCCCAGGTGAGGCTACTTCTGGATGACATGAACTCTGGGTTGGATTAGCAGGAAACCAAACAATAACATCAGTAACAAGAACCGTGGTTGATGGAGTGCTAGCATGTCCCAGGTGTGATTCAGCATAGACTCGAAGCATAAACATAGATTCTTCTACCTTTTCTCTTCATTGCATATCTGCCGATAGTATCTACCGTCCCTAGCTTTTCTCCAAGGATATTGTGTGGTGTGAAGGATTTGATAATGTTCCCAAATGTATTTGGTTTAATCTTGAGTATTGTAAGAGGAACTGAGATTGATATGCCTTATATAAATTTAGCCTCTTCTCCAGGGTAGCTGAGCCTTAGGGCCAGTTTGCAAAGATCTGTCTTACCCAGCCTTAAAGCATAAGGTTGTGTACCTTATGCAGTTTTGTTTGCAGTAACCAGAAGGTACACTTAAATTGCCCAGAGGGGGAAAAATCAAAAGTCTATTTCAAGGTGACAAAACTTAAACCACTTTTGAAGTAGCTGGTAGTTTCTTTTGATGAAAAAGAATACGAAGCTCTGTCAGTCTATCCTATGCATACTTTCATGCTTCTTAAAATGTTTGCCAAGTAGGTGAGTTCATCCTACAGTTAGAAACTTGGATTACCATCTTAATACGAGTATAAGTTAGCAATTTCTTTGCCCTCTCTTTGTTTCAGCCATTGTATTGTATCATATGTGAGTATATGAGTTTGTTCTTTATTGTGAGACCATGGGGGAAAGCTCTATTATTTCACTTAACACACCAGGGAAAACAAGTGCCGGGGATGTTATGCGAACTGCCTATGGTTTCCATGGTTGGCATAAACGGCAGCATCAGCTTGCCAGCTTTCAAGAAGCAAGTGTTCACCTGTCCTGGAAATGGTGGGAAATGGGCTTCCAGAAGGTCCCATTCTGGAAAGAAAGTAAGGACGGAGGGGTGGCTAGTGATACTTGCAGCCAAGGGCCTAACTTGTGAGTAAGAAAAGCCATGCAAATTCTGGCACTGGAAAACACAGCAAAGAAAGGAACTGACAAAATGTTAAAGAAAGTATGCGAGAAGTCAGGAGAAAGGCAGTCCTGGGTTTTGTAGTGGTCACAGTAGGTCGAGGCAGGATTTTGAATAAGATGTGATAGACTTGTGAACTGCCTGGCATGTGAGATCCATCCAGCCATGGAGAAAAGATCTCCTATTTCTAAGGGGTTTCCAGGAGCAAATTTCTCTCTCAGTTTTGTATGGAACAGCCATCAAAAGTTCTGTAGTACCAATTACTGAAGGGAAAAGAAAGTTCAAAAGTAAACATGTAGGGTCGGGAGTCTGGCATAGTGGTAGAGTGCTTGCCTAGCATACACAAAGATGGGTTCAATTCCTCAGTACCACATATACAGAAAAAGCCAGAAGTAGTGCTGTGGCTCAAGTGGTAGAACTCTAGCCTTGAGAAAGCCCAAAGACAGTGCTCAGGCCCTGAGTTCAAGCTAGAACTGGCAAAAAAAAAAATAAACACATTTCTTTGTAAGACAGAAGCGTCAGACTTTCTGGCTAGTTAGGAGCCACTGAGGAATGCAAACCTTATGCAGTTGGTGTTTTCAGCCCTGTAGCTGCCTTTTCTCGGGGGCCATCCTCTTCTCAGTGCTAACTAGAGCTGGCAATCATTCCAAGGCTCTGCTTGACATCACTACTTTGGGGGCCTTAGAGCAGCTGGCCAGGGCAGATGCTTGGCCCTCAGCCCTGTGCATCTTCAGTAGAGGTCATTTTAACTTTTACACTCTAAGAAGTCATGGTTCTTCCTCTTGCTCATGTCCTCAGTATCAGGACTGACAGATTTGGGGTGGTAACATGGGGGAGTCTTGCCTCACAATTTTTCCATCCTCTTCATCTTCCTTTTTTCTTGGGAGCTTCTTTCTCCAAAGTCTGGAGGAAGGCTTGGAGTCTTGACTCATGCCCAGGTGTTTCCCAGGGCCCTTTAAGGCTCATCTGGGAAAGCTCTCCAGGCAGGGAGATGGAAGGCATCTCAGAAGGAAGCTCTGTACAATGGCACAATGGTACAATGGTACAATGGTACAGTGGTACAATGGTACAGCGGTACAATGGGATAGAGCTTACCTCTTTCTTACCTGCCTCTTTTCTCCATCTTTAATTGTATTGAAGTTCTATTGGGACCATGCAAACCTGTCCTCATCAGGCAACTCCAAGAAGCTCACTGGCTCTGCAAGCCACCAGCCTGGTTCTCTACCACGGTGACAGGAGTCAGATCCCCTTCCCAGAACGTAGGCCTTCCTGAGGTGCTGGGCCAAGCTGATGGAACTCACTCACTGGTTCAGAAGGCGGACTTGCTTCCTGGTGGTTGTAAGGGCATCTCCAGGAACTCTGCTTAGCCTACCCTTATAAATTGCCCCAGCTGGACTCAGCAATTCTGAGAGGCCCCCAGGTGTGCCCACCCAACCCAGCAGGTGCCATGTGGTCAACCTCAGGAACTCCTCAGCCTGGCCTGGAAGAAGAAGCAGCCCTTCCAGAGCAGCAGGGTCAGTCCAGCCAGCAGGATCCTGATGGCTCTGGGCTGGGAAGCGGGGGTAGAGGAGGGGTGGTCAGAACGATTTGCTGCTCCTTCCTAACCTACTGTGTGTGGTAATCTGTTTCTGGATTGCCTCCTGGCCTCAGAGAACTTCGGTGGAAATGTCAGAAATAGCCTCTGTAACTACGGAAGCAGGATTTTCAGGAGCCACCTGACTTCCAGAACTATCTTGGAAATGTAGGAGTGGAACAGGTTACTGAGATCTCACCTGAGTAGTTTCTGTTTTATAAGCTGCTGCTGAGTATATGACTGAGGGAGCTGTTTTGTTTTATACTGTATTTTTGTATGCCTTTTCAAAGTGGAGTTAACTGTTTTTGTGCAAGAAAAAAATCTTGGGAAATTGTTACAAGTCTTGCCTGTCTTTCTGTCTGTCTAACTGTGCTAGTACTAGGGCCTGGACTGAGAGGCTGAATGCTGTCTCGGAGCTTGCTTGCTAGCTTGCTCTTTCTTTTTTCTTTCTTTCTTTCTTTCTTTCTTTCTTTCTTTCTTTCTTTCTTTTCTTTTCTTTCTTCCTCAGGATTAGTGCTCTACCTCTTGAGCCACAGCTCCACTTCTGGTAAGTTTGTACTGAGTTGTGATTACTGATTGCCTTATTTTAAGCTATTGCCTCTGGGACATATTCTAATAAAAGATTTTTCAACATTTCCCAGAAAAACAAACAAAAGAAGCCCTGCAGAACTACTTTCACCTCTAGATGGCACTCGGATACCTTTCTAACTTGTAGATGCATTGATTTCAAAGACACACAGGTTGTGGTCTGTCTAGCAGCTGTCCAACTTTGTTTTACTGTGTGATACAATACCAGAGAAGAAAAGTACCTTTCGTTTGTAATTTATTATTAACTCATTCTCTCAGCCTAAGGATTTGAAGCTGTACTACCAGCCTGCCATCCTGTATTATAGATATGTGAGGGAGACAGCAAAGGTGCCCTTGGGACAGTCCTTCAAAGCCAGCGGTTGGGGCGTTGTCTGGTATTAATCAACCATTCATATGCCTTATTCTCCATGAGTACTTGTTCTTTTGTTAAATGAGCCTGCTTCACAGTTTTCTGCCAGTTCTGTATCCTCTGTTCTCTTGGAGTCAGTGCTTTTTTTGATACGCCCTTGGAAGACCCCAAGTATCGCTGTTATATCCCCTTCCATCTCAAAAGGAATAATAAATACACAGAATCCACAAGAACGTAAGTTTCAGAAGTTGCTTTCAGTGTTCTCTCAATGTAATCATTAGGTTATTCTAGTAATTGTACATGGTGGCGTGACTAGTCCTAGCCATAGGCTCCTCCAATATTGAGTAATGGGTGTGAAAGGGGTAAAAATTCCTCACTCTCTTCTTCTCAGTGAGAGAGTAAGTGGACCTGAAGGTGTCAGGATGTGAGAACTGCAACCAGTTGTAGAAGAGATGGACGATGATGACAATGACTTCAACGCTGTCAGAACCATAGAGGTGAAGAGGGGTCTCTATGGCCCCAAGACGAGGGTGCTATTCCTCTACTCCCCAGTTGAAACAGACTTGTAAAGGAGAGAGCAGATAGAGAAAAGATTTGTTGCAATGATAAGTCCTGGCATGTGCCCTGATCAGAGTCTCTGAGCTCTTGGCCACCATCACCACTGGCTCCTGGTTCATTACTACTACATGGTACCATCAGTGCCACATGACTATTATAAGCAATCTTAGCCTTTTGGCCAGGCCTTCCATTTGATATCAAGTCAGCAGATGTGCCAAATGGATCCCTAGTCAACCAGGCCCACAAGCACGCTCGCAGCTTGTAGAAAGTCTTACTTAGAGATCTTTGTGAGTCACGTTCCTCATGCAGTGACTAAGTGGAGCCAGCACAAGTTCCTGAAGTAGATAGGCCTTCCCACTCTACTCACTGCACAGTCAGCAAGGAAGCTACGGCACAACAGCTTCGAGAGAGGCTACCCTAGATTAATGCGGATGCAGTGAGTTGGTGTGGATCTCGAGGTGGCTCAAGGAGAACTTACTGAGCATCACAGATGAAAGTCTAGTGTCTGTGGTCACTGAAGTTCTTCTTAGATTTTTCAGTCAGATCAAGAGACTTGAGATCTGTTTGGAGACTTAGACACTCTTTGTTTAATCAAAGTTGTGTTCTGGGAAACCTTGGTTAACTACTGTATTTATATGAAAGACAGAAACTGTAGGATTTCCACTGAAAACTGCTTTTTTTCCCTCCGTCTGTTTTTCAACTTCATCTTCACACAATCAACTGGAGAAAGCCTCAAACCATCCCAGGTACTTCTCAGATGTCCTCACCGAAAGGCTATCAAACATTTCAACGTCATGCCACCTTCTCACAGCCTTCCGATTCTCACATGATGTTTCTGCCTTGTCACGATCCTAAAAGCAATGAATCCAGTCAGCTACGGATGACCACGTCAGAACCTTGTGAGCCCAAATAAATTGTTCCTTCCTTACCTTATTTTTCCCCTCAGGTGTGTCATAACCGTGATGAAAAAGACCTAGGCCATATGTTCCATTCATATGTTTGTAGAAAAATTAAATCCTTTTGTCACACTAAATAGTCCTCTGTAAAGTCCCATAAGTTTTGCCACTGTCTCAAGAGAAATGTGCTCAGTACCTTACTTATGTAACGACTCTTTGTACATCACCTCTACAATAAAATAAAATTTAACAAAAGATCATTTCAGTTGTTCTCCTTTGGGGAAATTATGAATAAGTCTGTTATAGACATTCATATGTAAATTATAGCGCAGGCATAAGTTTTCAGTCAGTTAGAATAAATATTCAGGAGCATCCTTTCTTGACTCTATCCTGACACTGTATTAAGCTGTGAGATGTTGTCAAAGGACTGTAAAAAAAAGCATTTTTCAATGTGATTTATATCATTTTTAATTTTTGCAAGCAATAACTGCCAGAGGGTTTAATGATCAAAAGACAATCCAGCCAACATTTTAATGCCTAAGTTGTTTGAAAACTTTTCACCTGAATTCTCATCTTTGGCTATTCACTGTCTTAGAACTTAGTTTCAAAGTAGTGCCTGCTCCTTACAATTACACAGATAAATTTCCATAAGTCCATTTTACATATTTCAACTAGGGAAAAGATTTCTTAAGAAAAATATTCCTGTTATTTCCATGAGAAAGAATTTCTCCCAAACACTAGTTTCTTGACAATAATGTTTTTCTCATGTGTCCCAGATTACATTCTGTTGTTCGACAAAATGCCAGAAACTGTATACTTTATGAAGAAAAGATATATATAGCTGAAAATATTAGAGGAGATCAAACCTCTAGATATACCAATCTAGATAAACCATATAATGTGTGATTGTTGTTCTTAATGTACTATGTTATTTCTCATCTCTTGTGTTGTCCCTGGGTTATCTCATATTGTCACAGTATCTTACCTTGTTATCTGATATATTGTATATATGTTAATTTGTTTATTTGAAATAGGATAGGGAAGGGGAGAAAACAAGATGAGGGGTGGGAGTGGGGGAGAGAAATGGGGACAAAAACATGAGAAAGGGTAGCAACGTTTGTGAAGTAATGCACTTTCTATCTGGCGAATATAATGTAACTTCTATTAATTATAATAAAAAGCCTCTACATAAACCATATGGGTCAAAGAATGCAGTTTGTTATACATGATGAATGTTTTAGAGAGGTGAGGTATACTAAGTGATGACAGCAATATTGTATCCGAAAATGGAAAATTTCTGAGGATAGTTCTTACCACAAAAAAAGAAAAGCAAGGAGGTAGTGATATGAGCTCACTGATTTCACTTATTTCATGTCATTTAGGGGTAAAAAATCACTTGTACACCTGAGATACACAGTTTTAATTTATCAGTCATCTATGTCCAGAAAGCAGTAAACAGTCCACATTGAATTTTCTTAGGTCCTGAGAGAAGATTTTCCTCACTGAACTCAGGGTTTGGCTAACATGTTGATGCTCATGAAAGTGTATATCTGGCAGAACTTGCCTCGACATGGCTTGCTTCTGCTAATTCACTATGGATGAAGCTGCTTGCTAGGTCTGCTCTGTTGCGGTTATGTCTCATGACATAATAGTTGTCAATTACCAAGGTAGTGTTTGTGGAAACATGGAGCAAGGGCATGTTGAGATTTGGAACTGGTTTAGTCATATAAAGCTAAATAGTCGAATACATCTTCTGCAATAGGACAGTGGCCACATTCTGTAACAGAATTTTTAAAAGTCTGACTTTTGGCTGGTGCTCTGCTTCAAGAAGGGAAGTTTGCTATTGAATGATTTGGGGAAATTCACACAGATAAACACTTTGAATCTCACAATTAGTTTAGAGTCAAATAGATGCCAAGTGAATGTGTATGTGTTTCATGAATTTCCATCAACAAGTTCTTTGATGCTCATGGAAATAGGAAACTCAGAGGAAATGTGTTCATACTCAGGATGAGAATAAGGGGTGTTCCTTCCTCTAGCAGATTAGGATTTTTGTCTTATGACCAGCTTTATTTAAACTGTTCTTCAGAAATTTAAAAGGTTGACTGGCAGACAGCCACAGCAATAATTTGGTAGCAAGTTATTACAGAAAGGACACATTTACTTTGGACATATATACATATATATTACAAATAGGGACATGTTTCTTAAAATAGTATACTTTCTGGCTATCTAAAATAGTGTTTCAATTATATATATTATATAATATATATTTTATATAATGGTATATTGTATAATATAACATATAATAGCATATATTATATATATTATATAATATATATTTTATATAATGGTATATTGTATAATATAACATATAATAGCATATATTATATATAATATAATATATTTGATATATTTACTTAGCTCTCCATGAGAGCTGCCAATAATATCTTCTCAACCATGGAAAATATAGACATAGTTATTATAATCCTCTTTCAATAGCTCATTGTAAAGCTATAAATAATATTTATAACATTTTCTATTTCCTGATCCAGGACCCTGTTTCCCTTAGTAGTACTTTAGCTGATTGAGGTTCCAAGGAGGAAAATGGCACAGTAATGATATGGAAATCAGGGCTGATAAAACTGCCAGAAATTAGTTACTTAAGGACATACAAAAATAGAGAGAGAAGCCAAGTGCTGGTGGCTCATGTCTATAATCCTAGCTACTCAGAAGGCTGAGATCTGAGGATTGTGGTTCAAGGCCAGCCCAGGTAGAAAAGTCATGAGACTCTTATCTCCAATAAGCTACTTAAAAAAAAACCAGAAGTGGCACTGGCTCAAGTGGTAGAGGACTAGCTTTGAGTACAAAGAAGCTCAGGGACAGTGCCCAGGCCATGAGTTCAAACTCTACAACAGACTATATATAAATATACATACTTATATACAAATATATATATACATATATATATGACTAGATTACTATTAACTTGATGTTTTCCTTTTGGTTCTTCATATTTTCCATTTACCTCTCACTATATATGTATGTGTATATATACACACATATATTGTATATATACACACATTGTATATATGCATATATACACCTATGTCATTTCAATGGATGGGCTAAATAATAGTTTTCTGAAAGTAGTATTAAACAGACTTGAGGCTAAATCCAAGGTGTATTTGAAGTAAGAGAGAAATTGAGAAGCCCATCATTGTTTTTGGAATTGCACCATGGAATAAAGAACAAACCATGTATTCTCTGAACGACTTACTTAGCTTTGTAGTCAAGATGTAGATACTTAACACCCTTGCATGAAAATACAGTTCCTAGATTCTTTTACAGATTGCCTAAATTGGAATACTCCAACATACTAAAGGTCAAATATTTTTTTAAGGAACCTAAATTCTCCCTAAAACAATGGACAGGGCCAGGAGTTTGGCCTAGTGGTAGAGTGCTTGCCTAGCATGCACCAAGACCTGAGTTTGATTTCTCCATACCACATAAATAGAAAAAAAGCTGGAAGTGGTGAGGTGGCTCAAGTGGTAGAGCTCCTGCCCTGAGAAAGCCCCAAGGACAGTGCTCAGACCTGAGTTCAAGTCCCAGGACTGGCAAAAAAAAAACCTAATGGACAAAGGCATGACTATTCCTAGTAGTAGGAAAAAATGATGAAGAAAGATGGTGTATAGTGTCACCCACATAATCCAAAGAAAGGTTTCCCAGTAAACTACAGGTTTTCTTTCCCCGAGTTATTGGCAGAAGTATTGCCTCTGGGTATCATGCTTACCTCCTTTGGGAGATATTTGGGGGAAGACTCTTAGCAGTTTTATGTATTTTGCTCATGTGCCCTCTAATAAATTTAAGCAAAACTGTATTCCCTTGTACATCTACATTAACATCTAATCGTTTATACAAGCTAAAATACAAGCTAAAATTCATTACCATGAGGCTTAAAGGGAGATGTGATAACTTAGCTAGCCACCTCTGGATGCTCAGCCTTCCAAAGCAAAAACCAATCCCAATCCCAATGGGACATCTTTCTTTAGAGAGCTCTCACATAGGCTGAAAGTAAAGACAGTAAGGTTTGTTCCTGTCACTCTACGTGAAACCTGCTTCATGGCTCCACCTAGTGTTTAATCCTTGGTATTACATGTCAGTGCAAGTTTACCTGCAGATTTCTGTGTGGAACTGTGGTTTACAAATAGTCTTACACTGACATGTAATACCAAGCAACACACTGTCCTCATCACTCTTTCTCCATATCAAGAGCTTATGAAACACACAGAGAGTTCTTCATCCTCATTTTCCATCTCATGGAAAATCATGAGTCACAGAGTTTTTCACCCATGCCTCTTACATTTGGTTACCTCTTCCTGAGCACAGCCACATAGCCATGCCCTGTAAACAATATCACTTCAGTACTCACAGAAGTTGGGAGACCTGGTTCAAACCTTACCTTGCCACAGCGTTAATGACTGACTCTGGATGGGTGCTTCAAATGCTCTAAGCCTCAGTTTCCAACTCCGGAAAACAGAATCACTCACTTCCATGAGAAGAGAAACAAAGCTTTCTGATTTCAAAGCTTGGAATGTTAGGTATAAAACACCACACCAAATCATTAAATCAGCCAGTGAAGTGGGTGCAGTGTAGAAATAGTAATAGTACTTTTTCCTCTCTTCCATCTCCCCTTCCTCCTCCTCTGTCTCCTCCTCCTCCTCCTCCTCCTCCTCCTCCTCCTCCTCCTCCTCCTCCTTCTCCTCTTCCTTCTCCTCCTCCTCCTCCTCCTCCTCCTCCTCCTCCTCCTCCTCCTTCTCCTCCTCCTCCTCCTCCTCCTCCTCCTCCTCCTCCTCCTCTCCTCCTCTTCTTCCTTCTCCTTCTTCTCTTTTGGTAGTACTGAGAGTTTGAACTCAAGGCCTCAAACTTGCCAGGCAGGTACTTCATTACTTTAGCCACCCCCAGCCCTTTGTACTTTATTTTTCAAATAGGGTCTCACCTTATACACGCAGATTCTCATGGCCCTCTTGTTTCTACATCCCACATCAGGGATGATAGGTATGTACCACCACACCTAGCCTCTTTTGTTGGTCGAGATGATAGCTCAAGAACTGTCTGCTGAGGCCGACTTTGAACTATGATGCCCCCAATCTCCCCCTCCTGAGTAGCCAGGATTTCAGGATTGGGCCATTGTGCCTGGCATAAAATTCCTCTTCCAAGGTCTAACTCTTGTCACAGATGAAACACGAAAGCCCAAGGAAATATAAAACAGCGTTATGCACACCTCTGAAGGGTTAGTTGCCTAACTTTGGGCATTACTAATGTCCTTGCCAGTTATTTTAAGAATAGGCAATGTTCTCAATTTGATAGTGGCCTTAACGAGTATGTAGTCTCAGGGGTCTCTGGGTCCCTAATGCACACACTGTCTCCATTCACCACCTGTTGAGGGGAATTATGAGGAGGAGTTCAGACTGCCACCCTCAGGAAGCCCAGGTTCAGGATAATTTAGAAAAGACAGAGCTCTAATCTGGTGTCCGAAAGTCTTGGTCCACCTAAGTCGTGCCACAAACTCACCCTCAGACCTTAGGAAACCTGCTGGTCTCTCAGAATTTCCTTCAACTGGAAAGTGGGGATAATGCCTCTCCTCCTTAAGTAGTATGCAAGTACAGTAAGAGAAAGTAATGAGGGTATTGTATTATTTAGACTATTAAGTGTGCTATGGTTGGAATATACAGTATCCTCCAGAATTTATTCTCTGCCAGGATTTTTTTTGTAAAGGACTTGGTATATGGCTCAAAAGGTAGAGTGCCTGTCTAGCAAGGGCAAGGCCCTGAGTTGGCCCCCCAGAACCAGTGAAAAATGAAAACTATGGACTAAAAAAATATACTTGGGTGCCAGTAGTGTGTGGCCTAGTGGTAGAGTGCTTGCCTAGCATGCACAAAGGTCTGGGTTTGATTCCTTGGTCTCCTATACATAGAAAAGGCTCAAGGGTAGAGTGCTAACCTTGAAAAAGCTCTAGGACAGTACCCAGGCCCTGAGTTCAAGCTCCATGACTGGCAAAAAGTATAGTTTTGACAAGAAACAGAATGTCCCACATCATCACAGCATTTCTTAATCTAGATAGTACCACACAAGTTCAGATCCAAAGAACCTTAGTGGCATGTTACGTTACAGTCCATTGGCAGAAAATGTTCGCTGAGATATGGAAGCAATGGCTGGAATTTGAGCAACCATCTTAGCTATAAGCTGCAAAATGCAAGGTAAAAGCAGAAAAGAAAATTAAAATCTTTTGAACCCACCCCATCTGTCCTGCTCTTTCCATCTCAATTTTCACATGAAAAATAAAACCTCAAAAACAACAAACAGGGCCGGGAGTTTGCCCTAGTGGTATAGTGCTTGCCTAGCATGCACGATGACCCAGCTTTGCTTCCTCAGTACCACATACATAGGGGGGGGAAACAAAACCAGAAATGGTGCTGAGGCTCAAATGGTAGAGTACTAGCCTTGAGAAAAATAACCCAAGGACAGTGCTCAGGCCCTGAGTCCAAGCCCAGGACTGGCAAAAAAAAAATTTTTTTTTAAATCTGCTTAAGGGACTTTTAAACTTGGGTATTACCATCAAACTTAATCCCAAGGGAAAGGAGTGAACTGGTAGCTGGGTGACATTACCCAGCATCTTCCTCCTGGACACACCTAACTGAACCACTATATTCAAACTCCCCCATGGAAATGTTGAGGATATTTGAGTTGCACAGCGGTGTCTGACCCCTGAGAACAAGAGTGTCGGTACACAGCTAAAGAGAGTGTGAGTTGGTGGGGGGCTGAGGAAAGGAGGAAGGTTGCACACTGAGTGGGAAGTGAGTGGGACTTGGAGATTGGGAGCCCAGACTCAGAAAGCCTCAACTGGAGATTATAATCAGAGCCCCAAGACCACAAGCGACACCGGAAAAACGGCCAAAGGCTGTGCAACTCTGAGCCACTCACTAAGTCAAGCCAAGTCTGCCACCTGCTGGCCTAAATGATACAAACCTGTCATGAGAGTGAAAAATACTGCTTCAGGGGGAACTGAGAATTCTGCATTTAAACTGTGTGTTCACTGTTACTCCAAGACTTTCCCCCAGACTGGTGCAGCTTTTGTGTGCACTCATGTCTAGCTGTGACATCTGCTGGGAGGGCTGTGGCTCGAGGCCAAGACCTTCTTCTAAGCTTCAGTTATTCTCACGTCCTGTGGTCCTATCAGCCCTCCTCTACCTCCTCCTCCTCTGTCTGCTCCTGTGTACTGTGATTGTGTTTTATGCTCTGAGCTTTGTGAATGTACCATGAACACATGAAGATCATGCAGAGTTAAAAGAGTAGTTTGAGATAATGATCCTAGGTTGTAAAATAAGTTCTTCAATCAAATTAAGCAATATGACTGCGACTTTGCATAGTTACTAATGTGTGTGTGTGGGGGGGGACTGCTTTGGCTCTCCCGACAATAGGATTATGTTAAGCCTAATCACCATGCTGCACTGTACTT
This sequence comes from Megascapheus bottae, assembly GCF_031878675.1. Lineage (NCBI taxonomy): Eukaryota > Metazoa > Chordata > Mammalia > Rodentia > Geomyidae > Megascapheus > Megascapheus bottae. The sequence goes on along the minus strand of NC_143514.1, from coordinate 53,186,990 downwards.
TAGAGCTCCAAACTTCACCCGGCAACTGAAAGCCTGTGAATTCCACCTGTCTTGAGAAACCAGTTTGCCCAGGTATGTGGACACAAGGGTATGGCCACCGTTGCAGTACCTCACTCACTGAGCCTTCTCTTTCCCCACCTGATCCAAGAAGCCTACAGAACTCACAAGCAAAGAAAGCTCTCTCTCCTCCAGAACACTTGGCAACAAGCATAGAACTGTCTTTCAGAACTCCAAATCCAGCAGATTAGAGTGAGTTATCAGGCCTTCCTGCCCACTCAGTGGTGGGTGGAGCCAGGGCTCACCCACGGCCTTACCTGACTGTCAGAGCAGCTGTCAAAGGAGGGCAGAGCTTCTCCATGCCCCAGAGCTGTTGACCAGGAGTCTGAGGCTGAGCCAAAGGAACTGAAAGGTTTTGTCCAGGTGGAACACACAGGTAGGAGCTGACCAGTTCTTAGTGCCTGGAACATAGTAATTCCCCCTTATTGTCCTTCCTGTCTTTTCTATCCCTTCTTTTCTGTCACCATCTTCCTTCACAAACCCCCTTTCTATGGGAATTAAGAACTCAGGTGGAGCTAATTGGGGAGTCCTTACGCCCCCAACTATGGTCTGGATGTGAGAGCCCCCAGAGGCTCAACCACAGTCCAGTGGTTGAGAAGAGGATACTGTGAGGAAGATAGGGGTGCCTGTCCAGCCTCCTTAGATGGTGTGTCTTCTCCTGCAGGCACTGGCATTGCTTCTCTCTGTCCCCAGGGTGAGAGCCTTCTGCTTGTACAGCTGCCCTTGTCCTGGGGGGAATAGTGACCCTGGAGCTGTGTGCTACTCTGTGGCCTGTCAGCCTGGCACTGATGGTGTTTACTGAATGGCTGAGGAGAATTACATGAACTTGTCTTTGGTGTTGAACAGAGCTGAACACAGACACGTGACAATTTAGCATCTCCATGTACTGAGAGGGGTGGGCTGAAGTAAGGTAGGGGAAGGACAGAGAATGAGGGTGAGTGGAGCTCACACTCAAGTCTAGCCATCTTTGAGCCCTGCTCATGGTCAGAAGAGAAGATGGTATAGAGTGACTTTAGAAAGAGCTTAGCCCAAACTCAAAACCCAAACAAGCCACACACACGGTACTGAATTTTTCTCACCTAGAAATGAGAAGACTCAAACAACTTTGCATGATGTACTGAAACTCTACCTGTGCTACAATCTAGCCAGTGCTTCCGGCACATATTCATAAACATTAGTCTCCTTGCTCCTTATCTAAGTTCTGGATGTGGAAGTTCCTGGTGGAAGCTTGGCTGAGAGTGGTTTTTCAGGAAGGACTTGACTTTTAGGTAGTGGAGGTGGGGGCCTGCCTGTGGGAGGTCCACAGGATTATTCTTGGGCTGATGGGTGCTGGAAGGAGGCAGAGGAGCAAACAGGCAGCAGCGTGGAAGGGGTTTCCCCCTTCTAGGGACAGGAAAGGCTCGCTTTTCACATGGCCCCTCCCGTGCGTTTCTAAACCTGGGGACTGCTCACGTGCTCCCAGGCTCAGCACTGTGTCCCTGGTCTCAGGTTTCAGTCAGATGGTGGCCCACAGTGAGTCCAGCTGTGTGGAATACAACCAAGCTAAGACCCATAAAGCTTAGACTGTACATGGGGAGAGACACATGCAGTCCCAAGGCCATCTCCTTTTTCTTGGGAAAACACAACAGAAACATGCCTAAAGAATTTTTTCATCTTTCTTTTATAAGGGTCTTGGAATCTGAAAAATCCAGGGTTTACTATTCCTTCTCTTTGCAAATCTTCCTCTTGTTTTGTCATTTCCATGTAGTTTCCTATATTTCTCTATACTTTTTATTTGTAGGAAAATACAGTGTAAATGCTTACGTTTATTACATTGTAAAACTGATCATTCATCCCCATAACTTCTTTCGTCTTCCCAAACTGAAAATTCTGCATCCACGAAGCACAGATTCTAATTCCCCTTTCTCCATCCTACAAGGCACCATTCTGATTCCTTCTTATCTCTGTGACCTTGACTCTTCTATGTACTTCATATGAGTTAAATAAGATGTCATCTATCTTTTTTCATTTTGTGCCAGTCCTGAACTCAGGGGCTTGAACTCAGGGCCTGGGTACTGTCCTTGAGCTTTCTCAAGGCTAGTGCTCTACCACTTGAGCCACAGCACCACTTCCGGCCTTTTTGGTACATATGGTATTGAGGAATCAAACCCAGTGATTCATGCATGCTAGGCAAGCACTCTACCACTAAGCCACACTCCTGGCCCCACCATTGATCTGTTTTGCAACCATAGTTAGCATGAAGTCTTCAAGGTTCACCCATGGATAGTGTATATAAGAATCTCTTTAAAGCTGAATAGCAATAAGTTCTGTGCATGCACTCCTTTTCAGCTCTCCTTTCACCCACTAATAGACAATTGACTAGCCTCCTTTTTGGCTATGATCAGTAATGCTGCTATAAACATGAGAGTGAAAATAACTTAAGCTCCTGTCTCTAGTTCTAATTAGACCAGAAGTGAGACTTTTGGGTCACAGCAATTGTATATATATATATAAATTTTGGAGGTCCTACCATAGTTTTTTTCCCCATAATGGTTACTCCATTTATAACTCCTATGAACAAGGGTTTCAATTTCTTCATATCATCACAATTTATTCCCTAAATTTTGCAATGGCCATCCTGAACTTCTACACTGAAAGTGGTTTATGGCCAAGTGACCTTTTCCCTGTCATTTCTGGGTCACCAGTGGGTATGCATTAATGGTTGGGCTGAAAGTTTGGCCTAGTGGTAGAGTGCTTTGCCTAGCATGCGCAAAGACCTGGGTTTGATTCCTCGGCACCACATACATGAAAAAAGCCGGAAGTGGTGCTGAGGCTCAAGTGGTAAAGTTCTAGCCTAGAGAAAATGCAAGGACAGTGCTTCAGGCTCTGAGCTCAAGTCCAGGACTGGCAAAAAAAAACAAAAAAAGAATATTCTTGGTTGAGAACTGACCTCCCCTGTGTTCTAGGTCTACTTGCCCCACCTTGGCCATCAAGGAATCCTCTTTTTCAGCTTTTTCTAGTTTGGATGATATCCCTTCACTATCAGCCCATCAGTACATTTTTCCCGAACCTGTGCAGCCTTCTCATCCCATTTCATGTGGCTAACATATTACTTTTTATTCATAATGAGCCGAGGCACAAATGAACTATCAGGTAAAGCAAAACTGAATACATCCTGCAAAAGGAGGATTCTTTGGAAGGGCAGTGCTGTGGCTTTCTCAGTGGGCTGAGCTCCAACCTGTCTCTGGCCCCTCCTTGATTAACACTGATAAATCCACCAGCCTCATCTCACACTGCCCTGCCCCTACTCCCAGGTTCTGTCAGAAAGACCATAAGACATTGGTCCTTTATATTTTCCTGATGTGACTAATACCAGCTTTGATCCCCTAACCCTTTTCATGTATCTGATAAACTGTTGATCACTTTTTTTTTTTTTTGTTGGTCATGAGACTTGAACTCTAGGCCTGGGTGCTGTCCCTGAGCTCTTCAACTCAAGGCTACTGCCCTACTCCTTGAGCCACAGTGCCACTTTCCATCTTCTGATGGTTAATTGGAGGTAAGAGTCTCATAGACTTTCTTGCCTTGCCTGGCTTTGAACTGTGATCCTCAGATCTCAGGCTCCTGAGTAGCTAAGATTACTGGCACCTAGCTTGTTGTTCACCTTTAAATTTTGTAAAGGACACTTCCTCTACAAAGCCACCTCTTTGTCTTTCTAATATCTAGCCTTAATGGGAGCTAGATTCTGCTAAGCCCTATCCCAGGCCCTGCTCTGTTCCTTAGAATCACCTTTGGTCTCTCCAAGGCCTCACTTGCTTTCACTGACTCTATTAAAGATAAGGGAGCAAGTGGGGGTTGGGGTTGGAGAGAAGGGGAGAGAAAGCCATGATACCATACTGGGTTAGAAATGGGATTTGTCTTCTTTCTTTCCCCCTTTCCTATCCACTGCATGAAGTAAAAACACATTGGTTAAGAAACTTAGGTTCCAGTCCCAGATCCACCTGTATTTTTCTGGGCTTCTGTATCCCCTGCTCACAGCAGAAATTTGAATGCCTTGATTTCTGAAATCAGGCCTCCAGGTTGCTAGACTTCTGCTTTTTTTTCCTCCTCCTGCTCTTCTGAGGATAGGAACAGTGTTTCTTCATGCATGGGCGTGTGTGTTTGTGTATGTGTACGGAGGTAGGTATTTGCATGTGTGTGTGTGCATGCATGTGTATTGCCAACAGAGAAAGAGATTGTCTTGAAGGGATAGTGTACTACTGTATTTAGAAAAAGGAAGTGGCAGAAATCTTACATGCCAGCTTTCTCAAAGCCTAATGGTGTTTGGGGTTGTTTAATCATTAAAGGAAAGCACCTCAAAGTCCAGCCTGCCAAGGACCAACACAGATGAGAAAGGAGATGACAGCAATGGATCCTGAAACCCCAAGGGACCGAGTCAGACCTGAGACAACCCTGCTCTCGGCACTGGGCTCTGAAGCGAGTCTACATGCCTACGATATCGTGGTGCTGGTCATCTACTTTGTCTTCGTCATTGTTGTGGGGATTTGGGTGAGTGAGTCCTGAGCCTGGGCCTTCCAGGGAGACAGAAGCCCACTTTTTTTTTGAAATAGGACATGGATGAGGGTAGAAGGAGGCAAATTATAGAACCATAGGGAAGAAGGGCAGATTGAGGCCCAGGGATGTTTGCCTGCAATCACACAGTGAGCCTCGACTATCTGTGCTACTCTCTATCTCTGCTACTTTGGGACTCAACCACTCCAAACTACCCCTGAGCCTCACTTTCAAGCCCACATTTCTATCTCAACATCCCAACTTGGAGGCTTTCTCCCTAGTCCTTTTCGTGCCTTGGTCAAGGAGCTATGCCTCATGTGTTCTTTGGGAAGGCCATCAGGCAAGTTCCCAGGGCCCTCTGCTCCTCATTACTCAAGAGCTGTAGAGCTGTCAGCAGGTGACAGACTTTGAGGTCTATGTGACCTGATCTGAGCCTGAGTCCAGCCCACCACACATCAGTCAGAATCACCTGGGCCTGGAGATGCAGAAGTTTTCTCCTATTGGCACAGAAAGTAAGGTTGATGCTGCCGAAAGTGGTGATTGCTCTGTGACAAGTCACATCAACACCTGGCACTGTGCCTAGTGTTTAGGTGACGGACAATGACCAGCTTCTGTCATCAGAAAACCGCCAGCAGACGGTGTCATCAGAGAGGCAAGCAAGCACTTTGAGACAGCTGGGAAGCAGCCTGTGTCCCAGCCCGAGATGGTCACTTCCTGAGTTGTGGAGAGGTCAGGAGCCCTCTCTGAGCTCCAGTTCCCTTCTTTGTGATAAGGAGAGGTGACATCTCCTGATCAGACAGATGCTCAGCAGCTTCTGGAAGACAGCCTGTGTGAGGAGCCCTGGGGCAAAAAGTTTCTCATTTGTGGAATAAATTTGTGTTGTTTTTATGCTCTCCAAGAGGATCATTGGTGACACAGGGAAGTTCAAGCAAAAGCTTGGTACATGCTTATCACTCTCTAGTGCTTAAAGACTTTCCTTTCCCCACTTCTCCTTCAAGAATCTCTCCTATCCCAGACCTAACCTTTGCCTTCCAGTTATTAGAGTACTGTAACTGCTTCCAGTTCTTTCTCACTACTCAGCGTCAGCCCTCACCCCACACAGAGAAAGCTCTCGGGTTCCTCATTCTTCTTCATTCCCCTTGGTTTGAGGCCTTGGGTGGAGTCAGCACTGGACTCTTATTTCAGTCTGGCCAAAGGAAGACCAGTGCTGTACATCATGGAAATCTGGCTAGGAGGAAGAGAAAGTCCAGCCCAGGGAGAGCCTCTCACTATGCCTGTAGTCTGAGATTCCAAACTGGAATCCTAAGAGCAGACTTGGGGTGGGTATAAATGGAGTCGGTAATTACCATCTAAAACACTTTAATGGCACTTTGCCATGTTTGAAGACTTTTGATTCTTTATCTCCTTCCCCCTTCTTCCCCCATCATCCTGTATCACAACAGCTCTGGGAGAAGGGTATCAAGGCCCACAGTGACAAAGTGACTTTCCAAAAACTCACAACTTAAAAGGGATGAAGCTGCCAGCACTTGTGGCACAGCTCCTTCCCCATCAGTTCTCGTCTTCAGAGTCCCCACAGTAGGCAAGGAATCTGGGATGGGTGGTAAAAGCTAGTGAGAACCACAAGAAGTTCTGACCTCTTGCCATTTCCTTTCCAGTCCTCCATCCGTGCAAGCCAAGGGACTGTTGGTGGCTATTTCCTGGCAGGGAGGTCCATGAGCTGGTGGCCAGTGAGTTGTTCCTTCATCTCCTCTTCCAGTGTGGGGACTCTCAGACCCCCTGCTCCACCAACCTCACCGTCTTCTTATTTTCTCTTGCCTTGGCTAAGGACAGCCTCCTACTGGGGCCTTGCTCATACTCAAACTTCCCTGGAGCATCTCCGAGGTGGGGTGGGGGGGATACCATGCTAAGCACTGGACCTACAGATTGGCTTTGTCCCAGATAAGCTAAGAGTGAGCTGGGAGCTAGAATAACATTGGGCCAAGTTGATCTGGGGACCTTGGGAGAGCTTGGAAGAAACCCCCGAGCCTCAGGTATTGGTAGTTAGGAGGCTAAGAAAGATTTCCTCAAAAAGGAGCATGCAAGCTTAGTGCTGGAGAGAAGTGAAATGTAAAGATTCGGAAGTAAATCCCTGCAAACCCCAGCCTCTCCCATCATACCACCCTACTTTTCTCTAGAATGAGGAAGGGGGTCCTGCCCTTCCTGGAACAAAATTAATGACATCATCAGTGCAGTGATGACTTAAGCTGTATTTATACACATCACACTCACACTCTCACACTCACCCCACAGCCTGTACATGCATTCAGACTCTCACAGCTACAGACTCATACGCTCACAGGCAACCCCGCACACTCATGTCCTCCCCCTCATCCACACACTCACATTCACCCATGAACAATCACACTTGCAGTCTCACAATCACACACCCACATGGTCACACCACACATGCATTCTCCCAATTCTCACACACCTATGCACTCTCTCACACATGCACATCCATTCACATGTTCAAGCTCACTCACAATCCAGCCCCACTCAAGTCATATTTTCTCACATTCACATGCTCACACACTCACACAGCAACTGCATACTCCTGTTTACACATTGGGGCTCTTTTCAGCCAGTGTATCACAATCATAGCTCTGGGTTTTAAATAAGTCAAGGTGAGGAGAAAGAAGCCCAAGAGAAAGCAAACTCCTCTGGCCAGTTCAAGAGAATGCCCAGGAGTCAGGCTGATGGCCCATCCCACTCAGAGAGGACAGAAGTCTGGGTCCCACGGAGGGTTTGAGAAACCATAGGCTGGTAAGCAGAAAGAGGGTCCAAAGAAGGGGCCTAGATAAATGCCCCTAAGTTCCCAAGCACCCCAAACCCAGTACAGACACCTATGGAGATGCAAGGATGAATTTCCTGACTTCATCTGGGCCAGGCTGTGAGCTAGGCCTCGTGCATCTGAAACCTGGGCCAACATAAGGCCAGACTCAGGAGCATCCTTGGGACAGGAAGCTTAACAGAGCAGTGCTGGGGTCATGTGTCTGGGTGTTGTCCAGTCCTGGGACTGTGCTCTGAAGGGAGTGCGTGACTGGGAAACTGAGATCAGAGGAAGCAGCAGCCACTCCTGCTCAACAGGGACCAGAGGGGTCCTTTTCTCAGGCTTTGTCCATGTTGCCTAGTTGAGAGCCAGAAGTCCTGGGCAGAGCTGGGAACAAGAAGCCTTGGATGGGTGGGGTGGGTATGTCTCGCTGTTCCAGGGGGAAGCAAGAGGCCCAAGCTCTCAGCTATGGCAAGTGCCTGCACACCTAGGCCCTCCTGAGAGCGTGGAAGTGAGGGTGGGAGTGAGTGCATGTAGGTTCAAGGTGAGTGTGCACGCCCATGTGTGAGTGGGTGTGAGTGCATATATGTGCATGCGTATGGCTATGAATGCACATGTGTTGGGGCCAGGCTAGCACAGGAAACTGGTGTCATTTGGGAAGATTTCCAACTTTTCCTCAGATACCGATAGAGATTAACTGTATCTAGCCTATGGACTGTCTCATGCAATGCCCAATAAATGTCAGTCCCTTGCTTCCTCCTCACTGTGTGTGGTCCTGATGCCAGATCGATTCAGATTCACACTGGCTCCTGATCCATGACTCCCCGCCCCCCCCCTCCCGACACACACTGTGCCTTGCAGATTGGAGCATCTCTGATGTCCAGTAATGTGGGCAGCGGCTTGTTCATCGGTCTGGCGGGGACAGGGGCTGCCGGAGGCCTGGCTGTAGGCGGCTTCGAGTGGAATGTAAGGAAACAGACCTGGCTGCTCCTAGCTAAGGAGGTTCTGCATTCAGTCCTATCCCTAGCCTAAGGGCTGAGAGAAACCTCAGCAGTCCATGGGAGGCTGCATGGTGAATGGAGAACCATTTGAGAAATGAGCGAAACAAGGCCTAGAGGAGCCAGATTTGCCTGCAGTCAGCGAGTGGGCCCGGGATCAGGCTCTTCTACCTCACTGCTCAGGGCTTTTCCACGATAGGAGGTTACCCCTCCATTTCCATGTACAACGATCTGGATTATCTTCTCCCTGCTCTCCCAGGCGTCCTGTCTGCTCTTGGCCCTAGGCTGGATCTTTGTTCCAGTGTACATCGCAGCTGGTGTGGTCACAATGCCACAATACCTGATGAAGCGATTTGGGGGCCAGAGGATCCAGGTGTACATGTCTGTCCTGTCTCTCATCCTCTACATCTTCACCAAGATATCGGTGAGAACCACACTCCAAGGTGGCTGGCTTTACCACAGGCTTAAAACGGAGAGGAAGCTGACATCACAGATCGGATAGAAGAAAGTGGGGAAGGAGGGAGGGGAGAGAGGGAGGGAAGGGAAGAGAAAAAGGGAGGGAGGAAATAAAAGGAAAAGGAGAGAAGAAAGAAGAATTTTCATGCCTTCAATGTATGCAATGCGGTAATCAAAAATTAATGATAGCTGTTTAAGTGAATGATAGTCCCTATATTCAAAGAAGCCGTTGTCCTGAGTTTCTTCAGTCCCTTACATTTTTATTGATTCTTTTTCAGCAACTGTTCCTTAATTGCCTAGCGTGGTAGTGTTATTGAAAGGCTTCACTTCAAAGTCCTCTAAGGCTTCTGCCACATTGGGTCAGCTGTGGGCTTGGGGAGTAGAGACTGAGCCTGTTCTATGTCAGGAAGCAACCTGCTGAGTTCCTCCTTTCAACTCCCAAATGCCTGCTTCTCCACCTCAGTATTACCGTCACCTCCTCAGTCTTCCACTTTGTTTCTTTTCATCAGCCTATGGGTACTGGTTTTCTTAGTTTCAAAATATTCTCAAGCACTTCTTCGCTTTAAAGTATCAATGACTCCTTAGCCTCTGACTCCTCAGTAGAGCACTTCAGGTTCCTGGCATGAAGAAGGCTGAGGGCGCCTGGTTTGTTGAGCAGGTAAGTAAGTAAGGCACCTACAGCAGCCATGCTGAGGACCTGGGGTGGCCTGGACCTGGGGTTCCTGGCTCTTTGCAGACTGACATCTTCTCTGGAGCCCTGTTCATACAAACGGCCTTGGGCTGGAACCTCTATCTCTCCACAGTAATCCTGCTCGTGGTGACAGCTGTCTATACCATCACAGGTAAGGCAGACAGAAGATCACATTGGGATGGAGAGAGACAGAAGCAGAAAAAGAAATACTGACTGGAGGAGATACAGAGGGAAGGACTGAAGGACAGAAACAGAAAAGGGGCATAGAGACACAGATCTGAAAAAGAGGGGGAGACAGAGGCCAAGAGGGACTGAAAGAGAGAGGCACAAAAAGAGAAATACACAAAGAACAACCCCAAGAAGCAGTGAGACAGAGAAGAAGGGGTTGAAAAAGAGGAACGGAGGAGCAGAGCCAGGCCAGGATAGAGAGATGCTAAGAGGTTCTACCCAAGACAAGCCACATCAGGGAATACAACAGGGGAGAGATCAGGGAACAGCTGTCGGCATTAGAATGACCATGTGTCACACTGACATAATCCTCAGACCCAGCCTTTCCTCCTCCAAGACTCTCATGTAAGGCTGAGAACCTGGGAAAACAGCCCAGGAACAGACTAGCTCATGGCTATGTTGGATTTGAAAGATGGGAGTAATTAAATAGGTCTGGGAAGGGAGTAGAAGAGAACATTCCTGGCGGAGTTCACAGCACAGTTCCAAGAGTGGGCTTGAGCTAGGCCCAGAAAGAACCTCCCGCACCATGGCTCTGAGCAGATGCTGTAGGAAGGAACAGAAGGCTGCATCTGAGCTAACTAGACTCTGTCAGCTTCAACCCGCCCAGAGTAGGCCAGAGTGAGGAAAAGCCCGTGCCACAGACTACTGCTAGGCAAGCTCTGTGCCTTCTCTGGTCTGCCCAGAATGGCCAAGTATAAGGTAGGCTGTTAGAAAAGACCCCTCGTTGATGCTGACTGAGGACCCCTCTCCTTGAGTCCTCAGGGGGCCTCACGGCGGTCATCTACACAGACACTCTGCAGACGGTGATTATGGTGGGCGGAGCCCTGGTCCTCATGTTTCTGGGTAGGAAAGAGACTGAAGTATACCTTAGCCTCACCCCTAAATTCCTCTCTGATTTGATTCCTGTCTTCACCACCTCCATGGCTTGCTTGGAACTTCCTATAGCACAGAGCTATGTCCCTTCTCTAGCCAGGGCTTCCTAAAAGCAGAGATTTCTCTACTTCCCTTCTCCCTTCCTCTTCCCAGTCTTCACATCAGTTCCCCACAGAGCCCACATGGGACCTGGAGCTAGGAGCACAGGCTCAGTGGGGTCCCTGGGATTTTTCTCTCACTGTGTCTTTCCCACAGGCTTTCAGGAAGTGGGCTGGTACCCAGGCTTGCAGCAGCGATACAACCAGGCCATCCCTAATGCCACCGTCCCCAACACCACTTGTCACCTCCCTCGGCCTGATGCTTTCCACATGTTCCGGGACCCTGTGAATGGGGACATCCCTTGGCCTGGTCTCATCTTTGGCCTGACAGTGCTGGCCACTTGGTGTTGGTGCACAGACCAGGTAACGCTCCTAGCCAGGCTTGGCTTTCCACACCAGACAGTGGAGTGGTTGTCACAGAGAAAGCAGGACTTCATTTAAGTCAACCGTGATCCTATCTCGAGTGGGCGGCAGCCTCCACCACTCCCGTTTCAGGTCATTGTGCAGCGGTCTCTCTCTGCCAAGAATCTGTCACATGCGAAGGGAGGCTCTGTGCTGGGGGGCTACCTGAAGATGCTCCCCATGTTCTTCATCGTCATGCCTGGCATGATCAGCAGGGCTCTCTACCCAGGTAAGGCTCGGTCTTACTCTTCGTGGAGGCTTTCCAGAGGAGGTGTCTGTGGGCAGGATGGATCAGAGCCGGGGCCAGCAAGCCGTTACCTGAAGATCACGTAAGAAGGGCTGGACATGTCAGTGGAGAAGGAAGGAGCTTTGCAGGTCCAGGTCAGACCAGAGAAAATGATCTGGTGCTATTTGTTATACGAGATACTTGCAAGTTGGAAATAGGGAGGTGTGAAGGTTGAGGTCAGCCCAGGCAAAATGATAGTAAGATCCTCCCCCAGAAAAACAATCCGGATGTGAAGGGCCATGTCTATAATCCCAACTACTCAGGAGGTAAAGATTGGCCCAGGAAAATAATCCCCAAACATACCTACCTACAAAACAAGCGAAAGCACAATAAAAGGCTCATGGTATGGTTCAAGTGGTAGAGTGCCTACCTAGCAACCATAATGCCCTGAGTTCAAAACCCACTTCTTCCAGAAGGAAGGAGGGAAAGAAGAAAGGAAGGAAGGAAGGAAGGAGGAAGGAGGAAGGAAGGAAGTTATATAAGTAAGACATTGTTGGCCAAACATTTAAAAAGTATTCGAGTAGAAAGCAAGTTGTATTTGAACCCTTTTAAAAATCCCTTTATTACTTTATCTTTATATGGAAAAAAATCAAGACTTTTTTCTTACCCCATCTGAGAATGTTTGTCTTTACCAAGATCCAAGTCCTAAAACCCCGAAAAATCCATCAAGCTTTGCGGTGTAGTACATGAGCAAGACATTTGCAAGAGCTCTTGCCCTTTGACCTTCTAAACTATGTCAAGAGTCTCCAGTGAACACTTCCCTAAGTGTCAGAAAGCAAATGTCAGCTCAGTCTGAGCAGGCACAGGATCACCCAGCTCAAACTACCTTCCCTTTTCCTGCAGATGAAGTGGGCTGTGTGGACCCTGATGTCTGCCAAAGAGTGTGTGGGACCCGAGTGGGATGTTCCAATATCGCCTACCCCAAGCTGATCATGGCTCTCATGCCCGTGGGTTCGTCCCTCCCTCCACTCCCACCTGCCTGCCTCCTCCCATTCCCTGACTTCAAAGGGACTACAATGCAAAGAGATTGGAAAGGGGAAAGAGAAACACACACACACACACACACACACACACACACACACACGCACGCAGAGTCACCCTCCCACAAGCATTTGTAAGGCACTTGTGGTGTGTCCTGGTGTTGTCCATGCAGAGGTAAGAGGCAAGTCCCTGCTCCCTAGAGAACAGGGTGGTGTGGTGTGGACTGAGAGGAGCCCAGGACACACTCAGCAGCACAGTGGAACTATTTCCATGCTGGAAACTAACAACAATGGGCATGTTCAAGCCAGAGTATTGGTGACTGGATCTGTGCTTTGGCAGGACAAGGCGGTTACTGAGGAAGAGGCTTGGGGTGAGGGCAAGGAGATGCAGTGATATGTGGCATTAGCAACTTGACCAAGTCAGTGGCTTTAGATTTGGAAGGAAGGCATTTAAAGATAATTGTGAGGTAGCACCAGAGGGATTGCATTGCATTGACTGATTGCATTTCAGGAATAAGAATGATCCGGTAGGTGCACGCACTATGTGGAATAGATGAGGAAACTGAGGTTCAGGGAGGATAGATGAGTTACTCAAGTCCACAAGGCCAGGCAAAGGCAAAGCCAGGCCTAGCTTTATGAGTTTTCAGCTTCCTTATCTGTACTGAGCAGGAACTTCCCACGTGCTTCCTTTCATTCTTTCCCCTTCCTAAACTCCTGGCTGTGTATGCCTCTGCTGTGGTCTCTATGGTCTGGGCAGAACGCTTAATGGCCATTCACTTGGGCCTCGTGTCTCCCTAGGTCTCCGAGGCCTGATGATTGCGGTGATCATGGCGGCTCTCATGAGCTCCCTCACCTCCATCTTCAACAGCAGCAGCACTCTGTTTGCCATTGACATTTGGCAACGCTTCCGCAAGACAGCAACAGAGCAGGAACTGATGGTGGTGGGCAGGTGCGTTGGCTTAGCCTTTCATCCTCCAGAGTGCTCTGGCCTTGTAGGGCTCTTACCTCGGCCTTGGGTTACCTCAAGGCAATTGGCTAGGTCTGGCCTCCATCTTGACAGTCGGAGCATGAAGTCATTCTACAAATGACTTTCTGCACGATCCACACCTAATGCCTCAGCTCCGGACCACTCCTCTAGAATGATGGTGAGGAAAGCGAATCTATTTCCTGCCAGTTTAACTTCCTCTCAGAATGGATGAACAGGGCAACTGGAGGTGATACAACAGGAGGTAACATGTAGAAGAATGCTAGTTTGTTGATTATTATGATGCCCTTTTGGATCAGCTTGGGAATGCTACTGATCTAGCCATCCATGTGCCATATCCTTGTGGTGGGGGTCACAGGCTGAGTCACCTGCCCTTCTCCCAGGATTTTCCCAGCATATGACAGGAAGGTGAGAAGATGGTTATTGCCTCAAGGGATCTGTTTAAAAGAGTCTTCCCACTGATGCAGAGAACACCAAGATGCAGAATTGAAATGTTATCTTACAAAGACAAGTTTATGCTTTTAGAAGCATAGTGTTATAGATACCTTGTTCTCAATAGGCCAGGGTTGTAGATTATATAGGATTTAAGGGTTAAGGGGCCTTCTACAAAATCTCTACTTCATTATTTAAGGCCCCGTCCCCCACCTTACTGGACTGAAGGCCATATGCTCCTCTTTGGTGGAAAGATAGCTCATTTATCACCCTCATTTGTACTCGTGTTCCTGCCACCTGAGTGGCATGCATGAGATTCTAGTGCCTGTGCACCTGTGCGTCTCTGGCACAGGAAGTGAATATCACAGGAGATGAGTAAGGCAAGGGTGGGGAAATGACAGTTGCTTGGAAAGCCTGAGAGAAGGAAAATGGGAGGAAAAAAAAAAAGAGAATTAGTCATGGAACTTCCAAAGGAAGGTTCCCAGCGGGGCACTGGCGGCACACGTTTGTACTCCTAGCTACTCAGGAAGCTGAGATCTGAGAATCGTGGTTCAGAGCCAGCCTGGGCACCCAATTCTATGAGACTCTTACCTCTAATTAACCACCAGAAAACTAGAAGTGGTGCTGTGGCTCAAGTGAGAGAGCACTAGCCTTGGGACGAAGAGCTCAGAGACAGCGACCAGGCCCAGAATCTAAGCCCCAGGACTGACAAAAAAAAAAAAAAAAAAAAAGGCAAGGACACCATCTGCCTGACATTGCTTGTGAGTATTTTAATCCATTGGGGGGACTGTAGTGTCCTCTGCTGGATATCTGCATTATTGCATTCAGCACATCGAAGGCAAGTTTCTTTGTGTGTGTATTTGTTCATTCTGTATATTTACATCATCATGTTTGCAAGAGTGCCTTGCAAATTTAGTTTACGTGAGGATCAGTTGAAGGATCTCAGGAGAAAAGGTTAAACTCAGTGCCAATGGCTAGAACCATTCCATAGAAGGGATCTGTCCTGCACAGGACTGCTGGGGCCGCGGGGAGGCCCCAGAAAAGGAAAGGTCTCCTAGCATACTAGGCAGAGCCCAGAGATCTTTCAATGGGCAGGTGGTAAATGGAAGAAGGTATAGTTTATTCCTTGCAAAGTAGGTAGGAAACCCAGGCTTGACGCCATCCAGTATATAAACATAAGCCTTTTCACATGTTTAAGCTTAATTCTGAAATTCTGATTTCTAGGGTTTTAAGCGGCCCTAAATTTCTACCTCTTAGTATTTGAGATTTCAAATCCAGTGGCTGTGCCTCCTTCCTCACGTCCTCCTGGGTTGTCCTGCACGACCTTCACTCCACGCTGGACCGAGCCCTGCGTGGAGAGCCTCTCAGTGCTCCGTGCTGTCCCCATAGGGTATTTATCGTGGTCTTGGTTGTCATCAGCATCCTCTGGATCCCCATCATCCAGAGCGCTAACAGTGGGCAGCTCTTCGACTACATCCAGTCAGTCACCAGCTACCTGGCCCCTCCCATCACCGCCCTCTTCCTGCTGGCCATGTTCTACAAGAGGGTCACAGAGCCCGTGAGTGCCTGGCTCCTGCCTCACCCCGAACTGCAGTGGGCGGGGGCTGGAGTTGCTCATCTGTTCAGTCACCTGGTTTGAGGGACTGTGGGCAAGCCTAAGGCTTCCCGAAGCTTCCAGTCTTTAACCACTTTCATCTGAACTACATTCATCCTTGTCTTAACAAACATGTATCCATCTATCCCACTGAGGCAGCTGCAGGAATACAGTGGTTGAGAAGGTTCCCGAAGGCCACCATCGAAGAGCAAGCAGAGAGGAGAGATGATTAAATAAGTAATCGTCAGAAAGGGCAATGGTTGGTGGGAGAGTACAGAGCACACAGCTATGGGAATCCAGGAAGGAGAGTAGGGGAGATTTCCTGGAGGAAGTGGCATGTGGTCTGAGATTTGAAGGACCAACGGGAAAGGGAAAGTGTGCTGGAGAAAGCAATGGTGTGTGGAAATTCTGGACACCTGGAAGCGCTCTAGGCTCTGTTCCACCTCTAATACTATAATGTTCCGAGTGGATGTGAAGTCATACCATGATGCTGGTGGTGATAATGTATGAACTTACAAAGGGGCAAAATGCCCATCTTTTTTGTAACTGCATTGAAAACTAACAGAAATCTGGGAGGAAACCAGAGGTATCAGAACTGGAACTGGGCTACTCTTCCCGGGTAGCAGGAAGAGCCAGGCCTAAACCAGCCAGCTGCATTTTAAGAGGCAGAGAGCTCAAGGCCATTACAAAGAACAAGCTGGTGGCATGCGTCCCCTGAGGGGCCACCTAAGAGAGATGTCTACTATTTGCAGAGGTCTGATCTTGCTGATAATTATGGCATACAACAGGACCCAGATGAATTGTGAATGTTACTGCTTATTTCAGAGTTTTAAAGCTAGGCTGGATTCCTCACTTTTAAAGTGTAATTATCTGATCCATTTATGCTAGGAACCGGTAAAGGTTAGGGATAAATGGAACTATAACAATTGGAAGGTTTCATTTCTTGTCTTTTTTTTTTTAAGAGAAAGTCTGTATTCTGATTTCTGACTTACAATAGAAATCTGGAAATAGGATCCTAGCATGTGTTTCTTATTACAAAAGTGTATCTCATTCTATCTAGATGTTAAAGACCTACTGCTTTTATCTATTTCTCATTCATTGTATGTAAAAAACACTCCAACCCAGCCAGGTTGAAACATTGGGGGTAGTCAGTCAACACAGAGCTAGATTTTCAATCCTAGTGAAGTTCTGAAGCCCACACTCTTTCAGTGCACAACTTTGCCTGACGAGTGAGATACAGACTCCATGAGGAACACCCTAAAATAGACTTGTCAGACAGTGTCATAAGCCAGTAGGAGGGAGATTTAGGGGTAGAGTGTCCCTTAGCTTCAGAGGACTTCCCTGTCTTGTGTCTCACCCCTACCTCTGTCTACCCTGTCTCTATAGGGAGCTTTCTGGGGCCTCGTGTTTGGTCTGGCAGCAGGAGTTGTGCGTATGATCCTGGAGTTCTCATACCCAGCCCCAGCCTGTGGGGAGGTAGACAAGAGGCCAGCCCTTCTGAAAGACTTCCACTACCTATACTTTGCCCTCTTCCTCTGTGGGCTCACTGCCATTGTCATTGTCACCATCAGCCTCTGTACAACACCCATCCCTGAAGAAAAGGCAAGTGGGGCACTTGTGCCTAGAATTTGTTTTTTTTAACCTCGCTGGGCTATCCTCTCTACTGCACATAAATGGCCTTGGGAGAGGGTGCTTATGGGGCCCCTGAATTCTCAAGTGACAGGAAACTCAGGGTGAGGCATGTGATAGTAGAGTGCCTGTCCAGAAAGTGTCACATTCAGAGTTCAAACTCTAATACCACTAAAAAAATGAAAGAAAGAAAGAAAGAAAAAAGAAGGAAAGAAAGGGAAGGAAGGAAAACAGAAAGGAAGGAAGGAAGGAAGGAAGGAAGGAAGGAAGGAAGGAAGGAAGGAAGGAAGGAAGGGAGAAAAAAGGGAACTCACTCAATTCAAAAAGTACTGAGTTCCTATTGTATGACTGGGCTGGGGAATACAAAAATGAAAGGCTCCTGCTAGCAACTATCCACCATGAGGATATTTGTCAACACAAACTCATTATATGAATAGGAAATGACCAGGCCCAATGAGGGAGGGACCAGGAAGAGCAGATGGGCAGTTTCTAGCTGGGGCCCAGATGTGGACACACCAACAAAATCACTCTGAGTTGGACTTTGGTAGAGACATTTTTTTAAAATGAGAAATGAGAAAAGAAAGTTACCTAGATGAAGATCAAAACTACCTCTCTCAAACTTATTGAATTCCAACTCCTTGAATATTGACATATGTATGCAGTTGCACTCCACCCCACCCCTGTCCCCTCACTCTCTTACCAGCGCCTCTAGCCCTGGGAGGGGCCATTACTAACCAAGAAAGAAACCTGAGAGCCTTCTTCCTCTCCCACACCCTGCTCCTTCAGTCACTCACCAAAAATCCATAAAGACTCCCTCCTGGACTAAGGATGTAGCTCACTAGTGGAGCACCTGCCTCATACCTGACACTGAATCTAGTCACTAAGAAAAAGAACCAAAAAAAAGCTGCGAGTGGTGGCTTACGCCTGCAATCCTAGCTACACAGGAGGCAGGAAGCTGAGATCTGAGGATGGAGGTTCAAAGCCAGCCCAGGCATCAAAAGTCCATGAGACTCTTATCTCCAATAAACTACCAGAAAAGTGGAAGTGGCACTTGTGGCTCAAGTGGTAGTGTGCTAGCCTTGAGCTGAAGGTCCCAGGGACAGAGCCCAGGCACAAAGTTCAAGTCCCGTGACTGATAACAATAACAAAAAAAGACTTCCTTGCTACCCATTAAATATTTCTTGCTTCACTTTTCCAACAGCCTCCAGCCTAGACCTGTTTAATCCACTGTGAGAAACCTCGGAAAACTCAAGCCTTTACTTAAGTCTGTAGTGATCAGCTCTGGCCTACAAAAAGCTTTGAGTTGTTGTTTTCATATCAATTCCCCTGCCTAACCCTCATAGGTTTTCATGAGGAGGCAGCTATATCTCCATCCAGCCTCATCTCCCTCATTCTGTGAGTTTCTAGGTCTCTATTCTAGCTGCAGGCACAGGTCTGATGGCAAAAGGCACTCAGGAAAGGGTCATATTAGAAACAAAGGGCAGACAGACAAGGATAAGATCCGGTGCCTGGCTCCCAGTACCAGCCTTGCTTCTTGCTGCTGCTCTGATGGCTTCCTGTGAATGGGCCACTCCTTCTATGTCAATACATTTTTCAGAGACACTGACTAGAGCCGGCATTCCCTCCCCCTCCAGCTTGCTCGCCTCACCTGGTGGACACGAAAATGCTCCACATCTGAGCTGGAGAAAGAGGCCTGTGAAAGCGACAGGGAGAACACCCCAGAGCTGGAAGAAAGGCCGTCTAGGGTGAGCTCTGAAGTAGGAGAGGAGGCAAACCAATCCAATCAGGACCAAGAGCATGGAGGTAAGCTGAGGGCATGCCTGGGAGAGGGGTTCACAGAGGAACGACGAGGGCAGACAGAGCTTGTAGCCCTCCCAAGGTTTCATGTTGGGATGATGATGGATAGGGGGTCTCCAAAAACCCAATGAAAATCACCCTTCTCCATTTCTTCATGAATGTTGAGCTAGTTGATTAGACAGATGAGAAAAGCAGATAAGAACCAAAATACCGCCCTCAAAAGTGATTAAATGTCATGTGGGCACTGGTGCTCATGACTGTAATCCTAGCTATGCAGGAGGCTGAGATAGAAGGATTCTAGTTCAAAGCTAGCCTGGGAAGAAAAGTCTGTAAGACTCTTATCTACAATTAGTCAGGAAAGAAGCCAGAAGTGGAGGTGAGGCTCAAATGGTAGAGAGTTAGGTGCTCTGGTCTTCTAAACTCACCAGGTCTCACATCCCCAAGCCATTTGCTAACAAAGTGAACCTTGCCAGTCTCTGCGAACAGCTTTGTAAATTTTACTTTATGTTTACTGTGCTCTCGCTCACTTTACATATCACAAACATTTACTCCCTAAATTACGACTTGAAGCTTGGCTTTGAAGAATTGTGCTCTCTTCACCCTCCAATCCTGTCTTCTGCCCACCCCAAGGAGCCTTTGTTTTGGCTCAGGTACCTTTGCTTTGTGGGAACGACGTATCCCCAGAATGGCTCCCCTGGTCTGGCACTGGGTACTTCTTACAGTGCTGACCAACTTCCATTCTCATTGCATGCTTAATACAAGTCTTAGAAACACAAACCCAGAGCCCTGTCATAGAGGCACTTGTAGGAGACAGCAGGAAGAGCATGATTTGCAGATGGCCTCACACTCAGAGAAGCCCTAGCCGGCTCCAGAGCTCAGTTCCTGCCTCCAGCACAGGGCCCTGCCCCAGAGCAGGGACAATTGTCCACCTGGTCAAATGCCATTCGGTTCCTGAGTGAGAGGAGGAGCCCTCTTCCTGTCCTCATCCTGGACTTGGGCTCTGAACTGGAGTAACTGCCCCATCCTCCACCTTCACACGCCATCTGCGGGAAGCCAGAAGCTTCTGCCGCGCTGTTACTGTTTTGATTCTGTGGCCAGTCTGTGGTTTTGCACAAAGCCCCTCATCTTTATGTGTCATTAGCTTCTCATCAGCTTCCCCCATTCTGTCTCATCCCTTTTCCAATCTTACCTTTCCACCAACCCATATTCCCCTTCTCCCTCTGGCTTTGTCCCCGCAGCCCCACACAGATCCTGGGGGAGGCAGCTCTGGGGCTGGCTCTGTGGGCTTTCTGGGACTCCATCGCAAGCCCTGAGCTCAGCGGAGAAGGCTGAACTAGAGAAGAAGCTGACCAGCATTGAGGAGGAGCCTCTCTGGAGAAGTGTCTGCAACATCAATGCCATCCTCTTGCTGGCTGTCAACATCTTTCTCTGGGGCTATTTTGCTTAACTTCATAGACTTTCTGGGCAGATTACAAACAATGTAAACCCCACCAGCCACCAAGACAGGTTCTTCTCTCCCCCTTACCTTGCTATGTAACCAGGGAGGTAAAAAAATATCAGATCCCCTGAGGAGCAACTGACCCAACATACGTAACACATGAAGAAATGGAGATCCAGACAGAGTACTGAGTTTGTCCAGTACCACACAGCAGCAGTCACCTTGGGTTTTTTCCACTCCAGCTTTTACATTGCCTTACGTTCCTATGTCTGAAACACTCTTTCCACAGTCTTGGTGAGTCTGCTCAAGAATCTACTCTGTATGCATGTCTTCACATGAAAATAAAAAAAGATAAGATAATAAAATTTGTGAAACTCCAAGTGTATATTTGCTCCCCTCATTTCCCTCTTTTCTCTTATTCTCCTACCTCTCTCTGTATATATTCTCAATTCCTGAAAGCTACTGCCAATGAGGCAACTCTATAGTTACCGCTGTTGGATCCAAAATGTGAATGATGGAATTTGTGATGGCAGATAGTATTTGGGGCAAAGGGCACTCAGGATTCTCTTTGGCACTAATTCAGTTCTACTTCCTATTCTCCGACTCAACATGTACAAAATTCCCATGGCCTCAAGCTTAGATTCCAGTTGGAGAAACAAGATACTCTCTTCTGTGCTTGTGGAAGGCCCTGAAAGGGAGACACTGGCAGCCTCGGAGCCATTGCATGAAGGCCTTTGCCCCTCTTTGCCTGCCATAAATCCACGTGCCCCAGAATACAATCTGATGGGCTTAAAATGGCTGACTCCATAAAGCAAAGGTGCCCCAAACGAGGCTGTAATATCTATACTGCACTATGAAACTATTACTATACTGTAATATTATCTCCCTCTACATGGTATACTCCAAAGTGGCACAGCTACCAACAACCATTACTGAAGTGACTTTGTACCCAGCACTATCAAGCACCAATTTGATAGTGCTGAATTAATCAAATCTCCTAAGCCCTATGGACTCTGTACTGATGCCTCAAATGGAATTTTAATCAACAGAGAAATATCTAGAATGAAATGGCAGCCCCAGTCCAGTGATAATGATCCAGGTAAGGATGGCCCCTCCTCTCCTACTGTCCCCCTACCCGGCTGCATGCACAAACTACTCCTGCTCTTCTCTGATCCTTGTTATCCCTCATGACCTTGGATCCTCTTTGTTAACTATTTTCTCATCAAGAATGCAGGCGGAACAGTCTATTCCTTTGAGGCATAGACACAGCTCTGTCTCTCAGCACTGTGGTTACTGCTACCTTCAATTTTCAGTTTCCATTGACCTTTGGGGCTCACCTGTGTCTTACCTCAGTTAACTACTCCACCCAAAGCTCAGCTTTTCCCAACCAAACTATATGGTTGAAAGCACAGAAACATGATCTAAAATTGAATATAGTCATTCTACTTTTTTTTTTTTTTTTGCCAGTCCTGGGCTTGAGCTCAGGGCCTGAGCACTGTCCTTGGACTTTCTCAAGGCTAGAGCTCTACCACTTGAGCCTCAGCACCACTTCCGGCTTTTTTTCTGTGTATGTGGTACCAAGGAATCAAACCCGGGTCTTCATGCATGCTAGGCAAGCACTTTAACCACTAGGCCAAACTCCCAGCCAGTCATTCTACTTCTAAGTAATCCTCAGCAGCCTGCAATGCGGCTTCTTCGCAGGTTTCTCCGGCCTGGTGGGGGCACTCAGCTTCCCTCACCACTGTAGATTTTCTTTGTCTCCTCATTCCTCTAAACTTCATATTCAGATGCCCTTCTTTACTATGTGGAGTCCCTGCTGGGTCCCAAGACCTACCTCATCTGATCCAAAGCAGGCTAATAAATAGAGTAGGACCGCAGGAAAGACAGCCATCTCCTTCTCTATCTTTTTAATCTGGAGCATTCCTACATATTCTTCACATTTCAGCTTTTATGTCCTGAGAGAGACCCTAGAGTCCCAGGCATACATCTCGGAGCATTTGAGTTTCCAAAACCCAACATGGCCCCCTGACTTCCCTCAAGGCTAGAGTCAGAGTATTTATGCATTGCCGGTCTTGTGTAATTACCTCACTGATGTAAATCTCATCTCCTACATTGTGAGCTCCCACCCAGAAGGTACCTGGGTCCATGGTGGGTGCCAAAATAATGTATGCAGCATTATTAATAAGTAATGAGAGATAAGAAGGGAGGAGGGAGGGTAGGAGGAAAGGATTGAAAAAACAGTAAAAGCACAAAGATGGACAATCTTGACATACTAGGAACAAAGAGTTGGCGATGTTTTAAGAATGCACTTGGACAAAGCCATCTGCAGTCCATGGCTTCTTTGTACCAATGAGCAAAGGTACCCTTCTTTCATGTCAAATACACATCTTCAATGTAGGGTTGTAGGTGTCAGCCAGAGATCAGGTTCATTTCACACACACACACACACACACACACACACACACACACACACACACGCCTTCCTTGCTGCTGATCAGTGCTAGTCCTGCATAGCAGTGACCCAGTGATTAAGAGGTAAGCAAGCATTGGCTCAGGGACCAGGTTCTTTGCTGAACTTAGATCTTCATCATCATTTATTAGTTACTTTCATTGGCCCCTTGACTCATACCTCTGCCTTATACATTTCCTTTTGTAGTTGCTTGTTATATGAGGGATCTTCCAAAAAACATAAATTTTGGGGTTTTTGTCCCATTCATATTCTCTATAGATAAAGTTTTCTTTTTGGTGGGTCATGGGGCTTGAACTCTGGGCCTGGGCATTGTCCCTGAACTCTTCAGCTCAAGAGAACTGCCCTACCTTTTGAACCACAGCCCCACTCCCCATTTTCTAGTGGTTAATTGGAGATAAGAGTCTCACATTCTTTAGTGCCTGGGCTGGCTTTGAACCTCAATCCTCAGATCTTAGCCTCCTGAGTAGCTAGGATTACAGGCATGAGCCACTGTGCCCAGCTTAGATGAAGTTTTCTATCTGGACACGAAAACTTCTCAAAACACCTACAAGCATCTCCACGAAGGTGGGCCCCCTTTTCCATTCCAGATAGAATGGCTGTGCCACACAGTGGTTAAGGAGGCTAGAAGACTGGCCATCCTGAACAAAGTCTTAGCCCTGCTACTGGCTAACCTCATGAAATTGGGGAAGTTGCTCAAAGGCTCTGCCCTAGTTTTCTCATCCACAAAATGGAGATGGTAATTGCAGCTCTCTCTCAGGGTTGTGGTGAGGATTAGATGAGTTAATGCAAATAAAAAGTATTTTAAAGTATGCCTGGTATTTAACCGAAGCACTTAATACACATTAGTGATTATTCCTGCCATTAGGAGCAGGTGAGGGAAGACACAGGGAGGCATGACACTACAGAGTAATGCCATTTCAGAGCTAATACAACTTGCTGTCAGAGCAAAGAGCTGTAGCAATTAATGCTACCGGGAGAATCCGGAAATGGAATTTCTGGATCTGGACTTTGGTGGATGGGAGTTTTCTCAAAGAAATCAAGCAAGGTATTGGAATAGCATGTGTCAAAATGTTAAGGAAGAAATAAGTTTTCCCATAAAATAGGAATGTTCACTAATTTTCAAATACAGACCTTACGAATTTAATGTCCCCTTATAAGTCCTGTTTTGTTTTAGTCTCTCACTCTTAAGACAGATCCTTGAGATTGACAAAGGACAGGAAAGCCATGGTTATTTGGCCACTGGGGCAGAGGCCACCAGTGCCTCGCATTGTATCCACAAAGTACACACAAACCCGTTTGCTTTGATTTCCTCGAATGCCTTTGCAACTCGATTGAGGATTTTCTCTGGTTGCTGAGTGATGCCCAACTTCCAGAGTAAAATAGGCTGTTAAGGGCTGGGAGCTCACACAACCAAGCAAGTTCAGAACCAATAGTGAATGGGGTTGGTGGAGAATCCCAGCTGTTTCCTTGGCCTTCAACAAAATAACTCAATGTCTTTATTTCAAACCATCTTTCAAGTCTTTGCTCATAGCTTTGCTTTCCAGTAGTGACCCATAAGAACAGGTTCTTGTAATTCATTTGAAAGGAGATATAAGGACTGTGCTCAATACATGTCTTACATGTCTAAGGAACGAGTAAATTTACTGTACCCTATATATTGACCCTTAATACTCTAGTTCTTGAAAATTATGATGGGCAGTGTGAATAGACTTTGGAGTTACAAAGAACTGTTGCAGTGCAGCATTCTGTTGCCTAATGAGAGTCAGAACCTTGGAGATTTTGCTACCCGGGCTGACTTAGAACCTCCATCCTCCAGGTCTCAGTTTCCAGAGTCTCTACAATTGAGTAATAGCACCCAGCCCTAAGCTTAATTTTGATCCAACTTGCATTGTGACACTCCCCAATCCTTCATTCTTTCATCCTCCATGACAGCGTGGGTATAAAGTTTTGACTTTCTGAGCATGGCATCCTATGCTTCTGGGTTGATTCCTTAGTGATTTGAAGGCAGCAAGAGGGAAAGTGGGTTGGTGATAGTTGATATGTAGCAGAAAGTGAGTCAGGTGTCAGCTTGAGTGGCAAGAGCATCAACAGAAAACACTGAAAAGTTGTTTTCAGAGAATTGAAATGGATTTGCCATGAGCAATAAAAACATTAAACAGGAGCCTCAGCTTGTGAAAGGACAGTATTTGAAAACAAATAGTGCTCTTAAAAATACCACAGAATGAACGTTTTTTAAAGTGATTTGCAATTGAGCTTGGGCCACAAAAGCACTCAGTTTAACACAGGAGACCTACAGCTATGTCCCTGAGTGTGAATGTTCCATCAGGCAGGAGCAGACAGAATGTGCTAGAAGCCCAGTCAAAAGCAGTGACTGCTTTCCATTAACCTCAGAGGAGTGTCATTGTACACTTCTGGCTGTAAGATGACTGTAATTTCTTCCTTTCTCCAGGGTGAAAAGTTGAGAATTTTAAAAGGTTATATATAAATATAAATCCTAAAGACTTAAATTGAGGTAGTTACAGTTGACTTTCATATTTCAAAATCAAATCTCAGCTTTAGCCCAGATTCACAAAGAGAAATGTCAGACTTTTATTGTGCTCTTATATTAAATCTGCAACTTTCACTTAAAGAGAGAAAGAAAATTCTTTTCCCCACTTTTATATCTCACCTCTGAATAGAATATAAAATCTGTGGTCCATCTCTCAGTCTGGTTTGTATGCGAATTTCAGATACAGGTACTCAGAATGGGAGGCGCTCCAGAAGTGGCTACCATAGCCCTCCTTTCCTTCCAGCCCTGGTCTCACAGGCAGGTTTTAGCTCTGCCTCTGCTACGTCTCCCTGGGATGGGGATCTGATGATCTTCTGAGGTCAAGTATCTATCACTGGACCACACTGGTAGTTGGAAAGTCCTTCCTTTTGTCAGCTAAACTAGACATCCCTGCAACTTCCAACCAATCATACAAACCGAGTGATACCAAAAGAACCCAACTGAATTATTTGCTTCAAAATTACATCCCTAGTATTTGTGAGTTCTTTCTAAAGGTGTATAATTCATGCAACAGGAAGCTTGCTGCAGACTAATAAAATTAATAATCTAAAAATTATATTTTAAGCTGGATGCTGTGGCTCAAGCCAGTAATCGTAGGAGCAAGTAATCTGAGGAGCAAGGTTCAAAGCCAGTCCAGGCACAAAAGGACCTGAGACTCTTTTTTTTTTTTTTTTTTTTTTTTTTGGCCCCTTTCTCTTTCTGGCCCCGCTCGCTCCGGCCCTGCTCGCTCCGGCCCGGCTAGGCCCCCTTTTCTAGCTCAGGCCCCGCTCGCTCCGGCCCCGCTCGCTCCGGCCCGCTCGCTCCGGCCCGCTCGCTCCGGCCCTGCTCGCTCCGGCCCGCTCGCTCCGGCCCTGCTCGCTCCGGCCCTGCTCGCTCCGGCCCGGCTAGGGGACCTGAGACTCTTATCTCCAATTAAAGTCTAGAAAATGGGAAGTTGGACTCCAGGGTATGCCGGTAGCCTTGAGCTGAAGAGCTCAGGGACAATTCCCAGGCCCAGGGGTAGGGTGGTAGCCTTGAGCTGAAGAGCTCAGGGAGAGCGCCTGCCCTGGCCTAGTTCAAGCCCCATGACCCACAAAAACAAACAAACAAACAAAAACTTATTTTGCATCAAAGTGTACATCAGCCATCTTGTTTAGTTATCAACCTTATTCACTGATGTGGAGTCATTTACAAATGAACAGACAAACTTAGAGAAGGGCCGAAGAAAAGCCCAAATCCTGCCATTTAGCATCCAGATCAATCCTTGACCTCAGACTTCTGATGGCACGTTTGACACCACCACCACGGAGCTATTCTCGTCTTTGTGGATATTTCTATTTAGGTTTATGGAACGAAGACCACTTTCACCCCTCTCCCACCAAAGAAGCCCTCCTACACAAACAAAACGAACCTACAATCCCAGCATTTCAGCTGTTGTACCCGAATTCCTAGAACCCCGAAAAGACCACCAGAGGCCACAGTCAAAGCTAAAAAGCAAGGGTCGTTTATTACAAGTCTGGTCCCGGACCTCCGTGTACCGGTAACCGGCAACACTAAGAGGCCCTGAACAAGGATTTTACACAGCTTTTATAGGGGAATTCCATAGTTAAAATCACCTGATTGGCTGTTTGGTAACTCAAACCACTGGTCGCTTTAAGATTAATCAGAGCTCAGGTGTCTAACCACTGAGCATCAAGCTGTTGCCACCTGGGGTTCAAGTACATGGGCCCTGAGCAAGGGGGGAGGGGGGTCATTCCCAGAACATGGGACAATCTTGGCACAACACAGCCAGATAACACACAATTGCTACAAAACACTGCAAGAAGGACTAAAAAGGAAAGGAAAAAGAAAGCACAAACACCTGAGAGAATAGGGGAAGGCTACACAGGATTTTGACACTTAATTCTACTTTGCAAGTAGAGAGTTTTGTGTAGAATAGATGATATTCTGTGCAAAAAAAAAAGTCAAACTAAGACAAGTACATGAAGAGGAGACATCTGACAGGGGTGGGGAGTGCAGAATGAAGTGATTGGTGTAGCTGATGCATAGCCACCTTAGGTGTGTAAAACAGGTGAGCTCAGAGAAGAGGAAGTGGCAGCACTGAGGTTCCTGAAAGCCCCATAAACGAGGCAGCATCATGTAGCAAGAAGAGGAGAGTGTGGAAGGAGGATAGGGCGACACACATGCACAAACCGCATCTGATTTGTCTCCTTAATGTCATTCATGTAGAATAAACTATAGAATGAGAGAGTGCAAAGGGATGTAAATGTATGAGAGATGTTGCCAGTGCGGTAAAAACACACATACACAGGAGAGTACTATTCAGCCGTGGAAAGGAATGAAATTTTGTCAAACTTAGTACAAAGAAGGACAAATATCACATGTATTTACTTAGATGAGGTATCTAGAATTAATAAATTCAGCAAGAAAGAAAGTATAAGTTTCCAGAGAGTAAGAAGAGTGGAAAGAGGGAGATACTGAGTGGGTAGAATCTATAGTAAGGATGATGAGTAGGTTTAGGTATACTGAGTAATGGCAGGGATATCTGCTGCAGCCAGGATTAAGGAGATATATGGTGATTTTAAATCAGAAGCTCTTCTATACTGTTACCAAAATAATACATTAATTTGTTTTTTAATTAGTACAATGACGATATGAAGACCCATTAATACATAACCTGCTTAATGTCTCCGTTAAAAATAAACTTAATAAAAATAGAGCATTAAGAACTTATCAAAATTATAAAAAGATAACTTCCTTTGAACAGAAGCCTGAATTATGACAGTAGTAGTAAAGGAGGGGAGAGAGCTAAATTTAATAACATCTTTGACATAGTAAGTCCAGAGGAACTGAGAGGATCAAGAAGAGTTGCCAGGTTTCAGACCTTGGAGAGTAAACCCTTTAATACATTGTGATGTAGAAGATAGAAGTAGTCTTAAGATAAAAAGAAAATGGTGAGTATTGATTCAGCAATAGTTTTTGGGATATGCCGGCTGTCTTAGCCAAAGAGCTCTTTGCATCTGCATATTTGTAGTATTAGACCTATGGTTTTGTGTCGCCAGTGGCTGCAGTTGTGTTGTTCAGCACTGTAGGTCATTTGGAAATAGATGCTTGAGACTTCATTTTATGGAGGGGAAAAGTGGGGGAGGAGAAGGGGGAAACCTCTGTCTAGTCATGTTTCTGAGAATGGGTTTGGATCACATTATTATAACATCATTTGGTGGTGAAGCAGAGGTGAAATCAGAAAATGTGACCCCGAGTTCGTTAGGAAGTGACATGGTGCCTAGAGCTGCTGGCAGTCCGGTGGGAAGGTGGCCTGTACCTGTCAGTTTCATCAGGGTTGGTGTTGGCAACATAGCCATTGCACTAGAGGGCCCACTCTTTGGAAGGTGTTCAAAACTCTGAAGACTAGCCGGATACTGGAGGGTCATACCTGTAATTCTAGAGACCCAGGGAGCTGAGATCTGAGGATTACAGTTCAAAGCCATACTGGGTAGGAAAGTCTGTAACACTCTTGTCTCCAATTAAGCATACGCGCGCTCGCGCGCACACACACACACACACACACACACACACACACACACCCCTCAGAAGTAGAGTTGTGGCTTGAATGATACAGTACCAGCCTTGAATACAGGGACAGGGAAAGGGCTGGAAATGTGGCTTAGTGGTAGAATGCTTGCCTGGCATGCATGAAGCCCTAGGTTTGATGCCTCAGTACCACAAAAACTTGGCAGTGGTGCTATGGTTAGCCTTCAGCAAA
The DNA here is from genome assembly GCF_031878675.1 of Megascapheus bottae. Taxonomy (NCBI): domain Eukaryota; kingdom Metazoa; phylum Chordata; class Mammalia; order Rodentia; family Geomyidae; genus Megascapheus; species Megascapheus bottae. The sequence continues at coordinate 53,157,950 of NC_143514.1, read as the reverse complement.
TGAAGTTCAGGAACAGTGCTTAGACCCTGAGTTCAAGATCCAAAACTGGCAAAGAAAGAAAAAGAGGGGGAGGGGAGGGAAAGAAAGGAAGGAAGGAAGGAAGGAAGGAAGGAAGATCTGGGGCCTCACCCAGGCTCTGATTTCAAGCCCCAGGATGGGCTTTTTAAAAAATCTAATGAGAGGCCTGAAGTTTGGCCTAGTGGTAGAGTGCTTGCCGAGCATACACGAAGACGCAGGTTTGATTCCTTGGTACCACATACATAGAAAAAAGCTGGAAGTGGTGCTGAAGCTCAAGTGGTAGAGCTCTAGCCTTGAGAAAGTCCAAGGACAGTGCTCAGACCCTGAGCTCAAGCCCACGACTGGAAAAAAAAATCTAATGAGGGCTGGGAGTGTAGCCTAGCAGTAGATTGCTCTCCTAGCATTCATGAAGCCCTAGGCTTGATTTCTTGGTACCACATACCCTGAAAAAGCCAGAAGTGGTGCTGTGCCTCAAGTGGAAGAATGATATCCTTGAGCAAAAAAAAAAAAAAAAAAAAGTCCAAGGACAGTGCCCAGGCTCTGAGTCAAGCCCCAAAACTGGCAAAAAAAAAAAATCTAATGATTAAAAGCCACTGGCTAAATCTCACATGACATGTGTAATGGACCATCATCACACCAGAGCTCCCTAGAGATTCCCAAGCCACTCTTTGCATGGTAACTGTTTCCTCAGCTCTGTCCTCTGCCTTTACCTCCCCCTTACTGTGTAAATTCAAGGCAGTCTCTGAGCATCACCCTGCACTTCAGACTCCAGTCTCCATCTAGGAGGAGTTGAAATATCGAACCAAGCTTCTTCAACACTGTCTGTTCGTAATACTTGCTATAATCCCAAACTATTTTGACTAGTTCTTTAAAGACAGACTCCAAGCCACAAACTTCTCCATTTTTTCCACATGTACTGGGGAATAGATAATGGCTATTTTTTATTTTACAAGATAGAGTGGAAACAGACTTCAATTAATCCAGTTGGACAAGTAACAAAAAGACATTCATGTGTTCAGCAAATAACTCCATCCAACCTGCCCCAAAGACTCCCATAGCAGAAGCCATTAAGCCTTATGTGTTTTATTTTCTCTTTCCTGAAACCCTGAAGTGTTTGCTGACATTTTTTTTTAAGTCTGGTAATAATCATTGTCCCCTAGCCATGTTTCTGAATCTTCAGCCAAATTCATGGCTGTCCCATTTTCTGGGTCAGATGTTCTAATCAACTAACCCTTTCTAAGTTGTCTTGCTCCTGGATATAAAAAGAAAAGGAAAAAACGTAAAACTCTTCAAGCTTCGGGGTCACAAAACTGTTGGAAAATATTCCCTGGTGGAAGACCTGGATAGTTACAGAAGGGAGTGTTTTAATAAGAAAAAATATGTATTTGTGGCTTTTATGCAATAGTCTGAATCAAATGAACCAAGATTGAAGAAAATTGTTCATTCAAAATACATTAGGAAACTAATTCTTTTGTTTTTCTTTGGTTTAGTTTTTGTCTTTGTTGGCATCCTACACAAAATTTTGAGGCCATGGGGGCAGGAATGTTGCCTAGTGGTAGAATGCTTGCCTAGCATGCATGAAGCACTGGGTTGGATTCCACAGAAAAATCCTGAAGTGGTGCTATGGCTCAAGTGGTAGAGCTCTAGCCTTGAGAAAACCGAAGGACAGTGCCTAGGCTCTGAGTTCAAACCCCAGGACTGGGGTCAGTAAATTAAGCAAATGATAGTTTGTGTTCTACTTAATGTCAGAAACACACATTGCTTTCCAAAGATAGAGATGTGTACGACTTTACAGATAGAATTTCAAGTGAATATTATTTATAGTTATATTTGCCTGATTAAAATGGTTAATGTTCATTAGGTACCTACTACTTCCTAGCCATTATGCCAAATATTTCTGTGTGTGAATGTTAATCTTCCTAAACGATCTGAGGTTCCGTGTGAGTCATGCTTTCTATTGTGGTGACAAGCCCTGCTGTCAGGTGTTATTTTCCTTTTCAGGTAGGATAAATGAGGCATCACTCACAGTTGTTGTGGAATGTCGACAGGACTCAAATCAGACTGACTTGACAAAGTTCAGGGCTTTTCCTGCTTGACACTGTTCCTCCTAACCTGCTGTCAGATATGAGAAGCAATTGAAGCAAGTTAGGTAATATCAACTTGATAACTTGGCCCAAAGACTGCCTTTCAATATCCTGGAATAGCCAATCTGAAGAGGAATGGCCAATCAGAAGGTAAAAAAATCAAATTACAAAGGAGAGTCACATGAGGAAAGGCACTGAGTTCAAATTCAAAAACTGTAAAACGGAGGCATAGCAGCCTGCAAGAGGCATTCATTAGAGATGAGGCTTTAACGCATTCAGCAGTCCATTTGTACTGGCTGGTACAGTAACCGATGTTTATAATGGCACGCCAGAGCCACCAATAAATACATATATCAAAACATCTCATTATAGACCTTACGGATATACACTTTTCATTTTTCAAAACCAACCACTGAAAAAATATATTCAGTATGTTTAGGAAGAGTAGGAAATAGGTGACAAGCAGTTGATTTTTCAGTCAAATAACAACAAATTAAAATACATAACACAGAATGGAACTCACAGATTCAGAACTCATCCACTGAGTTCACCTAGAGCAGGTTGTACTCTTTAAGGATTTTATAATGCTGCAGAGAAAACAGCTTTTTTTTTTACTAACAATTTGCTTTCTACTCCATTCCACATTATTGCCTTTTGCAATTCAGATCCAAGTCAATACCATTGCTTTATAAAGTAGCCTGTCTCTGACTAGACCTAACTTTAGAAATAATACTTTTCTCAAAACCACTGGCATGAGGTAGACAAAAATGATTTTCAGATGATAATGGATTGCTGAAAATTAAGAGATGACCTGGTTGTTTCTCCCATACACAATCTTTTCATGTGGCTTAACAGTAAAGAATTAACATTTGTATAAATATGGATTGTTGCCAAATATCACCACTAGCATCTCAATCATAATTACATCTAGCAAATTTCACTGGACACATTTTTTTCTTCATACCATGCAAACATTAGGAAGTTAAAAAAGGCTCTGCCCTTTATAATCATGTATAACCTAGCCAGCCAGAGTGTTAGCTAGAGTATCCAGTTTTCAGTTCTACCAAGTTTCATGAAAGAGAAAGGATAAAACAAACTTGCACTGCATATAAGATGCTATTCCCTAAATGCCAGAAAAGGAAGCAAAATGAACAGCAGGGACATATGGCAGTGAGCTGACAGCAGAAAGAAACTTGCTCTGCACAAACAACAAGGAACATCTTGAAACGCTCAAGACATATGTGTTTGAGGAAAAAGACTGGAGTGTTTCATAATAAAATCAGGACAAAGTGAACTGTGAGTGCTGAATAAAGTTTTAATTAAAAATGGGTTTTTAGCCTTCAATGTGAATATACAATATGTTTTCCAGATGGAATTTATATTTAAGCTTTATCCAAACCCCAAAAAGAAAATGGGACCAAAAATTTTTTTAAAAAGCGTCTAAAAATGGCAATGAAACTAAAATGTATGTCAACAAGTGATATAAACAAACAAGGGAAAACATCCTCTGTCCACCAGTTTCTGTGTGCCCACTGCATGAGTAGATTATGTGATCTTCCTTTGATGTAGATATGTTACTCCCTGTTTAAATATGTGATGAGTACATACAATGAGGAAACAACTTGAATATTCAATAACAGAGGACTGGCTACATATCTTATAGTATATTGATGTGATATTAAATATTAGCTAGCACGTAAGAAACATACACATGCATTGAATGAATGTGGACATTAAAATAGTGAGATGCAAAAACGTGTAAAAAATGAACTTTGGAAAAATGTCTAGAATACTGCAGTAAAATACACAAAAATATTACCCAGAAATATTTAAGCCTTTTTACTTTCATAGAACCCCTTTCTGAGTCTACCATTTTTTAATTTTTTTGGCGGTAGTGGGGCTTGAACCCTGGATCTGGGCACTGTTCCTGAGCTCTTCAGCTCAAGGTTACCACCTTGAGCCCGGGCTGGCTTTGAACTGTGATCCTCAGATCTTAGCCTCCTGAATAGCTAGCTAGGTTTAGGGGCGTAAGCCACTGCACCTGGCTAACAATCCTTCTTCCCCTCCCCCATAATATCCTTTGAAATTTCATTTAAGGTTGAAATATTTACCTGGAAAAGGTGGCACAAAAATGATAATGGTTCTGTTTATAAAAAATATTTTCTGTTGACCTTTGATGTCTAAGAAATGGTAGCCCTAGTCTATATAGCTTCTTTCTTGGTTCAAGGCAAAAAGAAATAGTCTCTAAAGTTGCTTGCTATACGCAAGCAGTGAACAACTTTTCTTCTATAAAAATCACAGGCATCAAGCAGACGATGACGTGACAGTAATGCTTTTTGTGAACACAGGCCAGTGGCTATCCGTTCCCATTTTTCTCTTTAAAAATAAAAGCCATATAAACCAAACATAAAAAGCTATCTGAAGTCCTTTCCAATGCATTTAAACAGCATGGGTTTAAGCTAGAAAAACTCTGGCAGTGAGTTCAATGTTTGCAAGTAATTTGCTGCCAGGAAATACTTTTATTTTTTACCAAATATTTATGTTTGAAAGGGTTCAGCTGAGGTTTGAGTTTTCCTGTGAGTTCTTGAAGATGGATTAAAAGTCAATTCAGGAGCAGCATTTCTTGCAAGGTTTACTAAAGGTTCCATTTCATGTAGAAGCCATGTTTATTCCTTGTCAAAACCCACTAATGTGTTCTCTTACATGAAAGTGAAATCCCAGGCAAGAGATCAGCTTGCTTTCCCAGTGCATTTTACTGACCTTTGTTTGCATGCCATGCTGCCACTGCTTATTTATTCCCAAAAAGTACTTTTCTCATTACCTACTAGTTCCAATCCACCCTGTCCTTCAGGCTGTACATGGTCCCTCTACTGTTCCTTTTCAGCTAAGTGACTGCAATTTTCCCATTGAGCTTCTACTACTCATTGACTCCTCAGCAAATACAAACTCCTTTATGATATCTCTCACTGTGGTCTCTGCAAGTGTTCATGCCATCTGCTAAACTAGACATGAAGTCCTGTGAGAACATTTAAGAGGTTGGTGTTTTGTATGAAACTTGCAATGCACAAGTTCTCAATAAGTTCTCAAAGTCTCAAAAGTGGCTGGAAAAACAGATTATAGAATTCTTGTCATTACACTTACTACAACATATCAGGTACATCTGATTAATAACACTGAAAATGTAATATCAAAAGAAAGACCTTGATAGTATTTAACACACATTTCAGCCTCATTTCAGAATTGTTTCACCATATGCCTTTTTAACACAGCGTTGTTATACTTTTGTTTTCCAGAGTGTATTTGTACAAGTCTGATGTCTTACTGTTCCTCTTTTGATAAAACCATACCTTAAGATGATGATGACAGGCTGGTATCTTCTAAGATATATTTCTTCACTCATTAAAGAAGTGGAGTGGTAGCTTCATGCTCTTTCATGTGTTTAATTTATATCCAAATATTCTAACTTCATGAAAAGTTAAGACATTTATTTTATATGTGCCGAGTGCTAGTTATAGTACTTACTCATAGAAGGTACTTAATATTGATTAATGAATGCGTAAGTAAATGAATGACTTTGGTTTCCCAGGGAAAACCCTGGGAAAAGTTTGCATGGAAATCAAAGGTTAACCATTTCCCTCTTTGGGATTCAAGACATCTGCTGTTTTTCCTTCTCTTTCTTTTTGTAGTGTGTGTGTGTGTGTGTGTGTGTGTGTGTGTGTGTGTGTGTGTGTGTGACTGAATAACATATACCATGGCTTAAACTCAGGGCCTAGGTGCTATCCCTTACCTTTATCACTCAAGTCTTGGGACTTTACTTGAGCCATAGCTTTTGGGTGGTTAAGTGGAGATAAGATTCATGTAGACTCTTCTCTTCCTGCTAGGCTCAAACTACTTGGCCTATGATTACAGGTGTTGAGCCATGGGTACCTGGCTCCAATTTCTTTAATAATTTTTTAAAAAGAAGAATTCATTCAGATACTGACTAGGATTAAGACATCTTAACAGATGGAGGAATTAAAATCAGAAGTTGCACAAACTCCTTACTACAGAAGAGGTCATAAATAGGTGGTAGGCCCAAGTTTTTTAAACCTGGGGAGGCATTACAATCTCCTGGAAGATTCTTATGCTACAGGTCTCAGATTTACCTCTTCCAGCTCTCCAGAGGTTCGTATTTTTCACACTTCCTGAATGATTCCAACCAGCTGTGATCTGAAACCACTGACTTTGAACATAAACAACACACACCTTCCCAGCTTTAAACCCAGATGTTATAAAATCATTCACAATTCAGTATTGAGGTGAATATTAGGCCTATAAGTGTGAAAAAATAAGAACATCTGAATTTAATTCCCACTTCAGTCTGATATTCCTGCCATTGGATCTACAGTATATATATATATAACCAACCTCAAATTTTCTCATCTGTAGGAAATGTAAAAATATAATCTCTGCCCCTGCTTAATTCACTAACATGTTATGTAAGAATTCAATGAAATATGTAAAACCACCTGAAAACTGTTGACTATATAAACTCCACACTATTATTTTATTATACAAGTTCAGCACAAACAGCCTCTCTAAGGCTGGAAATCTTTGTTAGCTAAAAATTGACTGAAGTAAAAAAAAATTCTATTTTTTCCATGCCTCCCAAATCAACACTTGAAAATACTTCCCAACTCAAATGCTAGCATCTCCTCTCCCCTCTGTGGGTTTTTGATTTTGACTGTTTTTAAGATTATCAACAAAAAATGTCTCCAGATTACTTAGCATCTATGCCAAATCACGTTCTATGTGTAGCACCGTTGTAGGAATGTATCCCAAGGGAACTGCTGTGGGCCCCTTTGGGGGAATGCTCATGTCGAGTAGAGTGGTGGGTTTCCTTTTTAATGTAACATTCCAGCAGAACGTATTAAAATGGAAGAAAGACATACTAAACCATTACTTCAAAACATTAGTATTTTAGATGAATTTAATAACTTGCCAGCTATCTAAAAGCAACAAAAAGAATCCCTCCAGAGCTTTTTGCACATGCTAAACATTGTTTTTTTTTCATTTTTTAAATAATTACCCATCATCGATTAATCTTTACAATAACCTCATGGTTACTGGTAATATCTTCATTTCATAGATAAGCAAATTGAGTTAGGCAGTTTATCTAAGGTCACATAACTGGTTCCATAAGGATTTGAATCTAGCAGTATGATTCCACAGGCTCTATGTATAACCACTACGCTGCTTTTCTGGACAGTGGTAATTGTGTTAAACAAAAACCAAAAAACAGAAAGAAAAAAAAGGCAAGGGGAACTTTCTAGAGTTTAAACTCGTCTTATCAGAATATACCCTCAAATTTTATGCAGCTTCAGTTGTAAAAATCTACCCAGAACCAACCTCTCTACTAAAAGGCAGTATACATGAGGCACATGAGGTTAACAGAATGCTTATAAACAGGAATAATGGCGGAGCAGCTGTCCCTGACTGTATGGATTTGGGCAACCAATAATGAAAATTATTCATGGGAAAAAAGAATGTAATTTTTTTAAAGCATCTACTGTTTCTCAGGTACAATAGCAATCATTTTGCATCTTTTTTTGGGGGGGGGTCATGGGGCTTGAACTCGGCCTAGGTGCTGTCCCTGAACTCTTCAGCCCCACTTTCCATTTTCCAGAGCTTAATTGGAGATAATCTCAGGTTCTTTTGTGCCCGGGCTGGCTTTGAACCTTGATCCTCAAATCTCAGCCTCCTGAGTAGCTAGGGTTACAGGTGTCAGTCACTACACAAGACCCTCCTGAGTAGCTAGGGTTACAGGTGTGAGTCACTGCACAAGGCTTCGCTTTGCATCTTTACCACAAATTCTCTTTATAACAACCATCCTAGACAGATATTAGTCCACTTTACAGATAATGGAATTGAGTTTTAAGACCTCCAGGTATCGTCATAGTACAGAATTAAGCCCAGATACAGTTCTTAACACTGTACTATATAATCTACACAAATTCATTAGTAAATTTAAGGTTCATACAAAAAAAGTGAAAAATTTTGGCTCACCTCTTAATTTTAAACTTTCTACATTTATTCACATAGCTCATCTTATTCATATTCTCAAGCTAAGATCTTTCAGAATATTAATTCTATTAACTTGGAATTTTAATCATCACTAACCTCTACTGAGTACCACATTTCATACTAGGGGCTACCAGTTCACAACACAGAGGTTCACACACAGAAGTGATGAATTCAGAGCAGGAAATCCAGGTTCTGCTCAACTCTAGAAGCAACAGTATTACTATTAGGCCAGATGGAGCACTTTTCAGACGGCAGTTTCTGTTTCCCAAGTCATCCATGAAGGTGTGATGGTGCCTGATTTATGTTAGGAACCATCCACATATATTTTCCTCACTTAATCCTAAAATGTCTCTAAAGAATGAAGGGAAATTGTATATATGAAAGTCATCTACAAATACAGCAAAAATAATTTGTCTTTTAAAAAACTTTACTGAGATATAATTGAAATATAAAATTGCATATACTTAAAACATATAACTCGGTGCTCTTTTATAGGCATACGCTATATAAAATGATCATGTCAATCAAGATAATTAACAATTATCACTTCTACAGAGTTAACATTTTGGTGTGCTGAGAAGATGCAAGATTTACCCTGTTGGCAAATATAAAGTACAATATAGTTCATTAATTATTCACATTAGATTTCTAGGTATTTTTTCATCTTGCATAGGTGAAACTTCACCATTTGATCAACCCCATCCCATTTCCCTCTTCCTCTAGTCCCTGGCAACATCACCCTACTCTCTGTGAGTCTGTCTACTGTGGATTCTCATGTAAGATCTTGAAGCATTTTCCCGTGTCTTCCTAAGCTCCATCAATGTGATCACAAATATGATCACAAATACTGAACAGTATTTCAATGTATAGGTATACCACATTTCCCTTATTCATTCATCTGTTGGCAGACAGGTTATCTTTGCTACTGTGAATCCCAAGATTTCAAATCTTTGGATAGATATCCCAAGGTAAGAGCATGAGAACACATGGAAATTCTATTTTTTTATTTTTTTAAAGAAACCATCAAATTGATTTCCCTAAAGGCTAAAACATTAGTCTGTTTATAAAGGCTTTTTTCATCTGCTATTCCAGTACTGGGCCTGTTTTTGCTTAGGGTAAGAGTCACACACTTTCCTGCATGGATTAGTTTTGAGTCCTGATCCCGAGATGTCAGGTTTCTGAGTAGCCATTGATAATAGCCATTCTAAAATGTGTGAAGTGACACTGATTTTTGGTTTGTATTAAATAATGCAAAGGATGTTGAGTATCTTTTCATATCCTATTACTCACTTGATTTAAGCATGTATTCATGTTCTTTGCCCGAGGTCCTTTTGTAAGACATGAACCATTATGGAAACAGTTTGAAAGTATTTTTTCTTCAATATGATTCCTAGTGGAGGAAGTGGGCATCTTGCCCCTGTTTTACATCTTAGAGAAAACGTTTTCAGTATTTTCCCATTGTTTTCCCACAAAGTCTGTTCAAGGACTTTCACAGCTATTGAAAGGGGGTGGGCCCCCTGATGTTTTAGGCTGTGCCTTTAAAATGCCTTCTTTTTACACCCCATACTCATGAGCCAGACAGCTTTTTTCCCCACTGTGGTGCCTCTGCAATAATAAGCCAATCATGGCTTATAACCTCCAAAACATAGGTCAAATATCCTTCCATATTTTGTGAGTGGTAGCACAGAAGGCAGTCAGCACAGAGTGAGCTATGAGGTTTTCATGCAGAAAACCTGAAGTAGATTCTTATATACTTTTTATATGAAAGGTTAATACAAATGAGTTTACACCTAGTATTTTATCCTTTAACTGTGGTGTATCACATTGATTTTTGTGTATTAAACTATCATGGAATGAATCCCAGGAATATTACCTGGCTGTGGTGTATAATCTTTTTATACACCATTTGCTAATACATTAATTTTTATATTTTTCCTCATCAGAGGTTTGAATCAAGTTTTCAATAGTCTCTTTGAATGTGTTATCAGGATAATGCTAGTTTTTTTATTTTTCAAATATATTATTATATTACAGTTACATTCTCCAGATGATGCTCGTTTTACAAAATGATTTTGAGTGTCTTTGAGAGAGTTGGCATTGGTTTTTGAGTATTTGCCATCATTTACTATGAAGTCATTGGGCCATAACTTTGTTAGGAAGTTTATGAGTATTTCAACTTCTCCTTGATTCAGTCTTGTAGACTATCTTGTTTGGGTATGGTGTGTACAGACATGAGAGTTGGTCACAGGCATGCAAGGTGGGTAAAAGTAGGACTAGTGATGGGTCAGTGACAGTTGCAGGCATTCCATGTGGAGACTAACCAAAAACCAGCGAGTGCGCTCACAGTGGAACTGGGAAGAGGCAGGAAGCCTAGACTTAGGATAACACAAGGCCCCCGGGGAGTCATGGCAGCGAGGGAGTACCTTTGAAGCTCTGTCCGTCAACAGGATGGATAAACAAAAAGTAGTACAGTTTGTACAATAGATTGCTTACCATTAAGTATTGAACCATGTGAGATAGATGAACCTTGACAACATTATGCCAAATGAAATAGGTCACATAATGTATAATTCCAATTATCTGGAATTCCAGGATAGGCAGAGAGTCTACGTAGATAAGTGCTTCCTTGAAACACTCGTTTATTTGTGGGATCAGTGATTTGTTGGGTGTTGAAATATTCCATAATGGTTATGGTTGCACCATGCTGTGAATATACTAAAAGCCAATTAACTCTGTGCTTTTAAGGGGTTAATTATATTTCAATAAAGCCACTGCTGGTAAATAAATACAATGATGAGAACTATTTGTTCCTGATTTTTGTTTTCACTGAGAGCTTAATGTTTTAAGTCAGATGAAGGTCTTCCTAAGCATATTTCATTATAAACATAGAAGAGATCTAAAATTCTTTATTACATGTGAGAAAACAGAAAAATCAGTGACTTAAGGTTGTGTAGCCAGTTAGACACAAAGAAGACTTTCAGTACAATAGCATATATTTATTGTTCTTGAAGTTAACAGTATTTCGCCTAAATTTTGCTTTAAAAATTTTTTGTTTTTAGAAAACAAAATACATGAAAAGCAAAGCCTATTTTTCATATTAAGTCCAATATTACTACCAAGATTGGCAGGTAATGTAGCATAAGGATGAAGAGATAAAACAATTTTTCCCATTCTGCTTCCATCTTAAAATTTTCTCTTTCAAGAAATACATAAGAACTCACAGTAATGGCAAAACATAGACCAGCTCTTCCTTTATGGAATGGCAGATGGGAATGGCAGATGATCAGACATTTATCCCATTTATCCAAGATGCTACATGTCTATGAATCTGACCCCATCCTGCACAGAGATGGCCAAATTTAATCCAGAAGAAAAGGCTCTTCAGAATCAGTTCAAGTTTTGAGTGCTATTTTGGAGCTCTTGCCATAGCTCATGAGACATAGGAGCAATGGAGATTTTCTGTGGTAGGTCATTGCCTTTGATATATTTGTTCTTTTCACCTAACAGCAAATTCTAAATGCCAAGAAGCTTTTATTTTTGTTTTTCAACCACAGAAAAATATACTCATGTCCCTTGGTATGTCTATTCACTGTTGACCTTCAAAAAGCTTGTGGTATAAAGCATCACTGAATACCTACAACCAGAGGGTAAAACTCAGTGCTCATGGGATCTGGCTTCTGTCGGTCGCTCTCTTTGGGGAACTAGAGTAACTAGGAGTGGACGCTACAATAACGAATACTGGTACATGGTCAGTTCAGTTAGAAAATTCTGGGTTAGTGCAGTAAATACTTAAGGAGCATTAGTGTCAGATAGTAAATACTATCCAATGTTTACATCACGATTTATTTTTCCCTTTTTCCTTGTTTGGGTGAGGCTGGGGTTTAAACCATGGGGTTCTGTGCTTCCCAGATAGATGCTCTTAATGCTGAGCCATGTATCCAATCTTATTTTTGGACAGCTATTTTGCTGCTTGCAAAAGCCTATGGTTAGACTTCCCAGCTCTCTGCTCAGAGTGGGGCAGGGAGTGTTTCCTGCCTAAGCTGGACTGGAACCATGATCCTTCCAAGAGTGAGGGCATGTCACCAGGATCGAGGGAACTGTGATTTCCTATAGTGTCTCCCTATGACTGTGGGGGTCCTGTGTGCTGATTTGTCAGACAATGCTAGCTTATAAGCATTGCTCTGATACTAGTATTCCTTTCCTTATATGACCAATAAAAAACATCTAAGTTGAGCATGTGCTTAATCCTAGCCACTAAGGAAGTCAGATCCAGAAGATCTCAGTTTTAAGTCAGCCTGGGTAGAAAAGTCCACGAGATTCCATCTCTAACATAACCAGCAAAAAAACAAAAACAAAAAAAACCATGGCTAGAGGCATGACTCAAGTGGTAGATCACCAATTGAATGAGCAAGTTGACTGAATATAAGGCCCCGAGTTCAAACTCTGATAAAAACAAAAATGACATGTATATTCCTACAACAATCTTGTAGCACTGTAATTTTAGTTCACAGAACTTTATTTACTTCATTCTCTTCATTTGATATCTGGGGAATATAAGGACCACAAAATTAAAGAGACTAAACTAAAATGAAGTAAAAGCTTAGGACTCTTAGCTCCTATCTCTGCTATCTTTGATGCCTTTTTGATCTTAAAAAATGTATGTAAAAAGTCAACTAGTGTCACATTCCAATTTCAATTTAAATTCTGTGTAAATAATGCAACTTTTTGTCCTTTGAAATCCTAACTGTGGAATAATGGAATCAATAAGAAAGCTTGTGAGCAAAATTTACCTATTTCTGATTCCCATTTTCTGAATACTTTCCAAGTGTTGCTTTAAAAATGTTTTTGGGGTCAAGGATGAGTACCTAACTATTAACCCGTCAAAGTTTTCTGAGTGCCTCTTAACTACACCTTGCTATGTTATTGTATTCTCTGTGGTTCCAAAGGCCCTCTTTTAAAAAATGTTGGGTTTCATTTATTCTTCTTTAGGGTATAGTATTGGTGTTTGAACTCAGGGGAAAGTACTTTCAGGCTAGGTGTAGTCCACTTGAGATAAAGTTTTGCTGTGTGTATGTGTGTATCTGTCTCTATGTGCATGCGTGTGTGTGTGTGTGTGTGTGTGTGTGTGTGTGTGTGTGTGTGTGTGTGTGTTTGGTAGACTATCTTTTCCCTGGTCGGCCTCACACTGATTCCCTGACCTCTACCTCACGAACAGGTAGAAGTATGGTCATGTTCTGCCATGCTCTACTTGTTTTTGAGATAGTATTTCATTAGTCTTGCCCAGGTGACCTCAAACAATGATCTTGGATCTGCCTCCCAAATAAGTGTGATTACAGATGAGTACCGCCAAATCCTGCCAAATGTTCTTTAGAGTGCTTGGGACATAACTATGAAAATGCCAATGAGGCAAAATTTCAACAAAACATTCTTTTTTGAGTTTCTGCTTGCTTATTAGCAAGGATTAATTTCCAATTTTGTTTGCACTAAAATCTATGGCCTTAAGAAAATCACCTTAAAAATTCTTTACTCATAGTGTGGATCATATATGGCCATTTCCTAGCTAATTGTTAGATTTTTAGGATAACTCAGCAGTTCTTCCAGAGGAGGAAGAGTGAATGATTAGATGAGCTTGAAAAAGAGCTATTTTTCTGGGCTAAGAACATAATGACTTTTCTGAGAGCGAAAATATTAAACAGGGTTCCAACTTGGGAAATTCATTTTTGTGGAGTGATTTTGTAATTTAAGTCTTACCCAAACAAAATAATCAAGCAGAGAAAGGAAAAATCACAAGATAAGGACCGTGTGTTTCTGGAGAGGAATTTTTCCCCATCACTGGCTGGTAGTGTCACCTACAGGCTGTGGAGAATCTTGGATGTTCAGCTGGGTTGTGACATCTAGACACAGCACTATCTTCTGCCACAGAAAGGCTTGCCTAGGCTAATTTACCACCTGAAATAATGCACTCGATTCAAATATAACCACGTTACCTTAGTGAATCACCTCTTTTCAAAGAAAGGAGTACAGATATCGATCACATGAAACTTTTCATTAAGAGGCTAACATGGACACTCATACAGTTTATGGTGGGCGGTTTCAGAAGCTTTCTTGTGTATGAGAAACGGAGCTACAGGCCTTTTTGTATAAGTTCCTGTACATCTTGTCCATGCTGTTCTCAAACATGGGTCGGTGGGACTTTCCCTTGTAAGAAGCTGCCCTGTTGGACCAGTACTCGCCGTCATCTAAATGGAGGTTGCCACGTGGCCGCTGAAACGAGCTATGGGAAAAGGGTAGGAAAGGATCAGAACACTTTTTTACACAGGGAGACAGAGATACATACAGGCCTATGGTGGGATAGTGACTGAATGGTCTTTCAACGTGACTGCCTTACTAAATTTTTTGTGCTATGGAGCTGTCTATTGAGGAATGGAGATGGAAGCTGCAGGTTGCTATAGAATCCCATTGTTCTGAGGTTTTCTACCTGAATATGTCTCAATTTGTTCTGGGTCTTTTGTCCAAACCCACAATTATAGCTGAGCACTGGAGGCTCACACTTGTAATCATAGCTACTCCAGAGGCTGAGATTTGAGCATTGAGGTTCGAAGCAAGAAAGCCCATGAGACTTTCCAATTTAGCACCCAAAAAAGTAGAATGCTAGCCTTGTCTCAGGACAGTACACAGGCTTAGAAAGGTCAAGCCCCAGGACTGGCAAAAAAACAAAACAAGACTAAAAAAAAAAGCCACAACAATCCACAGTTCTGAAGTTGATAGTGACCAGTTTTGCTATTTCTTTGGGGAGAAGGGATTCTGGGCCTCTCACTTGGTCATTTCAGGGTCTCTGGACTCCCACAGCAGAACCTCTACAAAGGATTTCTCTAACTCCCCTTTGACTTCCACTGATGGAACCTCAAGGCTCTCAAAGGGGCAATTTTTTTGAATGAGTTCTCTCTCAACTTTGGAAAAAGTGAAAGTGATATCTTTTCTTTGTATATCACAGGAATTAAAGATAAAACTAGCTTCTACAGTATACTTTTAAAAACTTTTAGAAAGAGGTCAACTTAAAGGACTGACAACCCATCCAAGTATGCACAGAGGAGAAGTGCACAGAGGAGAAGTGGCAAGGGTTACAAAGGGATTACTAAAAAGTGCAAGCAGAACTTTTATGTTGTCACAGAGTCCTCAGTGATCCAAGGCTTAACATTGCTTGGTGAACTGGAAAAAGAATCAGTACTGTGATTTACAGCAAACTAACTCAAGAATAGCACTTTTCAAAATGTGGTCCTCATACTACCTGTATTGTAATCATCATGAAGATTTTTAGCTCTCAGAATCCATGAAGGTTGTAGAAACACACATTTTAAAGAAGTAACCCAGGTAATGAGGTAGCCAAAAGTTTGAAAATAGCCTTTCCATATAGGTGAAGTACTCAAAATCGGGATGGTAATTCATATTTCTATTTTTGTGAATAAAGCTCTGAACTTCTCTCTTCCTCTTTGGATTGTTTCTCCTTCAAATACATTTGTATGCATACAACTTTGGGTTTTGTTTTGCTTATCTGTTTTGTTTGTAGTGACTGGGACCAAATCCAGGGCTTCCCATATTCTAGGCAAGTGCTCTAACCCACTGAGGGAAAGGCCATCACACTCACATTTATGCCCATGAGCATAGATTAGACTCATCTCCAGTAACCAGTAAGAAACTGGAACGGGAGGTTTGGGTCAAGAGGCAGAGTGCCAGTAACTGAAACCTTGGAGGGAAGATATAATCCCTTATTTACTTCAGTTCCTCAGGAATCTCAGGAAATAGTAACCATTGCTATAGTAGTAGCCAGGATTTAGGGATGCCTTCACTATATATACTCATGACTTGTTTTAATCCTGAGCTTTCAAAATGAGCTTTGCTATTATATTCATGCAAAAAAATGTTATTACACTAACATTCCTGAAATTTTAGGCTAGAACAGAATTTGCTTACATTAATTTTTAAAAGGTTACCCTTAATCTAAACTATACATACTATTTTAATTTTAAGTAAATATATCATGTAACATGTTGATTAGCAGGGAAATAAAATAAATCTTTAGCAGGATGACAAAAACTATGGTTAACTGGCTATATTTGCAGACATTAAAACAATGGACACATTTACATAGTAAAACTTTTAAACTTCTCAAAAAATTTAAAATTTAGAAGATAAAGAAGCTGGTGATTTGTGTGTCAGTTGTGGGAAGGTTACCACCCAAATGCATACCTATACTCAGGGTCACTGTCATAAGCAGGGTCTCTGTATAAAAGACCTCTTTTCAGTTCCAGTTCATCATCTTTCTCCGGGTCTCGCTCATCCTGAAAAAATTTAAAGATATTAGCCATTAATTTGTTTTCTCAATGCTTTTGACATGATGTTTCTGCTTCTTTGGGAAATGTTCTTCATTTTACAAAGTACTTTGTAGCCAGTCACCTCCCTCTGTTTTTACTCTGGTTCATAAGACATTCTACATATTAAAGAGAATGGTCTTTCTGAGTCTTGCTTTAATATGATGATCTCTAGTTCTATTCATTTTCCTACAAACTACATGATTTAATACTTATTCATAGCTAAGTAATAGTTGAGTATATGTACACGGTCTTTTCTTTATGTTTCATTGTGATGGGAACCTAGCCTAGCTACTATGAATGCTGCTACTATAAACATGGACTTGTGGTTATCTCAACTCTATGTTGACTTATTCCTTTGAATTCTTGTTATTGAGGTTTTCTGTTTGGGTAAGGTGATGTCTCAGTCATTCTGATTCACACTTTTCTATGACTAAAGATGTTGAACAATTCATTGGTTCATTTATTGATTGAACTAGAACTACTTATATAGTCTGGATATTAATTATTTCCCTACTGAATTTCTGGCAAATATTTTTAATCATTTTATACATTACACATTCACTCCTCAGGAAATTTTCACTTGATGTACAAATGGTTCTTTGAGTATGACACTAAAATTTTTATGGGGATTTCTTTAAATGTATAATGATATAGATAATATAGATATTTGCAGAATGTATAGATATTTGCACAATATTCTGCAACACTAGTTTTGTGATCATGAATTTCACTAATTTTTGGTTCAGTGATGGATAGCTTCCTAGGATAAAACAGAAAGCTGTCCAAGTAGCCATGTCATGCCCCTGTGGCTTTTAATTTCTGTATATTTCATCTATTTCACTATCATTACTGCCTGTTATAATATATTTCTTGAGTTAGGGAAGACTAATGTTGCTTTGATTTTTTAACTATTTATGTGTTTATGCATTGATACTGTTATTTGTACAGCAGAGGCTCAATCTTTTCGGTTAAAATAGTCTCAGTGTACCAGGGCAAGAATTGGAGGTACTATTTTCTCAATACTAACTGAGGGTGTGGCTCAGGAGCCAAGCTCTGGCGTCTCTTATAGCTGGAAGAGGCTATAGAGTGCTCAGACCCTGCCTAGCACTTCACATCTCCACAGGAGGCTATGGAGATCTGTAATTCAGAAGGTCTGAGGTCAAGTCCCTCAGATTAACCTGTAGCCAACATGCGTAGCCAGAATCAGGCTCTAGAGGCTGAATATTATGCCAGTCACCTGTTCGGCAATTTCTAGTGCAACCTTTAGTCATTTAGCTTCACCACTTGTGAAGCTCCCCAGCACTCAAAGTTCTCTGCAGGGCCCCTGTCAGAAGTTCTCCCTCTCCATAAACTCCAACCTAGACCCGAACAGGATGATCCAAGACCTTCTGAGCCATGACTATTCCTTGTTTTCAAGTTCCCAGATTAAGGCTCTCTCTCAAGATACTGCTTTACTAAAGCTTTCTGAGATAATCTCTTTATTGACCAAAGATAGCCATCCACATCAGTCCAGTCACTAGCTCACTAACTGAGTATATGCGTTTTGACAATCCTAAAGTTAGAATTCTCAATCTGTCACCAGGGATCTTTGGCTTATTTTATGATTTGATCTTTAGGCATCTTAGGTAATTTCTTATACTACCTAGGAGTTTTTAAAATAAAAGTTTAGAAACTAACATATAAATGCCTTTGATGAGCCTGATGTGATTTCAAGACATCTTTTACCCGGTCGTGGATCTCATCACAATTTGAAGGTGAACACCAATCAGAATGGAATCTGTAAGCATTAAAAAAAATTATAGCAGAGGGAAAGATACTTTTTCCAAATTTCAGAGACAGGATGTGAATTTTTTCTTACCCTTGGGTGAATAAAATAACATTTCCTTCCTTGACCAAGGATGATAGGAACATATAAATTCTCAGCTGCACTACTAAGTCTTCACAACAGGTTTCATAGTCAATAATTTCAATAACATTTGGATATTATATATTTCATACATGATTATTTTAATGATTTCAAAATATAGTTCTTTATAAATTTCTTTATAAATATAGACATAAGCATACATTTTAGAACAATAATCTCCTGCATATGCAAAAGAGGTTTGACTGTATTTATGCAAATACAGTGGCAGACTATTGTTTATAATCTATATAAACAAATCTTACAAATGTGAGATCTACCTATACAGCTGCAAGTGGAACTCTTCAGTATTATAGAATCCACTAGTCTGTGCTGTGGTATAAGGAATCTCATTAAACTGATTTATAAAAATTAAAACTAATCATGATTCAAAAACTATATGGGTCCCTTTGTAATTAGGTATGCCCCTATTAATAGATGTAGATTCTAATATATTTCAAATCATAAAATATTAATATTTTACCTCCAAGAAGTAGAATTGTGAAATACAACCAAAACTAAAATCATTTTAGATATGCTAACTGTATTTTTAAGAAGGCTCAAGGAAGCACCTTCACTATAATAAAAATTCAGTTGCTTCAGGCTAGTGACAAATGTTTATTTAAAATTTTTGTTTTTTTAATAGACATGATTAAGGAGTTATCATTTTACTCTACTAGAAATAATTTACTTAATTTCAATGAATATTTATGCAGATAAACTCATATAGTTATGTGTTTGCCATATTGCTTCTAGCTTCTAGGCATATAAAATCTATATTTATATCATTTTAAATTGTTTATTGATTCCAATAGGTTATATAAACACCCTGCAAATTATTACCAATTATTTTGAACAAAACAGAATAGAGAATGCCTTGTATTTAAAGCTGTGGTATTAATAAAATATTTGTCGTCGCTAGTAATGTATTAAAGATATATTTTAATATACAGAATCTAGATTATTTTTTGGAAATGCACACACACCAGTAGATGTGCTTTACCTAGTGAAAATTTAAAAACTATTATGTGTGCCTAGAAAATATATCAATAGAATTTTAAATGATTTATTCAAATGAATTCCAGACTACATTGTCATTGTATTCTTTTATTTTAAATGCAACTAACCTTTAAATTATAGGCAATGTTATCATTAAAAACACTCACTTTGCTCTAGTAAGAAGCAATTGTATCAAGTGAGCATAAAAATATGGTATAAGGGGGCCAGGAGTGTGGCCTAGTGGTAGAGTGCTTGCCTAGCATGCACGAAGAGCTGGGTTCGATTTCTCAGTATCACACACATAGAAAAAGCCAGAAGTGTTGCTGTGGCTCAAGTGGTAGGGCTCTAGACTTGAGAAAGCTCAA
The DNA here is from genome assembly GCF_031878675.1 of Megascapheus bottae. Lineage (NCBI taxonomy): Eukaryota > Metazoa > Chordata > Mammalia > Rodentia > Geomyidae > Megascapheus > Megascapheus bottae. The sequence goes on along the minus strand of NC_143514.1, from coordinate 53,138,146 downwards.
GACAGTGCTCAGGCACTGAGTTCAAGCCCCAGAACTAGGGGCTTTGTATAAATGTTACTACATATTTTGAGTTATTCCCAGCACTGAAATATAAAGAAGACTAACTAGATTATAACTTCAGCAAAGAATTTAAAACTGAAAAAAATAGAGTCAAAACATGGAATGAAATTGTGAAGGTATAGAAAATTAAGGATAAAGCATAACATTGAGGCTACCACTATAGTATTATGGTGATGCAAGATCTATAAAGATCTGTAAAATATCCAAGATATAGAACTATATGACCTGATTAACAAAACTACAAGGGCATATAATTCTGAAATACACACACACACACACAATGTTGAAATCAAAGAAAATTCCCTCAGGTTACCAGACTTCACCAGAAAAGCTCTCCTTACAGTTTCCCTCTTTTGGTGGCGAGGTGGAGTACCAATCCTGGGAACCTGAACATAGGGCCTATGTACTGGCTGCCAAGGCCAGCACTCACCACTTGAACCATAAGCTCCACTTCCAGCTTTTTGGGTAGTTTTAGTAGAGATAATAGTCTTATTTCCTGTATGAGTTGGCTTCAAACCTCGATCCTCAGACCTCAGCCTTCTGAGTAGCTAGGATTACAGGCATGAGCCAGTAGCGCCTGGCCAAGTTTTCTGAATCTTAGAGAGAGAGAGAGAGAGAGAGAGAGGGAGAGAGAGAGAGAGAGAGAGGGGGAGGGAGAGGGAGAGAGAGTGTGTGTTGTGTGTCTAATGTTTCAATAACCAATTAAGGCTTAACATAATGAACTAGAAGGAATTTTAATCAAAACCCTGTATCATAGGATTTAATGGCTACTCTAGGAAAAAGTGGGGGAAAATAAAAATTTCAGTTTCCTAATTCCTATGAACATTTTAAAATAGCTCTTCCTATGTTACTATCTGTGACAAGGGCAAGAAATTTCCTACTTTTGAAAAATTATTTCATTCATATCCAAATTATACCAAGTGTCTGGCCTGGGTTTCCAAAGCACCTTTAGAGGGAGAGCTGGCATCCTAAGATTGCCTTGGCTCACCAGGAGAAGGCTGAATAAGAAAATAGCATCTAACCATGAACAGAGTACCAATATGATCAACAGATAACAGAACCTGACATGTCTAATATTGAATACCTAAGAGTCTACTAATTATTACATACTTCAATTTTCATTTTTCACTTCTAGTGAACTGAGATATGGGTTACCAGATTAAAAACATTTAAATAAGCCTCCAAATGAAATTCTACTTTTAGCAATACTCGCTTAACAGGCAGATGATTTCTGTTTCTATTAGTGATTATTCAAGGGATTAATGTCAAAACAAAGACTACCCATTACCTTTCCCTGAGAGAAGCTCGATTTAACATGGGGCTTTGGCAATGCTTCGGCACTGTTGAGGGCGCTGAGTGGACTAGTAAGGTCCTCGCTGAATGCTGGGGCTTCATACATGACCTGGAGCTCAAATAGTCTTCACACCTTTCTAAAGAGTCATCAAAGTCTCTTCCATGGGGTGTCCTGATAACCTGTTTAAAAATATGCATATATGTTTCTATATCTAGCTCTATCTACATATATGTTTGTATATCTACATACAAACATATACATATATCTATGGATATGTGTATGCAAAAGGCTTTTGAATAGGAGTGGGGTTAACATAAAGGGTAAATATAAAAAACACATAAAGTAAATGATAGCCTAGTTTAGCTTCACCTCATTTGTTCTGGGGATGGACAGAAGAATTACTTCCACTGTAGTTCTTATATTCTAGTAAAATATCTACTCAGGCAAGGAGAGACAAGAGACAGACTTAAAGTATCTACCTAACAAGATGGTCACACAAAATGAAGGCACTGCTTTCATTTTGACAATGCACTAATATCCAGAATTGGTAATAAAGAACTTAACAAAACAATAAGCACTCTAGTTCAAATGGACAAATGACCTGGAAATGCTTCCAGAAAAAATGCTCATTATTTTTAGCTACTAAGGAAATGGAAATCAAAATTATTTTTAGCTACTAAGGAAATGGAATTCAAAATAATATTGAGCTTCTATTACCCAGGCAAGACTACCTATAGAGGATGTGGAGGAAAAGAAATCCTTAACACACTGTTGTTGGAAATGTAACTTCTAGAGCCATTGTGGAAAATAGTATGGGGTTCTCCAAAACACTAAAAATACAGCTACCCTATGATCCAGCTATGCCATTTTTAGAGATAAGTTTAAAGAAATGCCAAGTTGTAATATATATTCTATATAACTACCTTTATTGCAGAATGTACCCCACAAAACAACCAAGCTATGAAATCAGCCTAGGTACACACCAATATACAGAAAATGTAGTTTGTGTATGTATAATACATGTATGAATGTGTGTATATATAATATATAGACATATAATATATATGTAATACATAATATAAGCTTTTTGAGTTTGTAATCAGAAATCCTTGGTCAGTTTGGTTTTTTTTTTGCCAGTCCTTCAGCTTGAACTCAGGGTCTGAGTACTGTCCTTTGGCTTTCTCAAGGCTAGAGCTCCACCTCTTGATTCATAGTACCACTTCTGGCTTTTTTTATGTATGTGGTATGGAGGAATCAAACCTGGGTGCACGCTAGACAAGCACTCTACCATTAGGCCAAACTCCTGGCCCTCAACCTGGTATTTCATAAAGAGAGCATACCTCAGACAAAGTCTTGACAAACACAATGTCTAGTCTGTATTTAGAAATATATCTTGTTCAAGGCTAGCATCCATTTAAATATCTGATACTGATCTTTCATTTAAAATACTGAGATAAAAAAGAAAGCAAATTTAAACAAAATACTATGTTGCTAAAATTACCTCTCCCTCTCTTTTTCTTTCTCGTACAAACACACTGAATAGTTAATTCAACTGAGTAATCAAATCCAGAAAAAATACTTGTAGGAAGACATTCTGTGAAAGGACTATGGATACACCTGACATAGCTGTCAAAATAATGGCATTCTGTGATATGATTTACTACTTTTGAATTTTCTAACTAAATGATATGATAATCTTTCATTGTATATCAGATATGTACTTATGCTATTTCTGATATCCAGGACAATTATCCTGTAATTCATCTGACAAACCTTATAATCCTTGGCACGGCAGCAGCCAACATGGGAATGATCTGAAAAAGGAAATATAAATATGACATCAAAAAGGAGAACATTTGTTTTCACCTTTGATGTTACTATTATGTCCATAAAATATGTGAATGTGAAAATTTTTCAATATAAAAGTATATAGTATATTAATCAAACTAAAATTTATCAATTCTTCAGCCACTGAATGATTTTTAAAATGCTATTTTCACGTGAGTAGTAGATTCCTGAATGCAGTTGGGTACCAAGAGAAAAAAAAACAAACAGCTTCAAATGGTGGTAGTGCAATGTAGTATACAATTTGATCTGCAGTACATATTTTAGGACTTGGGTACTTAAGTTTACAATTTGTAATCTACTTCATATATCTCACTCTAAAGATTATGTTAGATATTACTGATTAAGCACCTAAGATGCTAAGTTTTCCAAACAACTTATCCAGGAGAAAATTAACTATACAGATAGAGCCCTAGGAGTTTATAGCCAGGATATCCTAGTTTATATTCAGTATCCAGGATATTCTTTAGCTTTTTGTTGTTGTTGTGGGTCATGGGGCTTAAACTCTGCCTGGGTGCTGCCCCCAAGCTCTTCAGCTCAAGGCTAACGCCCTACCCTTGAGCCAAGCCCCACTTCCTGTTTTCTAGAGGTTAATTGGAGATAGAGTCTCAGGTCCTTTTGTGCCCTGGCTGGCTTTGAACATTGATCCTCAGATCTCAGCCTCCTGAGTAGCTAGGATTACAAATCTGAGCTACCACACTTGGCTAGCCTTTCTGTTTTTTTATGATACAACAGTTTGTTTCCTAGGATCCCTGAACTCTACCAGAAGTCAGCCAAAATATTAATGTTTTTTAACACAAGACCAACTTCTCCATTGAATGTAAGACTCAGTGCTCTTCAAAATTAAAAATAAAAGCTTGCCAAATCCATATAAGTCCAATATACAACACAGATACCAATAGCAGAAAAAATAAAATACATAGCCTAAATCTCAAAAAAATGGTAACGCTGAAGGCTTATACAGCCTCTTGTAGCTGTGTTAATAAAAGTTGGAGATCCTATAACACTGTATGTCTTCTGTCTTTCAGAAACCTCATAAACATTAAGCCCACTTTGAAAAGGCTTATCATTTTCTTTCTTACAAGTTATTACTTTGATTGGAGATGCTAACTAAATTCCAAATGTGGGAGATAAACGAGCTTGCAGTCATGGCCTATGTCCACGGAGGACTTATCTAGTTCAGTTAAGTTACATAGAGTTGAATAGAGTTGAATAACACTGATATAAAAACAGGCTAAAAGTCAGAATGGTACAGATAATGTTGTAAAATACCCTATTTCCTTAAAGTTGAAAGCAAACAGAAAAACTTGGTAAAAAGAAAAAAAGATAAACTAGAACTGGGCATAATGAATGAGTACCAACAGGAAAGAAGAGCCAGGTCACATCTTATGTTGAGAGTAGAGGGAGAGAGAATAAGAGTTTTCTAGTCTTTGCACAGCCACAGCTATAATCACTAAGGGCTCTATTTCAACATATCACTGGGGTTAGATTTCAACATATATTTATGTGATACAATTCAGGCAGTGTGCAGTAATTTCTTTACATATATATATGTATACATATGCACATATATACATATACATGCTTATGTGAAAAGCATATGAGAATTCTTTGTTAAAATAAAAGCTAAAAGAAAGGAACAACTAATTATTGATCTCTGGACCTTCACAGGCAGCTAATTTCTTCAATTGAAAGTTGCTGGGAAGAAGACAGCCCTGCTGGCAAATAACCATCAAGAAAAATCAGATACATAATTGCTTCAACAACAACAAAAAAATCTCTTCCAAAGAAATACATATATCGAAGTTACTTCCATTAGCTTCATAAAACTTTTCCACAGCCATAAGTTTCTTTCAAAAGGGAAAACTAACATCTGTTCTAATTTCACATAATCTGCTATTCTGCAAAAGACTTACTGATCACAACTGTCAGTACTAAAAAAAAATTGTAAGCACAAACCTGCATGTTCTCAGAATGTTTCATTTCCTCATTTAAATAGATTATGTACGCATTTTAGAGACAAGAGTCAGAGCTTGCTACAAGTTATGATTCCATTTTCCTTTCATTCTAACCTCATTGTTCTTCCTCTATAAGTTTCTCAGTGAATAATAAATTACCTTAAAGGAGTTGGTGAGTATTTGCTAAAGTCACCCTAGCCACTGTCCTCAGATACTAGAATCTAAAATGTCCTTCATTACACAATGGTATCTAAATGTCTTATAAAATAAAAACTATTTCTATAGTGAAGTTAACTAATCATAAGACTGACTGGAGCTAAAGATAAAAACATATTCATAGAGATTAAACTCTTGGAACATATCTTTTTTGAAATATATTATAATTATATGAAAAGCTGATATTTACTGATCATATGTGATGGCATTTCATATGGTAATATTTCCATGTTATTTTTATTAATAATAAAAGAATTATCAAAGCAGTCAAAACTTTTTCAAGGATGCCACACGGTTCATATATATGTCCAAAACGCTAACCCCAAGCTCTTTGCTCTTTTTCAGTAGTGTTTCCCCAAATCTGTAAGTATGTGATAAAGCTGTTCCTTAGGCAAGTAAGTTTAGAAAATGTCTAGAACAAAATTAAGAGAAGGTAGTGTAGTCTTCAATATGTTAAAATTTACTACAAATCTCAAAGAATGATATGGTTTGTAGCAGCATGGGAATTCTATTTGGGGGGGGGGCTGGTTCTGGGGCTTTTGCTCAAGGCTAACACTATCACTTGAGCTGCAGTGCCAGTTCCAGCTTTTTCTGAGTAGTTTGTTAGAGATAAGATTCTCACAAACTTTTCTGCCAGAGCTGGTTTTAAACCATGATCTGCAGATGTCAGCCTTCTGAGAAGCCAGGGGGAATTGTATTTTTAAAGAAAACATCTATGTGGGTATCCTAAACAAGCTGTGAAAAGCTACACTTCACCATGTTGTTCAATACTGTAGTGAAGATTGTTTTCATGTTAAGGCCCTGGTTGCAGATAGCACAAAGTAATGAAGAAAGGTAAATTCTAGTTTACCGTTGTGCATTCTGGCCCATCCATCTCGTTCACAGTCTCTGCCAGAAGATCCAAACACAGCATCAGCCCTGGGACTTGGAGGATCAACCTAGAGGAAGCAGAATTTCGGAAGCAAAAATAGTTAACTGTCCCAGTCTCAATCTGACAGCTCCAGGAAAACTACTAAGGTATGTATACCACACAACATGTTAAAGGGATTAGTCAAGAATCTTGCCACTCATTTCCAAATAAAATTAAAATTGAAAAGAAATTTTTAATTATATGTTTACTTTAAAAAACAGATTTGCAGATAAAATGTTTACCATCCTACTGGCTAGGTTGTTTTCGATTACAAGTTTGTTTTATAGTAATCTATTTGCTATAATGAAATTAAGTCTGTTTGCTAAGCTCTTCTTAGCACACTTTTTTTTTGTTTTTGGCCAGTCATGGGGCTTCAATTCAGGGCCTGGGCACTGTCCTTGGACACCTTTTGCTCAAGGCTAGCACCCTGCCACTTGAAGGCTTTGTGCATGTGAGGTGAGCACTCTTCTACTAGGCAACACTCTCAGTTCAGCATACACATTTTTACAAGTCAAACTTGGCTGTTTCCACATCTCAGTATGCTGGGGTGTTAATAAAAGCCAAACCATTTTCTAACTAAAAATGAGGTCATAATGGTATAAAAGACATCATATTCATCATAATTGAAGACTTTTGGAATCACAAAGAATTTGAAAATCACACATTTGACTATTAAGTGGGTAAAAGTTGAGTAGTTGTTTCTCCAAAGAAGATATACATAATTAACATTTACCTATGCTTGCATTTCCTCAATAAGGAAATGTATATCAAAACCACAATTAGATAGTGTTCTACCTCCACTGATAAAAATAGAACTGGTTCAGAGCTCAGCAACAGAACACTTGCCTAACACGAAGGACAACTCATGTTCAATCTCTACCACCACCAAAAAAACAAAGGAATTTAAAAAAATTTAAATTTAAATAGTTGAAACGAGTGTAGGTGTCCCCTTTATCAAGAAAACTTGTCTGTTTTGAAAATCCTCCTTTGACATTTTAATATTAAGGTAAATTAAAACCCAGTTCAATTTTTCGAGTTTTAATGTTTTATGTCCTTTGTTAAGAAAGGAAATGGATAGTTAAGAGGATTCATAATGGAGTTTGATCTTTTTCAAGTTTTTTAAAAAAACTTAATTTTCTATTTTAGATTGCTGGTGAACAATTCAAGAAAAAACTATTCATATAAGCTAAAAGTTGAAAGCCATTTTGGCTTTTTCATGCAGTTTAATAATTGTTTTCAAATGGAAATGTTTAAGGGAGCACCTACATGTCTAATCACAAATGGAGGCTTATCTGTTTCTTTTTTGAATTCATATGGTCCCAAATTTAGGTGGGCCAGCCGCCGCCTGGTGTCTTCAGATAGCTCACACATGCGTCTTTTTGTGTAGGGAGATGGAGAGTGAGATTTTGAAGAAATAGTAGGCTGTTCGTAGCTTTTTGCATTTATGCAATACTTATTTCTCTCAGGTGACTTGGATTTTTTCTTTTGGGATCGTGATGTTCTGCTTTGCAGTCTGCCGTGTGATTTGTCAACTGGAGTCGAATGGTAAACAAATTTATCCTGAACATAAAAAATAAAAACTTAGGTAGAAAGCATTTTTAAGATATCCCATAGGTACAAAGCTATCAAAAGCCAACTGTTTCAGTCCCTCCTGTGTGCTGATTCAGTGGGTGGGAGGTCAAATCTGTGTCGTCCTAGACAGCTCCTTTTATAGTAATAGCGAATAAAGTTTATAGTAGCCAATTTCCTTCTTTCCCTAATCTTATAAAAAAAGCCAATAAACTTAATTATATGGAAAAAACATTAATATAAACATTAGTTTATAAATAAACATTACATGGTATGTTATATAAGATGAATAGAATTATAAGGTTCTCTACAAGCTATAAATTTTCAACTCCATTTCCATTTTATAACTGGACCCTTTTTTTGGTTTTTGGCCGGTCAAGCTTGAACTCAGGGCTTGGGCGTGTCCCTGAGCCCCTTTGTGATCTAGGCAGTGCTCCAACACTTGAGCCACAGCTCCACCTCCAGCTTTTTCTGGGTAGTTTGCTAGAGATAAGTGCTGGTGGCTCACGCATGTAATTCTAGTGATTCAGGAGACTGAGATCTGAGGATTTCAGTTCCAAGCCAGCTCTGGGAAGAAAGTCCATGAAACTTTTTTTTTTTTTTGCCAGTTCTGAGGCTTGAACTCAAGGGTTAAGCACTGTCCGTGGGCTTTGTCAAGGCTAGGGCTCTACCATTTCAGCCACAACACCATTTAAGAGCTTTTTCTCTGTATGTGATTCTGAGGAATCGAACCCAGGTCAAACTCCCAGCCATGAGACTATCTCCAATGAACCAACAGAAAACGAACTGGTGCTGTGGCTCTAGTGGTAGAGTGCCGGCCTTGAACTGAAGAGCTCAGTGGCAGTGCCCAGGCCCAGAAAGTTCAAGCCCCACGACCACCACCACCAGCAACAAAAAGAAAACGTCTCAGACATTTCTGTCCCTGCTGGCTTCAAACTGTGATCTTTGGATCTCAAGCCTCCTGAGTAGCTAGCATTATAGGTGAGAGCCAGTGGAGCCCAACTTGGACCCATGTTTTTATAAAAGTGAAAATGCATAAAAGTCATGTTACAGACTAACAACGGGTCTGGTTAGCAGCCTAGTTTTTGAGATGAAAAACTAAATTTGAGCCGAGTATGGTGGGGGACATGCTTGTAGTCCCACTCAGTTGGAAGGCTGTGGCCAGAGCATCAAAGCAGCCTAAGAGTTCAAGAACAGCCTGACTTAGTATCCCATCTTAGGCAAAATGAGAAAGAAAACCAATTTAAGAGCTCTAATTTTTGTTAATAGTTTCCCCTCCCCAAATATTTTCTTCCCACAAATGGCTGACTAGTTGGGTTATAGTTATATAAAGCTTTTCAAATGTCATTCAAAAGATTTTCAATGTCTTTTTGATTTTTAATCCTTTTAAAAAATGATCAATCCTACTTCCTTTGCTAGCTTCTCAGTTCATCCCACCCTCTCCCCCCCCCCAATTTAATAAGAGAATCTAAGTTAAAAAAAAACTCAAGTATGAATTAAAGGGAGAAGATTCAGATATTCAAGTAGAAAACATACAGGAATGAAGGCAGGTCTGGTGGCTCCCTGCAGCCCCTGTGGGAACCAAACTATTTCATCCATCTTTCTTTCTTTCTTCTGCCATCTTTGATGTGATCCTTCCTGGGCCTTGTCCGACTGTCCAATAACCTCAGCACCTTCGGACCGTGCTCTATAGCTTCGCACACCTTTGTGACATCAGTTGCTGGTGTCACAGAAAGCAGTGACTCACAGAAGGCAGAAATTACAGCAGTGGAAAGGATCTTTAAGGCTGACAAAATACTCAAGCCAAGAATCCTCCCAAGTACTTCAACTTGAATTCTTTATTTCTACTGTATTTTAGAACATCACTATTCATCACTATCGGACTCATTGTATCTTTAACTTGAGGAAAAGCTCTTGGTCCTCCAAACTTCTTATTCTCAGCCTACTTCTTTTATTCTCACAGAATTGTTACCACCTCAGTCTTTGTTTTTTTCCCCTAGTCTTTTAAAGTTTTTAGTATCCAGGCTGAAATAATCATTTCAGCAATGTTTAAAGTTCCTTCTTACACACTCTAACTAAACCATAAGCAACCAATTCTATCTTTATTAAAGATTTTTAGCGTTCTATACTATTAGAGGAAATTATACAAATGCCAAGCTGTCTAACTCTACTCATGCCCAGTGCACTATACACATCTAAAATGGAACACAAAATAGTGGCTGTTATACTCTTTGCAAAATGACTGCCTCATTGCTTCTCCTAAGAAGTCTAGGTTTCACATCCTTTGACCAATAGGTGAATATGATTTAAGGAGAGACTTTTGAAGTAGTTGACTACTACTATTACTGAAAATCTATCACTATCATGTCAATGTCAAAGATGAGTTGCAGGTCTTGTTCTAATGAAAATATCTAAGTAATGTCAGGCTTGCGTGAAGCCACCCTAGGGCACTCAGCTTTACCTCTCGATCCAGTCCAGACTAAAAACATTCCTAGTAGATCCAGTGTCACTATGTTAAGCCACTAAATAGGTGAGGATTACAGTGTGGCAAAACTGAGGCAGATAAACTTTTTCAGATGGCATCAATCTTTTCATTTTTTTTGCCAGTTGTGGGGTTTGAACCCAGGGCCTGAGCACTGTCCGTGGTCTTTTCTCAAGGCTAGTGCTCTACTACTTGAGCATAGCACCACTTCCAGCTTTTTTGTATGTATGTGGTACCGAGGAATTGAACCTGGGTCTTCATGCATGTTAGGCAAGCACTCTACCACTAGGCCAAACTACCAGCCAATCTTTTAATATTTAATAATTTCACTTTGTAGCAGGTAACAAAATAAAAAACTAGTTTGACCCCAAATTATGCTTTTCAGTCTATTACAATAAAAAATAAGTTATTAGAATGAAAAAAGGTTCATGAAACATCCTGAAACTAAAATACTAGAAAAATAAGGATTTTATAAATAATATTATGAAATATATTTGATTCTTCTCTAAATCCAAAGTTTATTTCCTTCTTTGAAATGCTGCTTTATATCTATGAAATTTGAATTGTGACTAATATCACCTTGAAAAAATTGGTTTATCACATTCTTAATCAAATAAAGATCTATTAACATTCAGAATTTTATTGTAAAAGTGAAATACTCTGTTGTTTCTACTAGAAAGTACATTTTTAAAAAACATATATATGTGTTTGTTTGCTGATTTATTTATATTTCGGGGAGCCAGTCCTGGGGCTTGGACTCAGGGGCTGTGCGCTGTCCCTGAGCTTTGGTGCTCAAGTCTAGCACTCTACCAATTGGGTCATTTTTGGCTTTGTGGCACTTAACTGGAGATGAGTCTCATGGATTTTTCTGCCTGTCTGGCTCTGAATCATAATCCTCAGATCTCAGCCTCCTAAACTGCTAGGGTTATACACATGTGCCACCAGCACCCACTCTTACCTTTTATTTAAATGATTATATTTTATAGCTCCAGTTATTATAATTTTTTCTAAAAAATAGCCTTAATTTAAAAAGTCATGAGTTTTTAAAGCTACAAATCCATGAATTCTATGTTATATATGGGCTACATCACATATATTCTCTACTCTTCACAACTTATGAGGAGCTTAGTTCCCAGTCTGTCTGGTTTTTTTTTTCAAGTCTGTCTGTTTTTAACACATATTTTCTGCAAGTTTTCTTTTGTTTTATGTGATGGTTAGTGAACTTATAGCCTCATGTATGCTAGACAAGTGCTCTATCACTAAGCTATATCCCTAGTTGTAAGTCATATTTTCTTAAATAGTTAGATAAAACTGTTTCCTCACATCCATATTCAATAAGGATTAAATGACACACATAGAAACGTCCAGTCAGAAAAAGAAGCAAAAGTCTTGCTAAACATTCCAGTGGAAAATATTAGTCCATAAATGTAATGAAGCTACTAAGGTCTAGTGGCTTTATATTCAGAACTAGACACTTGGGATGAACATATTTCTATGGGAATACTATACTTCAGATCCAAAGTGTAAAGGAAAGAAGACGACTTATCTGTCCATCCATTAGAGAGACATATTCCAGTGTGGAAAGAAAATTTGTTCAAGTCCAGATAGCACTTCTAACAGTGCATAGAGTGCATCTCAAAAAGGAGACATTAAGTTGTATTCTATTCATAAACTGCTTTATTAAGTGGCAACTCCTCTGTACACGACTTACAGATAATGTAGAAAAGTCAGGAACTAAATCAAAGGTTTTTGTGTTTTGTTTTTTTTTTTAAGACAAGTTGTTAACAGTCTCCATTTGGCAAGCATATTGTCATATTTCTTACAGATGTTTTTTAAAAGAGAAATAACTAAAACCTGGCTTTTGCTAAACAAAATGAGAATGTTCCTTCAACAATGAAATTTTATCTTTCTTAGTTTAAGTTAAAGAAAATATCCTCATACTAATAACATAAAGTTAGTAAGGTATTGCTTACAGGATGAGTATGGGCCGTATACATCAATGGCTCTTCATCACAGACAGGTCATTGTTACCTGGTCTTGATGTACCTGCTTGTAAATGATGCCAGGCCATTATTAAATTACCTGTAGATAAGGTAACTTATCTGTCACAAGACCAATGAGCTCAGTAAGAAATTTGAACAGTAAATCCAGATAGCTTTTTTGGTTTTTTTTTTGGTCGGTTGTGGGACTTGAACTCTGTACCTGGGCACTGTCCCTGAGCTTTTCAGCTCAAGGTTATCATTCTACCACTGGAGCCACAGCATCACTTCTGGTTTTCTGGTGGTTAATTGAAGACAAGAGTCTCATGGACTTTCGTGCCTGGTCTGGCTTTGAACCGCGACCCTCAGATCTCAGCCTCCTGAGTAACTAGGATTACAGGTGTGAGACACCAGTGCCCGGCCAGATAGCTTACTAAAGGTCATTTTCACAAACACTGAAGGTATTTAGACTGAATGTTCAGACTTCCTTTGATTATACGGGACCAGTATGATGGCCAAATAAGCAACAGATAAGCACAAGAAAACAGTCATAACTAGCCTCCTAGACTGGAAACTTGTGTCACAATTGCTCAAGGTACTCTTAAGACTTTCTACGGTAACCTGAAACTTCTGCAAGATGTGCAGAAGCCTGAAATTTTTTTTTTAAGAAACTGCTTGATTACAACATCTTTCTGGCATCCTGGTTCCTTTGTATAAAAAGGTAAACTAATATAAACAGATGACAAAAAAGTAATGGCACCATCTATCATTTCATTCTCACATTAATTTAGATGTAACCAAACTGTAAATACTTTGATTAGTAGTTTTAACTAAAGACTGAACAAAAAAGTATAAAGAGCTGTAGCCAGCACAAAAGAATAAAGCCTGCCAAGCAGCCACAGATATAAACAAGTAAAATTATTAAATATTTTAAATAAATAATTTTAACCTGAGCGCGGCACTTCCTCGAACTTATCAGACATTCAGTAATAACTGACGTTGTAGAAAATTCCAGCTTTGGAGCAATTCCCTGGAATTCAAAAAGAAGACAGAATGAGACATTTCCATTTTAAAAGAGGCAATTATTCATAATGAGAATATGGCCTAAAGTAATCTCTTAGCTTGAATTTCGTATTAGAGATAAAATCAAAATAGTGATACTAAATCTTAGTAAGATTTGTGTGTGATGGCTCAAGTGCTGGCAATCTGGAAAAGGATGAGCTATGGGTTTCTGGCTTAAAATCTTCCCAAGGTTTTCGTCAAGTTGTAATTTTAGCATCTGAAGGTGTGACTGAGGCTTGACAATCTTCTCAGAAAGGTTCATTCCCATTGCTTTTGGCCAGAGCTTTCAAGTCCCTTCTGTTTCCAAAAAGACCTACCTACTCATTGTGAATAACTCTTCATAGGACCTTTGGGTGCCTTCATGACATGGTGACAAGTTCCCCAATGTGAGTGATCAAGGCAAAGCATGAGAGAAGCTAAAGTGATAGTCTCAAGAGTTCTACCCTGTTACATCGACTACATTCTGTCCTGTATCAGGTAAGCACACTCCACAACACAGGAGTGGGACTGCTTTTTCACCGGTACAGTACCAAAATATTTGTATAAAACTTCAAAGCTAATAGTCCACCCTCTGGCAACAAATTACTCAAGTTGCTCTTCCATATAAAATATACTCACCCTCACCTATCAAACAAAAGAAATGTGGAGATAAAAAGAAAAAAATATTGACAGACTAAATTCCACATGTTTACATGTAAACCAAATCGCAGCATAGATAGGCTTTGGGGGTATGTAGGCCAGTACAGCTTCTGCTTATATGAGAAGGCATACAAAAACAAGTTACCTGAAAAACAAATACTCAGTGTTCACATGTGCAGCAAACAGAGAACGATAACAGGAATTCCTGTTTACCATGGAGAAATGGAGATAATCGGGAATCATTTGGGCTGAAAATTCTGAAATCCAGAGAAATGTTGGACATTCCTTAACTAGGGTTTGGTCCTTATTATGCTCAGAACTTGTCATGGTTTTTTGCTCGACACTGTGGAGTCTTCTTCCATCCTCTACTCTTTTTTTTCATATATTTTTTTATTGTAATTAATAGAAGGGTTACATTATATTTGCCAGATAGAAGGTACATTAATTCACATACATTGATACCCTTTCTCATGTCTTGGTCCCCATTTTCCTCCCCCCACCCCCATCCCTCATCTTGTTTTCCCCTTTCCCTATCCAATTTCAAATAACCAAATACAAATATATCCAATATATCAGATAACAAAGTAAGATACTGTAACAATATGAGATAATCAAGGGATAGCAAAAGAGATGAGTGATAACATAGTACATTAAGGACAACAATCACTCATTATATGGCTTTTGTTTCTATATCCTAGAGGTCCTTTCATTTAGCGTCATACTATATGGCCTATGTATCTAGGTTTTGCTCTATTGCAAATCTCTGCTAATAAAGACCAAGGTTTCTACTGATTATGACAAATGAGGGAAACCATTGAGCCTATGTTGAGTCTGGCTTACTTCACTTAATATGTTTTTTTCTAAGTCTTTCCATTTCCTAACAAATGGGGCGATGTCATTCTTTCTGACAGAAGCATAGAATTCCATTGTGTACAAATACCACATCTTGTTGATCCACTCATCTACTGAGGGACATCTGGGTTGGTTCCATATCTTTGCTATGGTGAATAGTGCTGCAATGAACATCGTTGTGCTAGTGAATTTAGTCAAGAAAACTAGTAACAACACATGTTGGAGGGGATGTGGCCAGGAGGGATCACTACTACACTGCTGGTGGGAGTGCAAACTTGTTCAACCACTAAGGAAAGCAGTATGGCAGTTCCTCAAAAGACTAAACATAGAACTCCCCTATGACCCAGCAATTCCACTACTAGGCATTTACCCAATTGTCCAGAAACAAGGTCAGACTAAATCCATCCTCTAATCTTAATTCCTTTGAATTATATTTCTATACCAATGGGAGCTGTCCGGGGTTCTGAACTTGGTACTTGTTAGTAGAATATTGGGAATCCAAAGGTCTTTTTATTTTGTGATGCCTCTTCATTTCAGACCAAATTGTCTTTTATACATTTTTGGAGGCATGATGAGTTTTTGGGTGGGTTCTCTCCATTAAACCAAAGACACAATCTTCTCTATACTGGGGCACACCTTTCTCAGTAATAAACTTCTAAAAGTCCTGAGAGATATAATGCCCTTGCACGGCAGCAAACCCACATTTTCCTTGCAACATGATGAAGTTTTACTGAAGAAGTTTTACATTTGTAGCTTCACCTTTATCAGACCAAACTAGAATTTGGTTTTAGCAGCAGCTACTTCCTAATTTCAGCAATTCCTGCCAGAAAGAAAAACTGGGAACCATGTAAAATACTAAGGTGTAACTCATTGTAACAGCTTTTCTTTACCTCTCTGTTCTGTTTATAAGCAGCAAAAGGTTACAGACAACTTCTCTTGCAGTGTCTCATTGCTTCCACATTCTTTCAGGTGACTGTGATATTCAAAAAGGAGCCCCCTTTTGGCTAGCTTCCAGTAACCTTCACCTCATTTTTTTTTTTTCTAGCAAATCGCTATCTGACAACATTAAGGATTTTCAAGCTTTATAAAACATTCTAACAGTCTTTCCAGCTTCTGCCTTCTCCAGAGAATTCTTCAGTGTCCTCACACAGAAAGCCAGTTTCTGCTGAAACAAGGGATGTAAGAGAAAAGGAGGTCCAATGTTTTCAAAGACCTGGTCTCAAAAGTCCAGAACTATTGCTCGAGCATGTTACATTTGTCTGCCATGAGGTACAGTGACTTAATAGGAATGGAACTAGTTTTGTTATTGGAAGAAATAGAGTATCAAAGAATTTCTGAACATGTCTCATTTAATGATGGAAGTAAAGGGAAGGTTTCAAAAAATGAGTAATTATGTGATTCCATTACAGTGTAAGTATCACACACACACACACACACACACACACACACACACACACACACACACCTGGACAGTATAGCCTATTCTATACCTACATATGGCATAGCCACTATTGTGTATGCAGTCCACTACTTACCAAAATGCCATGATTAAGTACACGGCTGCACTGAATAGCATCAATATCAAACTGTGGATTACTTTAAACTTCCCCATATATTGCTGGTATTCAATATGCTAGCATTATTTTTACTGACCTTTAAAAAACTAGTTACATCTCCAAAGAAATACAACTAATAGGACTATACACATACATGGGTTGATTTTTGTTTTAATGTTTTGCTTCCCACAATTGTGGAAGATGGCAGATCTGAAATTCATAGGGCAGGATGGTAAAGCAGAAACTTTGTGAAAAAGTTTATTGCAGTATTGAGTGTAAAATTTGTAGGGCAGGTTGGCAAATGAGAAATAGGATTTCTGTTGTAGTCCTGAAGCACAGTTCCTCCTTATTCATAGAAGCATTATTTTTGCTCTTCAGGTCTGATGAGATGAAACCCATTCACACTGTCACAAATAATGTTGCATTTAAAGCCAACTGATTATAAATCTTAATCATCTATCCAATAGTTTTACAGTACATACTTTAAAGTAACATTTAGATTAGTATTTAGTCAAACAATTGTGCCCATGTTCTAGCCAGATTGATATATAAAATGAATTATCATCTTAAATGTCAGTTCCTCTATGAATTCTAGTGTACAACATTCATTGAGTTTACCTAGGAGGTATTTATTAAGCACTGCTCCTTGCAAAGTATTATGCTAAGGATTAAGATCCAAAAATGAGAAAGCAACCATTTTCTGCTTTCATGGACTTTCAGTCCATGGAGACCTATTATTATTATTCCCACCAAACCATCACCACTACCACAATAATATCCACAGGTTTATATCTTCTTTATATGTCAGGCACTGTTGTAACCACATAAAAGTTAATATTCATTACCCAAGAATATTGTGATAGTTACAGTTACCATATCATGCTCAACATTACTCAGTAAATTCATGGTAATACCAGGAATTGATCCCTGATATGCTCTGAACTTATAACACAATGCTGGGCTCAGTACCACTAAGGACTCACAGGTGATTACTTAGAATCACAAAAATTCTGAAGAAAAATGCATTTTTGTCTGCTGGGCCACAGACCATTTACTAGAATATTTTCTGTTCACATATAAATGAAATTCTTGATATGGCTGGATTTAATCTGCCATTTTTCTATTAAGTTTACAAATGTTCTGCATCTTCTGTATTCTTCAATTCTTTCTAGGAGCACATGTGTGAATGCCAAGCTAAGGAGTTATATAATAGACTGGTAAGAGTTCCACACATTTCTTGTGTGCGGCATCAGGAATACGTTCAAAGCTATAGTCAGTTTCCCTGAGCTTTCATTTATTTGCTGGGATCTGACTGTCTGCCCTGAGCATGGAGTTTTCAGGGCAGTCAGGAAGGGATAGAGAGCTCATCTCAATCCTTCTGCCTCCAGAAGGTGTTCTGCCTCCAGGATCTCCCATCAACTTCCTGGCAGGTGTGCTGTTCACCCCAATTGTATGAAAGCTGTGGGGTTTCTTCATCTGCTTCAAGCTAAATATACCAGATTTAGCTGCCCAAACTAGACAATATACCCCACTGCCTAAAATGGAGCTTCTAACCCCTCTGGTGGTAAAGCTGCTGGGTGTATGCCCAGCCACAGGCGGATAAAGTTATACTTGTCACTGAGCAAGTCAGGTACATTGCCTGCCTGAGAAAGCATCTCAGGCAAGCAAGCCCCAAATTCCTGCCAAGTTTGCCTTACAGTCCAGCAATTTTTCAAGCGTGAAAACTCCATTTGTCTTGTCTTACTTGATGGTCAATATTCAGGGCCCTTAAATTGTTTTCTACAATTTTATCCAGTATTATATTTGTTGAGTGTGTAGGAAAATTTCATAGTACCATTACTAGAAGTACTAATTTTTAATATAAGTTTGACTCAATAATCTAATATTTTCTAAATGTATAAAATATGCAAAAGTAACTCAAGTTAAATGATGAAATAAAAACTCTTGCTCAAAGACCACATGAGTTTACATTGCATTTTGGTATAATATAGCATTTTAAGTGATCATACATTTAAAATCTGATTCAATTTTTATTTTAGGTTACCATATGGTCCTTGAAATAAACTTTGAAGACATTTATTGTGCCAAATCTGGCCAATGCACATCAAAAATACCCCAAAGGATAAAACATTTCAGACTTGCTAGTCAACTTTTTTTATGTTTTTTGTGAGGTGGAGTTGCTATTTCTTTGAGCAGAGACTATCATAAATCTAGACCTATAGATGAAACTCATTCATCTACTACATTGACTCCTTGCTCCTTATTCAGATTATTCTAAGATTTATATGTTAGTTTAAAACTATGTTTGTCCAAATAAGTTCAAACTAGTCAACTTTTGCTTTTCCTTCTTTGAAACAGTATGGGCTTCTCTCAGTTCTCAGTAGAAAACTTTCAGGGATAATGAAATTCGTTAAAAATTATCATATAGAGATTGAAAGAAGTGGTAAGAAAAGGTAAGAGTATAAGCCATCCCTTAACACAGTTTTAATTTAGGTATATGAATGTGTGTGTGTGTGTGTGTGTGTGTGTGTGTTATTTGACAGTAGAGGGAACTGACCTGAGAGCCTTTCACTTGCTAGATAGGCACTCCATATTTGAGTAACAGCCCCAGTCTTGTTTTTAACTGGTTATATTTCAGTGTAGGTCTCACTTTATGTCCAGCTTCATGCCCAAGCAGGCCTGGTCTGAGATGCTACTATATGTACTTCCCAGCATGGCTGGGAATGACAGGTAAGAGTACCCAGCCACTGTGCTTCCTCTGTGGCTAGGATAAGAGACCCAAGCTGCTGTGCCCTACCTTTGAGTTAGATGGAGTTTTATGTACTTTTCTGACCATGCTCATCTTGAACCTCAGTTTTTCCAGTCTCCCCCTCCCAAGGGGCTTGAGCCAGAGAGTCTGGCTATATATGTCTATTCTATGAATACTTTCCAATTAATCTAGCCTAACTTGTACTAACCAGCACTCCAAACATTTTCATTTTTCATTATTATTAACAATACTATCAGACAGATGCCAGTGACTCACTTCTATAAATTTTAAGAGGCTGAGATCTGGGACTGCAGTTGGAAGCTAATCAGGAAAGTCCATGAGACACTTATCTCCAATTAACTAACAAAAATTCAGAAGTAGCCTGGCGTGATGACTCATGCCTGTAATCCTAGCTACTCAGGAGGCTGAGATCTGAGGATCAAGATTCAAAACCAGTCTGGGCACAAAAGCACCTGAGACTCTTATCTCCAATTAACCTCTAGAAAATGGGAAGTAGGGCTTGGCTCAAGGATAGGGCACTAGCCTTGACCTGAAGCGCTAAGGGACAGCACCTAGGCCAACTTCAAGCTCCATGACCCACAAAAAAAAAAAAAAATCAGAAGTAGAGCCATAGCCCAAAGAATGGAGTTGATAGCCTTGAGCAAAAGAGCTCAGCTCAAAAATAGCACCCAGGCCCTGAATTAAAGCTCTAAAGCTCTAGGGCCAACACAAAGCGAAAATCAATGCAACAACAAAAAGACACTACTACTTAAAAACATTTTAAAACTCTTAGTATACCAGAGAGAATATCTAAACTACAAACCTAGGCCATATGCTATAAAATTATTACAAAAAATCTGAATTGTTATTATTCTAATGTACATAGAAGACCAACACAACAAAATTTTCTTTATTTTGTATGTCTAATATCAAGTTTATTTAATTTTGTTGATCAGTCTTATGCGTGTAAAATGAAATCAGATAATTGCTTTAAGCTGGATTTTCTAAACTTACTGAGATTATCATTCAAATGTTTGGTGGTCATTTCCTAGAAACACAGAGAACAGAAAGAGAAGTAGATGGGATGGAGATGGAGAGGAAAAAAGAGATTTAACAAATAAGAGACAATGCATCTATGAAAATGGAGTAAGTATTGGAGTATAATAGAGTGAAAACATGTGGAGATGTAAAAATGAAATCCTACCTCACTATATAACTGATATTAGCCAATAGAAATGGCAATTTAACACTTGTTAATTTTGGACACCGAATCCATGGAAATATTTTTCATTGCATTTCCAGATACTTAACACAATTACAACTAAGTTTTGTGTTTTTTGTTTTGTTTTGTTATTGTTTTTGTTTTGCCAGTCCTGAGGCTTGAACTCAGGGCCTGGGCACTGTCCTTGAACTTGAAGCTTTTTCTGTATATGTGATACCAAGGAATAGAACCCACGGCTTCATGCATGCTAGGAGAGCACTACCACTAGGCCACACTCCTGGTCCTACAATTAAATTTTAAACCAAGTTAAACTTGTATTGAGTTTTTCAAATTGAGTATGCTGAAGGCTATGTGGTGGTTATGACGGTGACTCTGTATCAAAGGCTGAGTGAAGACAGTACTTACTCTTAGGCCAGATATCCTCCTCATGGTCACCTGGCGATTAGAATCATGGTGGCCAGATATTTGGTTTGGACCCGGGAACATGAAATCTCGTGTATTTTCATCATAGGTAGACAGTGTTTCACCCACTATAAGAAAGATATCCTATGATTCAAATTATAACAAAATATTCTATTTAGAAACAAAATCACCAAGTATAATGTATATATATTGCCTGATGCCTTATTTGAATACCTGCTTCGGAAGCATGTTTATCTTCTATAAAAGGAAAAGTAATATCTATAGATATATTAAATGTGATAACACATTTTCATTTTCACATGTATGCTACATATTGTCACTCTCTGCCTGTCCACTTCATTTGGAGAATGAGTACACTCATGTAAACTCAGTAAATACTATGAGTTCCAAGGAAAATAAGCAACTTTTTAAAAATAAAGGTATTTTTGTAAAGATATAAATATTTACATATTCAAATTCCCATCTAATTCCCATCTCTTTTATCTAGTCCCATTTTTCCTGTCAATATCACATGTTAAAAATAATTGATATATTTTCTAAATTTGCAGCTCACTGAATTATAAAGAAATTCACATGTCTATATTGTTAGCATTTAGTAAATTATAAATCTCCAACTGTCACATAAAATAAGGATTTGTTAGGACAGATTTTTTTTTCTATAATAACGAAAATGAGTAGAAATAAAACTACCTTCTATACTTCAGTGACTTAACTCCCTTTTTCTGAGCTGAGAAGTTCTAATGTCCTCCATATCCAATAATAGTAGCCCACAAAAATAGATCATTATCTGCCTTATCAAAAATATGTATCATTTGAAAAAAATTTCAAAAACTGAAAATCATTTTATGGCTGTCACAAAATATCTGAAAATGGTAAGAGGTTATTTTTCTACTTTCAACTACTATTTAATCAATGTGTTCAAGAAAGATATGTTCAAGTGTAATTTATGTCAATCATTTTGTATATATTGTTTTGGCCTGCTAACATTTGACTGATGAGCATTTGCACCTAAAAATGGTCTCAAAACTTGTTCTCCTACAGTGATATCTGGACTCTATTACCTTATCAACATGTAATACAGTACCTGGTGGAACTAGCTGTATCAACTCAAACACTGCTGTGTCATCTGAAAAGTGAAAGAAAATTTAATGATGAATAACGACATTACTTTAAAAAGTCACATCACTGGGTGTTGTCTATGTGCATGGTGGTAACTTAGTAGATTATATATTTGTATAAAGATAAATTATGCCTTTTCCTAATTAGAGTGATAAAGCACTGCAGTATATAACATAAATCTATTATAAAACATAATATACATTATTAATACATATCATATTATAGTGTATTATATTAATATGTTATATATTATTAACATATTATTAGTAATAGGTATTTTATTTATATTTTGTAATATACCTAACAATCTGAAATATTTTGTAATAAATACATGAAAATAAGAAAATAGAAACTATGCCTGTCTTGTAAAAACCCATGTAAAACTGGGCAAGATGGTTCACACCTGTAACCTAGCTACTGAGGAGGCTGAGATCTGAGGATCAAGGTTCAAAGCCAGCCCAGGCACAAAAGGACCTGAGACTCTTATCTCCAATTAACCTCTAGAAAATGGGAAGTGGCCCTGTGGCTCCAGGGGTAGGGCGGTAGCCTTCAGCTGGAGAGCTCAGGGACAGTGCCCATGCTGAGTTCAAGATCTTTGACACCACCCTCCCCCAATAAAAAAAAACAAAAAACATGTATAAACTGAAGTATTTGGTAGCCAGTGGTTTGGCCTGGTGGTAGAGTGCTTGCCTAGCATGCACGAAGACCAGGGTTTGAATCCTTGGTACCACATACATAGAAAAACCAGAGACGGTGCTGTGGCTCAAGTGGTAGAATATTTGAGGAAAGCCCAAGGACAGTGCTTAGGCCCTGAGATAAAGCCCAGAACTGGCAAAAAAAAAAAATGGAGTATTCTGCCTTGGGAAGAGAAGGAAGGGCTATCTAGAGATAGGTGTCAATAGACTGATGACTGGTTATAGTTTAATAGTTATAGATAATCCTAAAAGTAAATGATAAAATAAAAACAATAGATAGCAAATTAAAACCCAATTTAGATATCTCAAATTCTGTCTGAATTTAGGTAATTCAAAATTTCCAATGTCTCCTAGCAACCTGCAAAGACAATTACAAACCCATCTGAAGCACAAGATGATTTTACACACATGACTTCAAGCTACTCCTAGTTTGGCTTTCAATCAAAATCAATTGAGTATACAAGAAAATTAAAAACACCTGAAAAATAACAGGAAATAAAAGCAGCAAAAGATGAAAATTTTAACATTAAAACCTGACAAGAATCTCACAAGAAAGGAACATGACAATCTATTTCATAAACAGAAATTCCTAAACAAAGCATTTTCAAAACAAATCCATCAATATAAAAACACTATTTAGAACAAATACTATTAAAAACAAAGCTGGGTGGCAGTGTCTCACACCTATAATCCTAGTACTCAGAAGGTTGAGATAGATATGAGGATTGTGGTTTGACGCCAGTCTGGGAAGTCCATGAAACTCCCATTTTCAATTAACTACCAAAAAGCTGAAAGCAGAGGTATATCAAATGATAGAGCACTAGCTTTAAACAAAAAAGTTTAGCGGGGCCAGGACATTGGCCTAGAGGTAGAGTGCTTGCCTTGCATGCACAAAGACATGGGTTCAATTCCTCAGTACCACATACATAGAAAAAAGCCAGAAGTGGTGCTGTGGTTTTAGCCTTGAGAAAGTCCAAGGACAGTGCTCAGTCCCTGAGCTCAATCCCAGGACTAGCAAAAAAAAGAAAAGAAAAAAGCTTAAGGACAGACTCAGGCCCTGAGTTCAAGCCCCAGTGTTGGTACAAAAAAATAAAAGAACAAAACAAAACAAAAAAGCAGCATAATTTATTATCACACAATGAAGTGAGAAAAATGGTTCACAAAATTTATCCATTACAGAATGGGAAGGGAAAATAGGGAGAAAGCAAAGGAATGGGTGACATTCCCCCCCAACAAAATAAAACATAACAACCCAGAAATGTACTCATTATCTGATTTGTGAAATGGTAATCCCTCTGCACAACACTTCGATAATAACAATAAAGTTATATTTTAAAAAATTTAGCCATCAGTCATACTTTAAAAAGTTGATCTGGGAACAGAAGGAAACTTAAAAAAGAGTATTAATCTGATAAGGGTTTTCTACCAAAAACCTAAAGCACACATACCAAGAGGTGAGAATGAAAAAATTTCCCTCTATAACTGAGCAGTCACTCCATTCATTACATCCACTTCCACATTTGACTGCAGTTATAAATCCATCTAACAAAGCAATAAAAGATATGACAACAGGAGAAACTCTAATTCTTCCAGACAATGTGATCATATACAAGAAAAGTCCCAAAGAATTTTAATCTATATTTTGAAATAAGTATAACAAGATTATTGGAAGCAAGATCAATATGTAGATGAAACTACATATGCCAGCAAAGTTAGAAATGACATGATACTTTGGTTTACAAGTATATATGCTTGGAAAGTATTATTATCCCATTATCATGTTGTTTCTGCTTTTCCATCCCATTTAATAAATATGTTCAACTTCATATCCAACTTCACCTGCTTATATTTTTTCAGAATTCTTCCATATGCCCAACTAAATGTATATGTGTGTGTGTGTGTACGTGTGTGTACGTGTGTGCGCATGCGTGTGTGTGTGTGTGTGTGTGTGTGTGTGTGTGTGTGTGTGATCATCAAAATAATGACAAGGATTATGAGGAGAGTAGAAAAACAAGACTGGTGAGCTTGATTAATCATCTCTATTCGTCCTGTGCCCTATGGTTGTGAACATCATTCATTCTTCTCAGCCATCTTTTAATCTCAGCATTACGCTTTTTTTCATTAAATATTGAACTAGCTGATCTGCCCTTTAATCTGAAGACTTGCCACAAGTATGAGCAATGTCAACATCAGTGTTAATGAGTTACTCTTAAGTAACTCACTAACCACCTAAAATCTAGTATACCTACAGGAAGATTCTAATTATTTAGCTATACATGTTGATTGCTTTCTGTGAAAATAGTTGCTCCTTTGAACAAAAGGCCTATATTTTACTCATTTCTGAATTCTTTATATTCTATCATGGTAACTATGTCTGCACAGGTGAAAATAAGGTTTTGAATTCTAATATTTGTTCTTATCATAGACTGATAGATAAGCAGCTTTGGCTTTAAAACCTTTTCCTATCACCTCACAAATCATATGGCATATTCCATAGCTACACCATGGTATTTCTCATCCTATTATCAAATAAATGAAAGAACAGAAAAGGAGTATAGTAAAAATCATATTGAAATAAGAGCTCAGATTTTTAGAAACTTGGTCTATACTTAAAATAATCACAATGCTTGATTGCACATAGAAATATTGTCCTCTAGAAAATACCTGAGATCTCATTAAATCAAATTAAGTATAACCAGCTAAGACAGCTCAGTTGAAAGAAGAAATCACATGAATTAAACATAATCCTAGGATAAGCTCAATGTCTTCAGTTTTCCATACATATTACACTGTATTTTTCTGGTGCTTATTTTGCAACCTTGGTTATTGGAAAAATATGACTAAAAGGACAAAGTGTTTTTGAAAGGATATGAATTACTTACTGCTATTTAACCATAGTATCTGAGGTCAAGACTGAGCTTCTATGAGGTTCATACAAATCCACAAAACATTCCTAGCTTTCATTTTACAGAAAAGAAGCATACTCTAAAGGTTAATGCTACCCCCAAATGGTAAGTTGTTGAGATAAGGTGTAACTGTGTCCAAAACTAATGCTATGTTCACTAACAACTCTGGAACTAGAAAACAGTGATTTACAAAATAAAAGGAAGGTGACAAAGACAATGTTAGTGGTGGATATGAAAACAGTATTTCTACAGTGGGAACATAGAACATCTGGTATGCTATAAACAAGTAACAACAAGGAACACTGGAGAATCTGGGGCACATCATGAGCATGGTAGTTCTGAAGAACATAAAGAGTACAAGGGGCCAGGAGTTTGGCCTAGTGGTAGAATGCTTGCCTTGCATACACAAAAACTCAGGTTTGATTCCTCTGTACCACATCCATAGAAAAAGCCAGAACTGGTGCTGTGGCTCAAGTGGTAGAGCTCTATCTTTGAAGAAAGCCCAAGGACAGTGCTCAGGACCTAAGTTCAAGCCTCAGAACTGGCAAAAAAAAGAGCACAAGTAGACAGAATAAGGACACCCCATCTCCTAAGATACAGAAGAAAGGTAAGAAAGAAGGACATCTACTTGGTGATATTTAGGACAAACTGAAGTAATGCTCACTACTAAGCCTTCAGTGAATCAATGAGGTGGGAGGCAAGGTATCCCTTCATTTCAGGAATGCAAATGTTTAATGTAAACAAGGGGATATCTGCTATAAAAAATGGATGATGTGTTCAGAGTACCAATTATAGAAATTAGACAGAAAATGTAAAAGACAGGCATCATTGAAAAGCAGTTGTAGTAATACCAATTTTCAGGTCAATAGAGTCTGTCAGAAACTTAAAATGAAGCTAGTAAAAACCAGGGAAGCAAGTTGCAATACTGGCTGAGGAAAGGGTACTTATTTAAAATCTACATCTACATCTAATATCTCATGTACAGTGAAAAACAAGATGTGCAAAGAAAGTCACAAGTCAGAAACAACAAAGCGAACGCACCCTTTTAAAACAATCATATCAACTCCATATGTGACCCCTAACCTCCATGTTCAGGAAATACACCAATAAATTTCAAGAATATGAAGCATTTCACGCTAAACTTCTGACCAAAATGAAAAGAAAAATTTTAACATATCTAAATCAATCATGAACAAACAGATAAAAATAGGTAACATTCAAAATAAAGGTTCAGTAGACTGGATAGGAAGTCAGTCCTTTTAGTCCTACTTCCATGTACCAACCACAAACATGAAAGACTGTGTGAGGATCTTCATCCCCACAAGAAACACAGTAGTCAGACATAAACACAGTCTAAATAGTATGACAAATATAAACATACACGCCCTAGAATTTTATAAGGCATTGAAAGAAAATGTAAGTTTAAATAAATCAATATACATTATATGTCTGAATAGGAAGAACAAAGAAAAATGGCAATTATCTTCCTAAAATATAATTATATTTTAATCTCAAAGGCACATCATTGGTCTTAAAAAATTCAAAGTTTACACATAAAAGGAAACATGCAGAAATACAAATATGTATACAAAATAAAAATAATCTAAGTGAGACAGGGTACAGTGGCTCATGCCAGTAACCCTGGGTAGTCTGGAGACAGAGATCAAGAAGTTAGTGGTATGAGGAGAAACCAGGGAAAAATTAGCGAAACTTCATCCCCCAAATCAAGCCACTTGTGGTAGCTCATATGTGTAATCCTTGGTAGGAAACATAGGCAGGAGGAATGAGTTCTTAAGCAGGGCTTGGACAAAAAATATGAACCCCTTCTCTAAAGAAAATGAAAGCACTGAAGGCATGGCTCAAGTGGTAGAGTTTCTTACAACAAGGTACTGTGTACTTGGGGAAAAAAATGTAATCTGAATGATAATAACTGTCCAATAAGAGAAAATTAGAATAAGGAAACAGAATGGTGAAGGAAGGGAAATAAGCATGCAAAGAAAGGATCAGGGCAGAAGAATTAATAGAGAAAACATTTGTGTTCCTATAATGACATGTTACACATTCTAGTGAGAAAACCAATCTGGATAAATTATTTTTAATTACTTGTACAGAGAGAATGAAGAACTACAGAACTAAGATCCAACAAGAAGAAAAAAACGGAGAGTTGAGGCAGCTGGTGGAGCTCATTTTCCTTAAGAATATCTGATAATTCCAGAAAAAGCATATGAAGGACTCAAAAATCTTATATGTACAATGTCTCACAGACTGAGAAACAAAATGTGGGAGTGGGGTCTATGAGACATCTATCTTCAATTAGCCACCAAGAAAGCTGAAAGTGGAGTTGTGGCTCAAGTGGTAGAGAACTAGTTTTGAGGAAAAAAGCTAATAAACAAGGTCTACGCCCTATGTTCAACCTCAAGAGTGAGACATTACTCAGTGGTAGAGCATTTGCCTAGTAAATCTGAGGCCTAGTAAATTTGAGGCCATGAGTTCAAACGTCAGTGTTATAAGAAGAAAGACAAATGGGCAAAAGACAGCCAACTAAAGGAAAAAGTAAGTCTAGAAAGCATGCTCAACATATGAAGAGGTATATTATCTCATTTGTCTTTAGGAAAATGTCAAATGAACCAATTATTTACCCATCATAATGACTAAAATTCAGGAGTAGGTTATGGAAAACAGGAATTTACAGAAATAAAAACACATTCACAAGGTGAAATTGGAAAACTATTTGGCATTATCTACTCATTATTTCTATTAAGATACTCATATATCCTACAATCAATATAATTCAGAAAAGCAAAAGGTAGAACTCTCCTAAAATACCATGACATTCCAGCATGAATGAATTTCTCAAAAAACTGAGCAAACAATCGGAAAAAAAGGAATGCACACAGATTCCACTTAAGTGTTCAAAAAGAGGCAAAGTTAACTGCAAAACTAGTTGTTTGGGTAAAAAATTCTTTTGAAAGCAGGGATGAAGTAGGTTGCAAGGCAGGTTAAGGGAGGCTTTGTGGTCTAGCGGTGGTCTGTTTCTTTTTTTAATATACTTTTATAGTAATTGATAGAAGGGTTACATTATGTGTGTCAGATAGAAGGTGCATTACTTCACAAACATTGCTACCTTTTCTCCTGTTTTTGTCTCCATTTCCCTCCCCTCACCATTTCCCCTCATCTTGTTTTCTGCCTTTCCCTATTCTATTGTAAATAACCAAATAAACATATATACAATGTATCAGATAACAAGGTAAGATACTGTAACAATATGAGATAACCAAGGGACAGCAAAAGAGATGAGAAATAACATAGTACATTAAGAACAACAATCACACATTATATGGCTCTTGTTTCTATATCCTGAAGGTCCTTTCATTTAGCTTCATCCTGTATGGCTATATATATATATATATATATATATATATATATATATATATATATATATATATAGGTTTTGCCCTATTGTAAACCTCTGCTAGGAGAGTCCAAGGTTTCTACTAATTATGACAAATGAAGGAAACCATTGAGCCTATGTTCCTTTGAGTCTGACTTCACTTAATATGGTTTTTTCTAAGTCTTTCCATTTCCTTACAAATGGAGTGATGTCATTCTTTCTGACAGCAGCATAGAATTCCATTGTGTATAAATACCACATCTTGTTCCTCCAATCATCAACTGAGGGCCATCTGGGTTGGTTCCACATCTTTGCTATGGTAAATAGTGCTGCAATGAACATCGGTGTGCTAGTGGATTTAGTATGTCTTTGTTTCTGGATGATTGGGTAAATGCCAAGTAGTGGAATTGCTGGGTCATAGGGGAGCTCTATGTTTAGTCTTTTGAGGAATCACCATACTGCTTTCCATAGTGGTTGAACAAGTTTACACTCCCACCAACAGTGTAGTAGTGATCCCTCCTGGCCACATCCCCGCCAGCATGCACATCATCCAGCGATATTTCTTGGAGCTAAATACAAACTCAGGATTTGAGCTGTGCTCTGAATGTAAACATTACATTTCTAAATGTAATACCCAAAACTTACTAGAAAACACAGGACAAAAGTTTAATACAGCTTATATTTAGCAATTATTTGTTAGATAAGATATCAGAGGTAGAGGTAACAAAGGAATATCTAGAAAAACTGGACTGCATAAAGCTTAAAAATTATTCAAAAGGTATTACAGAGTAAAAAGTATACAAAGTATAAAACAAATGTGTAAAACATGTATCTGAAAAGATTAATACTCAGAATGTACAGGAAACTAACATAAGAAAAAAAAGAGCCCAATTTTAAAATGGCCAAAAGACTTTGCAGACATTTCTGCAATGAAGACACCTAAATCTCTGATAAAAACAAAATATTTCCAAATGCATTAAGGATTAGGGAAATGAATGAAGATTAAAACAAAAATAATATATCACCTCATATCCATTAGGATAATTACTACTGAAATTTTTTTAACTAAAAACCACAAACAGCTAAAGCTGGTGACCGTCTGCCTTTGTTGATAGTAATGTAAAATGGCAAGCTGTGATGGAAAACAGTATGACAATTCCTACGAAAAAGGAAAAAAAATGTTTGTGATAGTACTGGGGTTTGAACTAAGGATGACTTAGACCATGAGCCTCCTATTTCTGCTTCCTATATAGCTAAAACTAGAAATGCACTATCACACAGCCTTAAAGATGAAAAATAGAATTTGTATATGATCCAGCAGTACCACTTCCAAAACTTACATTAAAAGAGCCAAAAAGAGGCACTCAGGTATTTGCACACAAATGTTCACAGCAACTTATCCGTAATAGGTAAAAGATAGAAGCAACCTTGTTAACACTGACAAATCGGTGGGCAAAATTTGCTATAAATGTTATAGAATATTATTCATTCTTAACAAGAAATTAATTCTGACATATGCTACAAATCAATCCTCAGGATATTCTTTACATTCTTCTCTGGTGAAATAAGCCATTCAAAAAAGGTCAAATACCATATGATTCTACCAATATGTCACTTTGTAGAAAGCAGAACTGTGTGTATAAGGGAGGGGAAAATAAGATTATTATTTAAGGGCTACAGAGTTACAGTTCTACTAGTTGTAAAGTTATAGAAACACATGATGTCAATTGTTGCACAGCATTATAAATGCATTTAATACCACTGAAACATACACTTAAAATTATTAAGATGGCAAATTTTATGCTACTATATTTTACCACAATAAAAATCACTTCTGAGAGAAAACCTTCAATTATTAAAGCTTTATTGAGAACAAGTGCTGCTGGAAACTGAAGATTAAGTTGATGTAAACGTCATCTTACTGGATTATACAGTGCAATTAATTTCATCTTAACAACTGCCCTTTACCTTATAACTAAGAACAATTATCTCCTTCCTATATAAAATTTTTCACTTACATGTGTACTTCTAGTATAAATTACAAACTAGAGATAGACTATAATACTCCAGGAATACTAGTCAAAAACATATCAAATCAAAAATCTTCCAGAAATACCTCAAAAGAAATGGCCGGAGGATTGAGGGTTTTGTATTTTTGGTGGAGGTAGGGGTAGTCATGGGGCTTGAACTCTGGGCCTGAGCGAGTTTGCTCAAGGATAGTGCTCTACCACTTTTAGTATACTTCTTGTGTTTTGGGTGGTTTATTGGAGAAACTAATAGACTTTCCAGCTCAGCCTTGCTTCAAGCTCTGATCCTCCCATCTCAGCCTTCTGAGTAGCTAGGATTAAAAATATGAGTCACTAGTGCCCAGGCTCAAACAATTGTTAACCCTCTGTTCCAGCAGGAAAATTTGCTATAATAATACTATTACATAAACGCCTGTTTACATGCTTATAAAAATAAGTTGGCTAGAATGCATTTCTAGACATAAAAATCTTGAGTCCTGAATCCTATAAGCTCTTTTAAGGACTGAGACTGAGATACTCACATTTGTTGACTTTGAAGGACTTATTCTCAGCCTTCAAATCCTTACCTGAAAGTACTTCAAATATCCCAGACACCAGGTAAGCATTAATTCATAAAAACTGAAAATCAGTGACTCTGATGAAACTGCCACTTTTCCCTGTAGGCAAGAATCTCAATGGGATACTTACTAATCTATGCAACATAAATAATAATTGTGTCTCTTCTTTATCTAAAGGTTAAAGGTAATGAGTTCAGAACAGCTATCTATTTTAGTCTCAAATACAAAGTATGCTCCTAATCAAAGGATTATAACATTACAAACAGATTCCTCTCAATAGGATAGCTTCAAGAGTCATGAAAATAGTAAAGAAAGGCAGTTATATGATACATTTGTATTTTATTTAACTCTTTAGATATCACAGACCAAGTATGTGCTATACACATGAGATACAGCTCTAGTGAACAAAAAGAAAAATGTATTTTAATAAAATAAAATAAAAAATAAACACTATGAGGGATAAAAAGAAAATGAGGAAGACCCTTCACCTATTTTTTTCCCTGAGCAATATCCTTTTTATATTATATGTTTTGTTTTGGTAGAACAATTAGCAATCTGTTAATCAATTTAAATCCTGGAGGTTCCACTCAAGATGGCAGCCTCATCCCTTTGAGCCTCTTATGAAGACAGCACAGCATGGCATAAGCAATGGGGATCTCAGGAGCCAGGAACTGGACAAGAAAGAGGGAACCTGAAGTCTCTGCCTAGTGACTTAAGGACCCTAAAGGTTCTGCCACCTCCTAATACTGTCACAATGGAGAACAAACCTCTAGCACATGACATTAAACAAGAAAGCTATAGCAATTACATTTTGCATTCAAAATATCCATTTATAGAAGATATGAGATACTAAAGTAATAAGACACTGAAGTACTGGCAAAATAAACTTTATACAGGTTCAAATTGATAGTAAGAGAGGGCCTTTCTGAATATGATGATTAATTTGTGTGGTGACTAGAAATAATGGGAACACAAGGCACATGTTTTTCTGGATGAACAGCCTTTCTAGTAGTAAACTTGTGGTAGTTTGTACACATTTGTACACCTGCATATATGCATATGTGCCTGTGTGTATATGTGGAAAAGAAATCTGTATACCTTCAGTAAGAAAACTTGAAGAGAAAAAGGCTATGAATAGACTAATGGAAAAGTTTATGAAGTAGAAAACTTTCATTGCCTACCTGGTCTAAAAATGGTGCCCAGGGTATAGTCTAGACATGTCTAATTTTATTCTGGTAAATTGCAAGACTAAAGAAACTTTTCAAGAAAATATCTTCTATATGAATTACCCTACATTGGCTTTATATATCATTGACATTTAACATTATTTCATTCATTGTAACATGTATTTCCCTAAAGCCCTTAAGCCAAGTATCTGCAAGCAAATCCTTCCCCCTACAGTATTTCTTCTGAGTCTTCTAGTGGTCAAGGCTATATTTAAAGGGACAAATAAAGTTTTATAGAATAATCAAGATGAAATTCAGTCACTACTGAATCCAGAATATAAGGCTACACAAAACCTGATATAAATAAAAGGAGAAGGAAAAGAATAATCAGTGGTATAAGTGTAAACCATTTCCTAGTGACTGATAAAATAAACTTCACTCAAATATAGTGAGACTACAAAAGACTTGAATATTATTACCTCCCTGACATAAATAATACAAATAATGCCAGATAAGAGTGTTTCAATTAACAACAAACTGGCCACATAAGATTATAATGAAGATTAAACATTCCAATCCTGCACTCCCCTAGTGCTGTGTGTGTGTGTGTGTGTGTGTGTGTGTGTGTGTGTGTGTGTCACATGCTCATACACGCACACATGTACCAGTCCTAGGGCTTGAACTGAGGGCCTAGGCATTGTCCCTGAGTGTCTTTTGGTCCAGACTAAAGCTCTACCACTCAAGCTACAGACTAATGTTCACATACTGTGAAATCATTTATCTTGAGTTCTTCAGAATACATTCATCCTTAAGAGATAAATGACTACAGGCCGGGAGTTTGGCCTAGTGGTTAAAGTGCTTGCCTAGCATGCATGAAGACCCGGGTTCGATTCCTCGGTACCACATACATAGAAAAAAGCTGGAAGTGGTGCTGAGGCTCAAGTGGTAGAGCTCTAGCCTTGAGAAAGTCCAAGGACAGTGCTCAGGCCCTGAGCTCAAGCCCAGGACTGGCAAAAAAAAAAAAAAAGAGATAAATGACTACAAATTATCAAATAATGTTAGAAAAGTACATTTTGCTTCTTATATACTTGGAACATCTTCAAACACAGACTTTAGGACATTATCAATAAATCTAAAAGAATTGAAATTCTATAAATTATGTTCTGATGCCACCACAGTATTGAAACAGAATCAGCATTACAAAGAAAGTTAGGAAGCCATCAAATATGTGAAAATAATATAAGGTATTTTATAATCTAAAGGTCAAAGAAATAACAAAAAAAACCTGACACCTTGAAACCATGACAAGCCAGGTGCCTGCGATTCAGGTTTATAATCCTCACTGCTCAGGAGGCTGAGATGTGGAGGGCTGAGGCTCAAGGCCAGCATAGGCAGATACTGCCTAGCAAAAACAAAGCTGAGCTGGAGGTATGGGCTTAAGTGGTCGAACACCAAAAGAGTGAGCAAAGCTGACCCTAAGTTCAAACTCTGATACTATCAAGGAAGGCAGGAAGGCAGGAAGTTCAGGAAGGCAGGAAGGCAGGCAGGCAGGCAAGCAGGCAGGCAGGCAGGCAGGCAGGCAGGCAGGAAGGCAGGAAGGCAGGAAGGCAGGAAGGCAGGAAGGCAGGAAGGCAGGAAGGCAGGAAGGCAGGAAGGCAGGCAGGAAGGCAGGCAAGCAAGAAGGCAGGCAGGCAGGAAGGAAGAAAAGAAGAAATTAATGGAAACAAAAGCCCTCAATAGTTACGAAATACGTCATAATCAGTGAAAAGATAGAAATTTATAGCTTTGAATGCTTGTTTTAAATAGGGATCAATATCTACAATCACTCATCCAGGATTCTGTCTCAAGATGCTAGAAAAGAGTAAACTATATGCCCAGTAAGTAGGAAGAAGAATAAAGATCAAATTAAACATCAGTGAAATACAACTGAAAGACTAACAGAAAATCATTGGAACAAAAACTTGGTTCTTAAAAAATATCAACCAATTTGATAAACCTTTAGGCTAAACCATTCACAAGAAAACCACAAATTTCTAAAATCAGGGAAGAAAAAAACCTCATTACTAACCCTACAAAATTTAAAGGACAGTAACATGAAATAAACAACTTTAGGTGAAGTAAACTTCTTACAGGAATTGAACAAATTCTTATAAATATATAAATATCTACACTAGCTTCAGAAGAGAAAGATTTTTAAAAAATGAGATGGTAATTTAAAACCTTCCCACTGAGAAAAGTCCAGGCCTAATCACTTCATGGGTGAATGCTAGTAAGTGTTTAAAGGTAAAGTAATATAAATTCTATACAATTTCTTCTTAGAAATAGAGGCTACTTTTCAAATCACGCCATGAGACCAATAATGTCTAAATAACAAAGCAAGAATATGAAATTACAGAACTATAGACCAACATTCTTTATAAATAGACATAAAATCCGTAGCAAAATTTAGCAAACAATCCAGGAAAATATAAAAAAGGATTATATATCATTAGCTAGGAATTAAAGTTTAACATTAGAACATCTATCAGTATGCTAAGCCATTTTAGTAGAAGAAAGGAATATATGATCATCCTTACAAACCAAAATCTGGTAGAACAATTTTTTTACAGCCAGGCACTGGTGGTTCACACCTGTAATACTAGCTACTCAGGAGGCTGAGATCTGAAGATCACTGTTCAAAACCAGCCCAGGCATAGAAGTCCATGAGACTCATCTCTAATTAACCAGCAGAAAACCAGAAGCAGTGCAGTGGCTCAACATGGTAGAGTGCCAGCCTTGAGCTAAATAAAGAGCTCAGAGCGAGTGCCCAAGCCCAGAGTTCAAGTCCCACAATCAACAACAACAAAAAAGAACTTCACCAAACATATACTTCATATAGGACTTAGATTAAAAAGGAAAATCTTTATAACCCATTATGAACACAAATAACCCAATTCAAAAATGTACAAAACAGAGATATATGAATGGCTTAGTAAGCACTACATTAAAAGAGAATGACATTATCAAGTTCCATGGCTGATGGGGAAAATCATTGTTGGTTTGAATGTAAAATGCCATAAGTAACTTTAAGAATCATGTTGACAGCTTCCTAAAATTTTAAATATATATTCAGCATTCAATCCATTATACCAAAATTGTTTACAAAAACCAAATAACCCAAATATCTACTGTAAAAACCTCCAAAAAACTGTTCTATTTGGTGACTAGCTAAAGAATGAATCACTCACTTATGGAATCATAGGAAGGGTCCTCAGAAACAAACTTTAAATGAAAGGAGCCAGAGAGAAAATTCTGCATATAATATGCAGCCTTTATGTGAATGTTCTAGGAAATACAAGTCTATAGAAACAGACAAAAATCAATGGATATAAGGACTAAATGCAAACAGGCTTATAAAGGAAACTTTTGGGGTAACAGAAATATTGTGACCTGGATAGTTATAATGGCTCAATACTAGATATGTTTTCTAAAAGCCATTTAACTATAGTTATAATTAGTGAATGTTATGACATGTAAATTATAACTTACTAAAGCTATGAAATAAAGCAAAGGCCAAAGGGAGTGATATATTTGTACCTTCTATAGGAAACAGATTTCAGGAGAACCAAATCACAGATAATAAAATTTTCTTTTATAGAATTTTAGCTTATAATTTTTTTTGTGGGTTATGGGGCTTGAACTCTGGGCCTGGTGCTCTCCCTAAGCTCTTCAGGTCAAGGCTACCATCCTACCCCTAGGCCTGGGCGCTGTCCCTGAGCTCTTTAGCTCAAGGCTACTGACCTACACCAGAGCCACAGTCCTATTTCCTGGTTTTTCTAGTGATTAATTGGAGATAAGAGTGCCCAGGCTGGCTTTTGAACCATAATCCACAAATCTCAGCCTCCTGAGTAGCTAGGATTACAGGGAGGAGCCATCGCACCTGACTTAGCCAATAATTTTTTTAAATGACAATACTATAAAAATAACAATTTTGTGACTCTAATGAAAAGATGGCTCTCAGTAGTTGCTAAAGCTGCTAAAGTTGCTAAAGAAAAAGGATGATTAGATATTTATAATGCAGGAACTAGGATGATGCCTGAAACTAAGCAACATTAAAACACTTGACATGATACATTACGCACAAAGTACCAACTGTCAAGGATGCTTTCCAAACAACAAAATAAAATAAGCATGAACCTAAATGAACTTTAACTACCATCTTCTATAATGTAGGTGATAAGCAAGCTAAACAAAATTTTATGGGCGCAGTCTGCTAAAGTCTAAATATAGAACATTCTAAAGACCATTTCATAACTAATATGTAGTAGCCTTAATAAAAAATTCAAACTGGATGCCAGTAGCTCATGTCTGTAATTCTAGCTACTCAGGAGGCTGAGATCTAATGACAACAGGTTGGGCAGGAAAGTCTAAGATACTTTTATTTCCAATTAACCAGCAAAAATCCAGTAGCAGAGTTGGAGTTCAAGTGTAGAGTGCTACCACTGAGCAAAGTATAATAGACTCGAGAGTACAAATAATTCTTTAGAAAGACAAAGTCAAAGCCCAACAAAATAAGAACCAGGAAATAGATACTTGCAAGCAGTGGAGTGGGAGTGGGCATGGAGAGAGGAGAATAAAAATGAATGGGAGAAGGGAGTAGAATTCAGGCAACAATCCACAGTATATATCACAGAATTGAGAAAAATCAGAGGCAGGATACCTTGTATACATAAACTGCTTTGTTAAAGGGCAAAAAATTCAATAAATGACCTGAAAATTAAGAAAAGTGAGGGAAGGGGTAGGATGGAAGGTTATATGTGAATGTTGAAAAGGGGTGGCATTGACCAAGAAGCATTGTATTCATGAACTGGCTAATTTAATGGAAACTCTTTTGTACAACTATTTAAAGATAAAAAATATATGTATTAAAAAGAGAATAAGGAAAAAAAATAAAAAATAAAAAGAGAATAAGGACTGCACCTAAGTCCTGGCACCAGGACTGGCACTGACAAAAAAAAAGGTAAACAAAAAAGTGTGAGACACTATTACAGAAGAGCAACTAAAGAGATAAATAGCCATATAGAATGATAGAATGCATGATTCAAATTGGGCTTGGGTTGTGTTTTTGTTTTTGTTTTTTTGGTCAGTCCTAGGCTTGGGCACTGTGCTTGGGTTTTCTTAAGGCTAGAGCTCACAACCTGAGCTACAGCATGACCTCTGTTTTTTTTTTTTTTTTTTTTCTATGTAGGTGGTACCAAGAAATCAAACCCCGGTCTTCATGCATGCTGGGAGAACACTCTATACTAGGCCAAACTCCCAGTCCCACTTGGATTGTGTTTTAAGAAACTAACTTTAAAAAGGCATTTGGGGAACAGCTGCGGTAATCTGAATTATGACTAAACATTTGATTTTATTAAGGAACTTTTAATTTTGTGATACCAAAGTGGTGGTTAAATATTTTATGAAGCCTTTTACTTGTTAAAGGCACCTGCAATACAATTTGCTTTAAAATATCCCAGTAATTTGTTTCAAAGTAGAGTCTCAATATGTAGCACAGGCTGTCCTTAGCCTCATGATCCTCCTGTCTCAACCTACCTTGAGTGCTGAGATTTTAGGTGTGTACCCCCACACCCAGCTTTCCAGAAACATGAACATGATATGAGACTACCAAAATGTCAATGACTATCAAAGCTAGGTGACAGGTATATGGACTTTACCAGCCCATTCTCTCTGCTTTTAGGGCTTCAAGGTTCAAAGACAGCCCAGCACAAAAGGACCTGAAACTTTTTTTTTTAATTGTCAGGATAATGTATAAAGGGGTTTACAGTTACATTCACCAGGTAGTAGGTGCATTATATCTCAAATATTGATACTCCTTCTTGTGTTTTTGTCTATTACCCTCCCTCACTCCCTCCCAGTCATCTAGTTTTCCCCCTTCCCTATTCTATTTCAAATAAACAAATAAATGTATATACAATATACCAGGTAACAAAGTACAGTAACCACATGAGATTAACCAAAGGGCAACAAAAGAGAAATAACACAGTACATTAAGAACAACAATCACACAAGATAAAGCTCTTGTTTCCATATTGTAGAGATCTTTTCATTTAGTTTCATCTTATATGACCTTATGTACCTAGGTTTTGAGCTACTGTAATCCTCTGCTAGGATAATCCTACATGTGTGCTAATTAGTTATTACAAATAAGGGAAACCGTTGAGCCTATGTTCCTTTGGATCTGGCTTATTTCACTTAATATGATTTTTTCCAAGTCTTTCCATTTCCTTACAAATGGGGTGATGTCATTCTGATGGCTGCATAAAATTCCATTGTGAATAAGTACCACATCTTCTTGATCCAATCATCTACTGAGGGTCATCTGGGTTGGTTCTATATCTTTGCTATTGTAAATAGTGCTGCAATAAACATCATTGTGCTAGTGGCTTTAATATGAAGGACCTGAGACTCTTATCTCCAATTAACCTCTAGAAAATAGGAAGTAGGGCTTGGCTCAAGGGTAGGGTAATACCCTTGAAGAGCTCAGGGACAGCACCCAGGCCTAGTTCAAGACCCATGACTCACACACACAAAAAAAGTTACAAGATGAAGGTGGATAGGGGAAGTAAAGTAAATAGACACACCTCAAAGTTCATGAGAAAGTTTAGAAATAAAAACTAATATGGAAATCACTAGAATCACATATCACATGTAATATATGAAGCCAAGTTCTTGTAGAATGTCACATAAAACAGAATGGAAATGAGGTTAAAGAAAACACAGCAGAGAAGCACAACAATATCATCATTTAAAGATATGGCAAAAAAAAAAACCTGAATCAGGCAAATCAAGGAATAAATACTATTCAACCACTATTCGAACTGAATAGGAAATAAGACATTTTGTTTCTTTTAACAGAAGAATTTCAAAAGAAAATAAATCTTTTATTCTCTAAGATATCTAAGAGGCTCAGAATATACAAAAGTTCATATAGTTCTTAACATCCATGTGCAGTAACCCAGCTAGTGTGCTACGTGCAAAGTGGATGACACAGTGGATGATAGCAGGTACCAGAACACTGACAACTAATAATGTTACCCCAAAACATTCTCGGGAGATACCACTAAACTATAAGCCTCATGAAGAAACACAAAGGTGGGCCTACGTGATTAGATTCCAGTCTGGTACTTGGTTCCATGCTTCCATATTGCTAAGTCTCAACAGCAAAGGAAGGAAGGTGAGTACACTTCTGTACTCACAGCTGTTACAAGTAGTTGTAACATTAGAGTATTTGATTCCTAGTAATTTAAAGATATTACAGTTATTTGAAGCCTTGAAAATTTGTCACTCTAAAGTAATTTATAAATACTGAAAGTAATACAAAAACGTAAAAACAAGTATTTCAAGCTACCATTACCTTGATCTTCTGTTATTAACCCACTTAAGACCTAGTTTTATTTTCAGGGCAAAATCCTGCCTACCATAAATTTTTATCCTTAGAACACATCTACAGTATATTTGTAATAAAATTTGAAATAATCATTTATTTTCCATAGACCAAAGCAGAAAGATGAATACTTTTCAGTATTTTTTTATTAAAGAATTTATTAACATTAATTTTTACATAATATTTTAAATGACAAGTTTAACAATCAAGTGTTCAAGGGGGAAACTATTTACAATCACTGGGACTTAGTATTTAGGACTTAATCAAAATTAGGCTAAGGGTTTGTATGTAATAGAAACATATTAATTTATGAAATAAAACATTATGTCTATAGTCATAGGTTTTTATGTTTATATAGTTATGTTTATATTTCCATTACCATGTCCATAGTTTTGGGTATGCAGTTATTGAGTCCTCGCTCTTATACTCTTTGGACTCAATAGCCACATATTAAGAATACCATGCGCCTTTTGTTCCTTAGGTCTTGACTTATCTCACTCAACATGAATCGCTCTAGATTCATCCACTTCCCTGCGAATGCCATTATTTTATCTTGTCTGTTGGCTATGTAGAATTCCATTGTGTATATATACCACATTTTCTGTATCCATTCATCTGCAGTAGGGCATCTGGATTATTTCCATCGCCTGGCTATTGTGAATAGTGCAGAGATGAACATAGCTGAGCAGGTGTCCTTATCATATCCTGGGTTATGATGTTCAGGATAGATGCCCAGAAGTGGTATGGCGGGATTGTAGGAAAGGTCTATTTTCAGTTCTTTAAGAAACCTCCACACTGCTTTCCAGAATGGTTGAACTACTCTACATTCTCACCAGCAGTGAAGTAGGGTTCCTTTTTCTCCACAACCCCGCCAGCAACTGTCATTGTCTGAGTTCAAAATCTTGGCCATTCTTGTTGGGGTAAGGTGGTATCTTAGGGTTGTTTTTATTTGCATTTCCTTTATGACCATAGATGATGAACATTTTCTCATATGCTTTCCTGCCATTTTAATCTCTTCTTCTGACAAGTCTCTCTTTAGTTCCCTTGCCCATTTAGTGAATGCTTTATTGGGTATGGGGGGGATTAGTTTCTTGAGTTCCCTGTAGATACTGGATATTAAGCATTTGTCAAATGTATTGTTGGTGAATATCTTTTCCCAGTTGATTGGCTGTCTCTCTACTTTTGCGACTATGTTTTTATCTGTACAGAAACTTTTTATTTTTAGGTAGTCCCATTTATCGAGTTTCTTTCCAAACTGTTGTGACCCTGGGATTCTGTTCAGGAATCTGTTGCCTGTGCCTATGAGTTCCAGTGTCTCTCCTACTTTATCATGTAGTAGTTTCACGGTTTCCAGTCTGACGTTGAGGTCTTTGATCTATTTTGAGTTAATACTTGTGCATGGCAAAAGGCTAGGGTCAATTTTTAGTTTTCTGCATGTGGCTGCCCAGTTTTGCCAGCACTAATAATTGAATAGACTGTGTTTGTTCCACTGAATACCTTTGGCTCCTCTGTCAAATACAAGTTGACTATACGTATGTGGTTCTATTTCTGGGTCTTCTGTTCTGTTCCACTGATCTTCTGGTCTGTTTTTGTGCCAATACCAAGCCGTTTTTGTTTTTATGGCTCTATATAGAGTTTGAAGTCTAGTATTGTAATACCACCAGCATTACTCTTTTTGCCTAGAATTGTTTTGGCTATTCTAGGTCATTTCTTGTTCCATATGAATCTTTGGATTATGTCTTCTATTTCCGTAAAGAATGTCTTTGGGATTTTGATGGGGATTGCATTGAATTTGTATATTAATTTTGGCAGTATAGCCATTTTCACTATATTGGTTCTCCCTAGCCATGAGCATGGGATGTCTTTCCATTTCCTAATGTCCTCTTTAATTTCCTTTGTTAGGCTTTTATAATTTTCATTGAATAATTCCTTTACATCTTTAGTTAAGTATATTCCTAAGTATTTTATTCTTTTGGGGGCTATTGCGAATGGGATCATTTTCTTGATTTGGCCTTCTGTTTGTGTATTGTTGGTGTACAAGAAGGCTACTTGCTTCTGAAGGTTAATTTTGTATCCTGCCACTTTGCTAAAGTAGTTTATTAATTCTAGAAGTTTGGTAGTGGAGTTTTTTGGGTCACTCAAGTAGAGGATCATGTCATCTGAGAACAGGGATAGTTTAATTTCTTCTTTCCCTATGTGGATCCCTTTGATGTCCTTTTCTTGCCTTACTGCTCTGGCTAAGGGTTCCAGCACTATATTGAAGAGAAGTGGAGAGAGTGGGCATCCTTGTCTAGTTCCTGATTTTAAGGTGAATGGTTCCAGTCTTTCACCATTTAGTATAATACTGGCTGTAGGTTTTCATATATGGCTTTAACTATTTTGAAGAATGTACCTCTTATTCCTATTTTTTCTAGTGCTTTCAACATGAATGGATGTTGTATTTTGTCAAATGCCTTCTCCACGTCCAGAGAAATTATCATATGATTCTTATCCTTAGCTCTATTGATGTGATGTATTACATTAATTGATTTGCGAATGTTAAACCAGCCTTGCATCTGTGGGATGAAGCCTACTTGATCATAGTGTATGATTTTTTAATTTGTTTCTGGATTCTGTTGGCTAATATTTTATTGAGGAGTTTTACGACTATGTTCATTAGAGAGATAGGTCTGTAGTTTTCTTTTTTTGTTGGGTCTTTCCCTGGTTTGGGGATGACAGTAATATTAGTTTCATAAAATGAGTTTGGTATTGCTCCTTCTGTTTCTATTTCTCGGAAGAGTTTCAAGAGTATAGGTGTTATTTCATCTTTAAATGTCTTGTAGAATTCCGCAGTGAATCCATCTGGACCTGGGCTCTTTTTGGTTGGCATTTCCCTGATTGCTTCCACAATTTCGTTGTAAGAGATTGGTTTGTTCAATTTGTTTACCTCATCGTTGTTCAGTGTTGGTAGCCTATATTTATTTAAGAAATCATCCATTTCTACTAGATTTTCTTTTTTCTTTGAATATAGGCCCTGGTAGTACCTATTCATTATGGACTGAATTTCTTGGGAATCAGTTATGATTGTTCCCGTGGGGTCTCTAATCTTGTTTGAGTCTCCCCTTCCTTTTTTTGATTAATCTTGCCAGGGGTCTGTCTATTTTGTTGACTCTTTCAAAGAACCAACTTTTTGATGTATCAATTTTTTGTATAGTAGATCTTATTTCAATCTCTGATATTTCTGATTTTATTTTCGTTATTTCTGTCCTTCTAGTTGTTTTAGAATTAATTTTTTCTTTCTCCGCTAGGTGTTTCCGTTTTTTTTTTTTTTTAGGTTATTTACATGCTCTTCTTCTGTCTTTTTAATATGCACTCCTAGTGCGATAAATTTGCCTCTTAGAACTGCCTTTGCTGTGTCCCATAAGT
This sequence comes from Megascapheus bottae, assembly GCF_031878675.1. NCBI lineage: Eukaryota > Metazoa > Chordata > Mammalia > Rodentia > Geomyidae > Megascapheus > Megascapheus bottae. The sequence continues at coordinate 53,094,638 of NC_143514.1, read as the reverse complement.
TCCTTTGTGATGTTTCTTGATTGTCATTACATTCAAGAAAGTTTTTAATTTCATTTCTGATCTGATCTGTTACCCAGGAGTTATTCAGAAGTGTGTTGTTCAGTTTCCAAGTGATTGAATGTTTTTTGACTTTGACTGCATTGTTCAGAATTAGTCTGACTCCCACTGTCTGACTAATGCATGGGATTATATCAGTCCTCTTGTATCTGCTTAAGTTTTCTGTGTGAACTATTATATGATCTATTTTGGAGTGTGTTCCATGTGCTGCTGAGAAAAATGTAAAAAGTTTCGCCATTGGGTAGAAGACTCTGTGTATGTCTTGTTAAGCCCAGCGGGGCTATGTTGTCGTTTAAGTCGATGGTGTCTTTGCTTAATTTTTGTTGAGTTGACCTGTCATTTGTTGAGAGTGGTGTATTGAGGTCTCCCACTATGATTGTGTTTGAGTCTATCTTGTTCTGTAATTCTAAAAGAGTTTGTTTGATGAATTTGGGTGCTCCCGTGTTGGGGGAGTAAATGTTTATAACTAATATTATGGGCATGGATTGTACCCTTTACTAATATATAATGGCTGTCTCTATCTTAATGTACTGATTTTACTGAGAAGTTAATTTTGTTGGAGATTAAGATTGCTACTCCTGCTTTTTTGCTTGGTGCATTGGAGTAGAAAATTCATTTCCATCCTTTCACTTGGAATCTGTTTCCATCTTTGGCAGGGAGGTGGGTCTCTTGGAGGCAACATATGGATGGGTGGTGTTTCTTAATCCAGTCTGCTGCTCTGTGTCTCTTGATTGGATTGTTCAGCCCATTCACATTTAGTGAAATTATGGAGAAGTAGTCAGTGTCCATTGTCATTATTTATTTTTATTTCTAAGTTTCTTTCTCTCTCTTTTTTCCCCCTTTTGTGCTTAGTGAATTATAGATATTCACTTCTTGATGGGGGTTCTTGATGTTCTACAATTTGTTCTCAATTAATTAATATTTTTTGTAATTCTGTTTTAGTGTGCACGTATTCATAAAGCTTCTCTTTGGAGTGAAATATTCTTGTTTCTCCCTCAAATGTAAATGCTAGTTTTGCTGGATATATCAGTCTGGGTTGGCAGTTGTTGGCCTTCAGGACATCAATGATGTTTTTCCAAGCTTTTCTTGCATTTAGGGTTTGCGTGGAGAGATCTGTTGTAATTCAAATTTTTTTCCCATTGTAGTATAGCTCTTTCTTTGTTTTTGCATCATTTAAGATCAATTCCTTGGTATTCGGGTCTAGTGTCTTTACTATGATATGTCTAGATGAGTTCCTTCTAGAATCTTGCCTGTTTGGAATCCAGAAACCTTCAATAATGTGAGTATTTTCCCTTTTGAGGTTGGGGAAATTCTCTGCTATGATTTTGGTGAATAAGGGTTGCATTCCTTTGTCCTGAAATTCTGCCCCCTCATCAATCCCTATTATACGAAGATTAGACTTCTTTGCTGCATCTGCCAGGTCCTGGAGTTCTCTCTGGTGGATTCTGACTGATTTTTCCAAGGTGGCAATTCTCTGTTCGAGGTCTTGTGTTTTATCTTCCATACCTGATGTTCTATTCTCCATCTCAGTCAATCTGGTGCTTAATGCCTCCATTTTTGCTTGAAGTGTGGACACTGAGCTGATCAAGTCTGCTGAGAGGGTATTGAACTTTTCTTCCACTTCTCTTTTGAATTTGAAGAGTTCTTTGGAAATTTCTTGCTTATGTTTTTGGAATTCAGCCTTAATTTCGTTAGTCATTTACAAAATCATCTCCTTGATTTGAGTCATATTTCGTGTCTCTTCAGGTGTCATTTCTTGTGATGGTGACATTTCTCTCATCCTTTCGCTCTTGTTTCCTTTTGTTTCCTTTTGGGCTTTGCATTGGACTTTGATTATTTTTGTATGTCGTAATTAGTCTCTGCACTCTCCTAGGCATTGAGAACTGTTGTTGTAGTTCGCTCTGTGGTTGGTAGGTGGCGGTCTTTACTTGGATTGGGACCGGTGGTTCTGGGAATGTGTGTATACCTGTGGTACTCGGCCAAATTGATTCCGCTGCTGACTAGGTCAGAGTTTGCAGATTTTGCAGGTGTTCAGCCTGTTCCCAGAGGCTGTGTGCCGCTGCACAACTAGCTCTCAGCCCAACTAGTGTCCTCACAGTGGGCCGTGGGATGGATCTGCACGCTTCAGTCTCAGCGCGCTGGGACTTTTCAGTATCTTTACAGTAATTTTCTAAAATTCTTTTTAGGTATATTCTGAAGTTCAGGAAATAAAAAAAGGTTTAGCTCAACCGTTTTGAAGATTTAGTACATCATTTTAAACTATTATTGAACCAACTACTAAATTACATATGATTAATAAATTCTAGGATGTGTTAAAGAACTAAAAAGTTAAAAACTTACACTCAAGCTGTGCAACCACATCTCCAGGGTCTACTGCTTCAGGAAACACCTACAAGGGAGGAGAAGGGAGGGGTATGAATGAGGAAGGAGGGAAAGGAAAATGGAATGAGACTTCTTAAAACTCACATTCCCAGAATATCTTACATCTTGGGGCCATAAAAGAAGTGCAAATGGAAACAACACTGAGATGAGATTCCACCTCACCTCAATTACAATGGCCATTATCAAGAAAACTAACAATAACAGCTTCGGTGGGAATGTAGCCAAAGGTGAATGCTACTACAAATTGTATAGCTTGTTCTGCCTCCTCTCTTAATTCCATCTTTAGGACTCCTTTACTAGTTACCATGATTATATTGGCCTTCTTGATGTTCTCTAAGCAAGCAAGATTATTCCTAACAGATATAAAGACTTTTATATTTGCTATCTCTCTACTTTCAATGCTTTCCTCCTAGACCTTCAAATAATTGATAGCTTCATTCAGGCTCAACTAATTTGTCAATGCTTTCTCTGACCATTCTTCAAAGTCTCTCTAACCCCCTTGATATCCTTTTATCCCTTTATGTACCTATTAAGCTATGAAAGGAGAAAAATTTGCCTTGTTTATCATGGGTCTTCAGCTGTACAGTGTTCTGTCCTGTGGTATAGAGAAGGTACTGGCTAATTATGAACAGGAAATAAGAAGGAAAGAAGGAAGTGAATTAATAATCACCAAACGCAGCAATTTGAGGAGGAAACAAAGAAAAAGAAGTATGGCAGAAACAAAAACCACAAGATAGTCCTAAGACATGGCATACTCTTACTTGTTAATGTTTTCTTTTTTGTGTGAAAATTGTAATTCACAATTCAAGGCAAATTGCTTTATATAACGCCCACAAAAATGGAAACAGCTGATTTACCAAGAAAAAAAGGCAAGTGATTCAATGCATAATATAATGCATATTTATTTTGAAATTCCCTTATTTACAATGTTCCTTCTGGATTAATGAAACGCACATAGTCAGCAAATTTCTAACATTTTGTTTACACACAAATTTGCCCAATGACAAGTTTGGCTTTTACTCAAAAACTGGAGTCACTTGGGTTTTGTGTTTGTTTGCTAATACATGATCTAATAGTTGAATTTACCTTTTCAAACACCATTCTGGCATTGAAGACCAGTGGAAAAGTGGCTGGGACACACTGTGTCTTTTTGTACTGGCCAAACACACAGATGCTAAGATAGATGTCCTCCTTGTCTTTCAGCACCACTCCTGGACAAGTTACCTGAAAGAAATCAAGTAAGTGGATATTACTATTTTGAAATGAACTCTAGGATATGGAAATAAGTGCTTTGTCTTATATGATTGTTGTTCTTACTATACTGTTATTTCTCTTTTTTTCCCCTTATGGTGAATCTCATGTTGTTCCTGTATCTGACGTTTGTTACCTGGTACATTGTATATATGTTTGTTTATTTGAAAAGGGGAGGGAAGAGTGGTAAACAAGATGATTGGAGGGGGTAGGGGAAGGGAAACAGGGACAAAAACATGAGAAGGGGTATCAATGTGTGAGAATTAATGCAACTCCTACCTGACGAATGTAACTGTAACCCCTCTATACATTATCCCGACAATAAAATTTTTTAAAAAATTTAAAAACAGCATGGTATTCTAAGATAATGGCTTAAAATATTTATAATTGAGAATAGCAGACAGATTCTTAAGTATGACACGGCTTAATTATAGCAATATAAGCATAATTAGCACTGTTCTAATAATTAATTTGTAAGATGAATCATCTTGCTTCAGCTTTAAAAATAAAAAAGGGTTCTATATATTAAAAAAAAAACTGTGAACTGTCCTACCAAAATGGGGAGAGAGAGAACTCTGGTGTTTGTAGAATTAACTTTAAGTGCCATGGTAACTTCCATTCCTCTGAGAAATCTACAATTTATCATTGGGTTATTTTTGCTACCTTTGAAACACTATATAGTGGCTCTTGAGACAGACATTAATCATCTTAGGCAGTCAGTCTTAACCTCCAACTTTTTGCTGAATGCTGACATAAAGTTATTCAGCATCATTTAATCACAAAGGATCAACACTCAGCAGAAATAAAACATCACACTAGAGGACAAAAAAATGGCAGATGAAAAGGACAAATCTGATCTTCATCACCATAAATAGCAAATTGTAGGTAATATATTCAAAGCAACATGACAAAAATTCAAACCTGGTGAACTGGCTTAATATAGTACTTTTAAATATTAAACAGTGCTTAGCTGTCCCTATTATGATTTGACAGAAAGCATAGGCAGAAAATGGCACTTGCTATGTAATACATAGCCATTTCTTTAGTCGCTGCCATATTCCATTGTCAGTGAACAATACCCCAATAGGATATTACATGTTCCCCAGAATTTGAGTCCAACATAGTAATATTAAAATATGTCTTGGATGGAGTAATATTGTTCAAAAATTGTACTCATTATCTGACTTATGCAACTTTAACCCCATTATACATCACCTTTACAATAACAATAAAAATAAATAGATAAATATGACTCATCTTCTAAGAACATATTGAAATATATACAGAAGCTGGCATTAATGTCAGCACTCAGAAGGCTGAAGCAAGAGGATTAAAAGTTTAAAGCAAATTCAAGGCTAGACTGGTCAATATTTTTTTTTTTGCCAGTCCTGGGCTTGAGCTCAGGGCCTGAGCACTATCCTTGGACTTTCTCAAGGCTAGAGCTCTACCACTTGAGCCTTAGCACCACTTCTGGCTTTTTTCTATGTATGTGGTACCAAGGAATTGAACCCGGGTATTCGTGCATGCTAGGCAAGCATTCTACCACTAGGCCCAACTCCCGGCCCCAATATTTTACAATTCTCTTAAGGTGAAATTATTATCCAGATTCATTTCAATGAAGTAAATACACTTCACTTTCTATTCGACTATAAAGTCCCTGAACAAAGAAAACCTATTTTCTTTATCATTCTATCCAAAAATATGGGTTTTCATGATTAAGAAGGGTAGAGATTGTCGAGTACATCTCCAGATATTATACACACATACACACATACACACACACACACACACACACACACACACACACACACACAACACAATAGACCTTCCCCAAGAAAGTTTAGGTGCCCTATTAACTTAAGATCACAAAGTGACAGAGTCATAATATTAAGGAAGTTAAGAGTGCTTTGAGCACTCATCAATAGTACTCCATACCATTACTGCTGGAATAAATCATCTGCCATCTTATCAGACTATTGTAATGAATGAGTGACTAAGATTTTCTGTCCTTTATACATAGCAGTTAAGATTACTGTTGACTCCATTTACTTTTACCCTGTTTTCTCTACTTTTGCAAATCCAAGTTCATCAGGTCCAGCTCCTTCTGCATGCCATTAAAAACAAAACTATCAACGTCTCTCTAAATCTATTGTTCCAATGAGTAGCTGTTATCCACTGAGACCAATGCTATGGCTAATCCAAATTCAGGTGGGATACAAATGTAAAATACATCCTGGGCTTTGAAGACTAGGTACAAAATGTAGATAAAATATCTCAAAAATTTTTGATTATGTATTCAAAAACCTTTGTATTATTCATTGAATGACAATATTTTAATATATTGATTTCAGCAAAAATCTAAATTATCTAAAATTAATGTCATCTACTTCTTTTAAGTTTTGCTTTTTTTTTTTAATCAGTCATGGGTCTTGATTTCTGAGCCTGGGTACTGTCCCTGAGCTCTTCAGCTCAAGGACACTGCTCTACCACATTGAGCCACAGTGCCACTTCCAGTTTTCTGGTGGTTAATTGGAGATAAGGATTTCACAGACTTTTATGCCAGGGCTGGCTTTGAACTGTGATCCTCAGATCTTAGCCTCAGGATTGACAGGTGTGAGCCTAGAAAATGTAAAGCCTAGGAAATTTTAAATTACATGTTTGGTTCAATTTTGAGGCTCATATCATACTTCTATTGGACAAGGTTGTTCTATTTTTCACAGAAGACTGTATGTCTTCTTCCAATAAATGACATAAGCAAGAGAAACAAAACTTTTTTTTCTCATCTATACTGCTAAAAACCCTTCCAGTCTTAAAAAACAAAACAAAACAAAAAACTCAGCAGCTCTACAGAAAGCAAGCAAGAAAAGGGAGTTTAAAATCAGAGAGAAAAAATAGAAAATAATAAGCATGGTGGTCAATTAGAGTCCTATTCTTGGTAATTCTATTGGTAAAGTCCTATTCTGCTGGAAATGAGCTAGAAAGCTGTGTGATACCACAGTTAGCTGATATGAAAGCTCTGGGTAAGTTGGAAGTAAAGGCTGAGTTGGCAACTGCCTAACAGGGCTTGGAAAGCATGCTCCCCTTCCCCCAGTGTGCACAGAGATCTTTAGCAAAAGTTAATACTTACTGGTTGGGGCATTTCTTTTATTTTACTTATCTATTTGTGCCAACCCTGGGGCCTGAACTCAAGGACTTAGTACTGTTTCTGAACTTTTATGCTCTAGTACTCTACCACTTAAGCCAGTTACACTTCTGGATTTTTGGTGGTTACTCAGGGATAAGCATCTCACAGATACTTTGGCCTGAGCTGGTTTCAAACCACAATCCTCAGATCTCAGCTAGCATTACAGGCATGAGCCACGGGCATTCAACTTGGTTTCTGGCACCTACAGAAATATTAAGTCCAAGCAAAAGACATAATAGGGACCCACTTTCCCCAAAGGCACCAGTTAGACATTGTTACAACACTGTTATATACTGTCAAAGCACTGCTACCTTCAGTGTTTACCTTTCCAGTAAGTATGCTGAGTGCTGGGGCTGAAATTTAATTCATTAACTTTTAGAAGCTAGGTCTTTTTCTGGGTTCCACCAACCCTTAGTTGCCTTGAGTGAAGAGCTGTCAGACAGGCAGCAAGACTACCCACATGCCAGCACTGGAAGCATAACTAGGGTTACTGGAAACACTGCCCCAGCAAGCAGTATGCACTAGACTTATGCAAAGATAAAGCTCAATGAACAAAGACCCTGCAGCAGCAGAGGAGGAGTACTTGCTTCTGATGGAAGACCTGTGTCTGTAAAAACACAGTCCTTCATTTGCCTACACAGATGGAGGCAGGACAGCTCCCAACACATCCATTTGCCTGAGGGGACTGACATCATTACTGTAGACAACCTTGCCAGAAACCCCTGTTTTGGTGACATAATCAAACAGTTCAGTTGACTTTATGAACAGCCAGAAGACATCACCTGTGTTGCAACACAGCATCAATAAAGGGTTCGCTCAACTATTCTTCCTTGCCTACTTTTGACTTCAATAGTGGGGAGGCTGAGCTCTAAGAGAAAAACCTGCAGCTTGCACATGACAGTATGTTGGCAAGGCAGCTGTATTCCTCCTTGTAAAACAGGAAGTGACAAGCAGCTCCCACAACAGAACAGACTGTCATGAAGCCAATCAGCCAAGGTCAAGAATCCATGGCAGCAAAAGAAGTTAAGGTAAAACTGGTGTCAGCTGGGGCCGGGAGTTTGGCCTAGTGGTAGAGTGCTTGCGTAGCATGCACGAAGACCTGGGTTTGATTCCTTGGTACCACATACAAAAAGCCAGAAGTGGTGCTGTGGCTCAAGTGGTAGAGCCCTATCCTTGAGAAAGTCCAAGGACAGTGCTCAGGCCCTGAGCTCAAGCCCAGGACTGGCAAAAAAAAGAAAAAACAAACACAAAACTGGTGTCAGCAATGCAAAATACTTTCTACTTTGACCTTGCCAGAGACAAGAAAGAGTGGACACACTTCCTGCTTCAGGTCCTGAGCCTGAGGCACAAGAGAGTTGTCAATTTCAGATGCCACAACCCCAAAGGCCCAGGAGCTGTGATGCTGAGGAACAACTGACTGGTAGAGCCACTGCCTCTTGTCATCCACTGGTATTGCTTATCAACAACACCCCAGCAAGTGTCTTGAATCACTTGCAGAGCTTTTTGTTGCTTACCCATGATTTTTTTCATATATGTTTTATTGTAATTAATAGAAGTGTTACATTATATTCACCAGAAAGAAGGTGCATTACTTCGCAGGCATTGATACCCTTTCTCATGTCTTGGTCCCCATTTCCCTCCCCCAACCCCTGCCCCTCATCTTGTTTTCCTCCCTTCCCTATCCAACTTCAAATATGCATATATACAATATATCAGATAACCAGGTGAAATACTGTAACAATATGAGATAACCAAGGGACAGCCAAAGAGATGAGAGATAACATAGTACATTAAGGACAAAAATCACTCGTTATATTTACCCACAATTTCTATCAGAGCACAGCAGAAGGATTCCAGTCAACTGGTTTGTGACAAATCTGAAGACCATAAAGCTAATGGAGTAAAGACTGGTAGCCACACATGGCACAGAACACATCTGTACAGTTCAAAAGTGATGAAACAGGAAAGAAATGCCACCACCAATAATAGGTAATGATACACTTGAGATATGGGGATGTCTGATTTTTCAGAGTTCTACACTATATTATTTTAAATGCCCAGTTTACAACCAAAAGATACAAGTAGGAAGAGTGGTCCATGCACAGAAAAAAAAGACAGAAATATAGAATACCTCCAAGGAAATCCAGAAGTTGAGTTTAATAATAAAGGTTTAAAATCTATTATAAATATGTACACATGAGTAGAGGAAATCTTGTCAAAGGCCTAAAGAAAAGTACTTCATCACTGTCTTATCAAGGAGATAATACCAATAAAGAATATAATTCAGGGCTGGGAGTTCTGCCTAGTGGTAGAGTGCTTGCCAAGCATGCACGAAGACCCAGGTTCAACTACTTGGTACCACATACATAGAAAAGCAGAAAGTAGTGCTGTGGCTCAAGTGGTAGAGCACTAGCCTTGAGAAAGTCCAAGGACAGTGTTCAGCTCCTAAGTTCAAATCCCAGGACTGGCAAAAGAAAAAAAAGAAGAATATAAATCATACTTTAAGAAAAGAACAAAACAATTCTAGAGTTGAATTCTAATGTTCAGTGCCACAGTAAAAAGAAAATTCACTGGAGACACTCAAGAACAGACATGATATATCAAAGAGTAAGAACTCAAGAACGTGTCCATCACGAGTACCAATTCTGAGGGGAAACAGAATGAAAATCAAAAGAGTTTTAAGACTTACAAGACATCAAGTAGAGCAAAGTAAACAGAATGGTAATCCTATATAAAGAAGAAAATATTCCAGAAAGAATTTCAAGAAATAATAGGTGAGGGGGTAAGTTTATTTGGGACACATTGAACACATGTATAGAAATGTCACAATAAAATCCATGCTAATATATGCTAATAAAATAATAATGATGATTAGTAATACTAGATGAGTTGTGTGAGGTAGCTCACAGTTGCAATCCATTTTATAGAAAGCTGTAGATGAAAGTATCATACACTGAGACCAGTCCCAGACAATAACATGGGAAATCTGCCTGAAAAATAAACAGGAAGGATGAGAAGGTAGTTTTAAAACTTTTTATAAAAGAAATAATATCTATTGAAAACAAAATAAGTTCATTAGAGACATAAAGTTTAAACACTCCAAATTATGCTCATTATAATCAAACTTCCAATAATAAAAATATAAAACTATAAAAAAGACAATCTTGAAAGCAAAAAAAGAAGATAATCATCAAATAGAAGGAATCCTTAATAAGAATGCCACAAAGCCAGAAAGAAGTAAAAAAAGTAGAAGCAAAGATTTTGTGTGCTATCAAACTTGTCAATAATTACAATAGTTTATAAATTCGGAGGTAAACTGCAAAACAGCTACTTAAAAAAACTCAAAAAAGAAATAAACAAGAAATAGAACAATACAAAATGGATAACATCAAAGACAAAATAAAATAAGAAACAAAAAATAGCACAATGACAGAGGTAAATCTACTTGTAGTTATATATAAGAGCTAAATTGATTGAATACCCTAATCAAAGGTAGAGATAGTAAGAATGGACTAAGCTATCATCCAAACTGGGCCCAAGTGGCTCATACCTGTAATTCTAATTACTCAGGAGGCTGAGATCTGAGAATTGCAGCTCAAAGCTAGTCAATACAGGAAACTCAGGGAGACTCTTGCCTCCAATTATGCACCAAAAAACTAGAAGTGAAGCTATGGTCCAAGTGGTAGAGTGCTAGCCTTGAACAAAATCATGCTAAGGATCAGTACCCAGGCCCTGAGTTCAAGCCCTAGGGTCAGCAGAAAACAAACAAAGAAAACCATGGTCTAGCTTCTTATTGCTTAAGCTAAACAAAGGAACATACCTGGATTAGATGATGTCAAGTGTCAACAACACTGAAAGGCAATAAAATGGACTGAGAAATAACTGGAAGTGATGAACATCAAGAGCCCACACTCAGCTGGGCGGGTGGCTCACGCCTGTAATCCTAGCTACTCAGGAGGCTGAGATCTGAGGATCAAAGTTCAAAACCAACTCCGGGCACAAAAGGACCTGCAATTAACCTCTAGAATAAACTGGAAGTGGGGCCTGGTTCAAGGGTAGGGCCATAGCCTTGAGCTGAAAAGCTCAGGGACAGTGCCCAGGCCCAGGGGTAGTGTGAGAGCCTTCAGCTGAAGAGCTCAGGGACAGTGCCCAGGCTGAGTTCAAGCTTCATGACCCACAAAAAAAAAAAAAAAATTAAAAGCCCACACCCAAAACTTAAGAAACAAACTAGCTCAAACTAGCTCAAAAATGAACACAGATTCAATAATATGGCAGATTTAGTTCATAACTACAAAGCAAAACTGAAGGAAGCAAAATTAAATCATATATAACAAAAACAAGCATCTCAACAACAGAATAACCTGGGGGTGGAGTCATGACCAGTCCATTTTAGAGAAATGTGGACACAGTCACACAGAATCTACTGAAACATCTATTGCATAACCATAATTTATTCACATTGTATGACACCTTCATTCCAACTCTTAATTTTCCTCTTGTCTGAAGTCACCAAAAACTACTCTGAGGAGTTAGAAAATAATCCATTTTGGCTGCTACCAAGACTGTATCATATGCTGCCTCTACTGATTTGGGAACCTCAACTTTTCCAAACTTAATTTCTATTTCCTTTTATTATTTATCTGTATCAAGGAAAGAGAAGGTAGATATAGAAGGTCATACTATTTTCAATCATAGAGACACTCTCTAGCAATAAGGATCAAGCCATAAACACTAAAGAAGGGCTTTTTCTTTTGGCAAATTGAGCAATGATTTAAAGGAAATTAAAAGGCCTTAGATGCTATCTCAAATTCAAGATCCCAGTGACTCTCCCTTGTTTCTGACCCTTGCAGGGCAGTGAGATGTTTTCTGTAAATTTTCCTTATCTGTCCACATCCACTAAAGAGGTAATAATTACTTTTAGTCAGTTCTCTCACTTCCCAAATTATAAATTCATTATCACAGGAAAAATGACTCCAGTCTGTCAATATCTGAACAGACTTTGTCATATACTATCCTCTATTCTAGTCCCAAAGAGAGTCATGTGCAAAATTATCTTTTTTTTTTTTTTGCCAGTCCTGGGCTTGAGCTCAGGGCCTGAGCACTGTCCTTATAGGGCAAAGTCTGCAAGACTCTATATCTAATTAATCAACAAAAAATGAGACTGGAAGTGTTGTACAAATAGTAGAATGCCAGCTGAGCAAGCTAGAAGCTCTGAGTTCAAGCCTCATACCAAAAATCAAAACAAACAAACAAAAAAACAAGCTGAGAGCAGTGGCTCATGCTTGTAACCCTAACTACTCAGGAGGCTGAGATCTGAGGATCATGGTTCAAAGCCAGACTGAGCACTAAGGACTGTGAGACTCATCTCCAATTAACCACTAGAAAACTGGAAGTGGCGCTGTGGCTCAAAGGGTAAGTAGGTAGCCTTGAGCTGAAGAGCTCAGGAACAACGTCCAGGCCCAGGGGTAGGGTAGTAGCCTTGAGCCGAAGAGCTCAGGGACAGCGTCCAGGCCAAGAGTTCAAGCCCCACAACCAACAAAAACAAACAAACAAACAAAAAAACGGCATGTCTCGTCACAAAAATGTATACACGGACATAGCAACATTATTCATATCTAAAAGGTGGATAAAACCAAATACTTATGAACTGATAAATGAATGAAAATTGTTATAAAAATGAGTAAAGCACCAATATATGCCACAACATGAATAAGACCTTTATAGTTCCATTTGTGGAACTATAAAGAATAGGCAGAATCCAATAACATTATGCAACAGGCAGGAAGAATGTGACAAAGACACGGGCGGATTCAGAACTAGAAAACTACAAAAGGTACCTATTCTAGCCCAAGTACTACAATAACAAATGTGAAAAATGAGGGGGAAGGGGAAAGCCCCTTCAGAAGTTAAGAATATGTGTGCCCCAAAATGACCTTTGTTTCATGATCACAATAAAATACATGTCATTGGGTGGGAATATAAGATACTTCTAAGAGAGGCAAAGTGAGAGGAAAGGGGCTTTTGAACATATCTGGCCCACACCCCACTTCTACATGTGACAACACCAGAGAGGCAGATCTGAAAGGTTATAAACCTAGACCACCAATCCCAGGGTTACTCTGCTTTGGGAGGTAGCCTGCTGCTATTTTCTTCTTGGCTACAACCTAAACTAACTATTCTCCCTACAGAGTAGTCTCTTGTACATTTTCTCTGTGGTTTTGCTTGTTATTTCTACCTTACATGAACAATCCCTCCGGCTAAATCTTAGTGATCCGTAGGCGCTGGAAGGAGAAGGAGAAAGTAGAAAGTAATGACTGTCGATGGATATATGATTTCTTCACAAGGTGATAAAAATGTTGAAGAATTACATAAACTACTATAACACAACTTTGAGATTACTAAGTTTACAGAACTGTACACTTTAAGTGGAAGATTTTAATACCATGTGAATTGCATCTTAATGTAAAAAGTAGATGAAAGATAAGATGATGAAAAATACATACAATCACTAATCATAAGAAATCTGGGTGACTATCTTTATTTGATCTAGTGTATATTTCAGAACAAGATTACCAAGGATAGAGTACCTCATTTCTGATTGATTAAAAATGATTGATAAGATGTAAAAAATTAAATGCAAGAACATCTAATTATGCAATGTCAAAGCAAATGAAGCAAAAAATTGTATAATTGAATTTAAATACTTCTCTCTCAGTAATTGATAAAAAGCAATTAAATAATCATGAAAGACATAGATGTAAACAACATTTAAAATTTGACTTAATTGACATTTATAACACAGTAACAGAGAATTTTTTCCTTAGGGTGTATATAGAGTCACAACTAAAAAAAAAGACAATGTCCTAATAGAGTAAAAAAGAAAAAGAAAATGGTTTATAATGAAATATGTGTATGTGTTTCTACATGTAAATAGTAAATACCACAGCAGGACTAATCAGAGATGTATTTATACCTAGGCAGAGAATCAATGTGATTTCAAAATTGTAGAATTTCAAATGTGGAATGGAGCTCTCATATATTAGCAACTCAAGACAAGCAGTGCTATCTATAACTTTTGCCATGGTTTTCAAAAACAAAAACAACCTTTTAAGAGAGTTGTAAGTAAAACAAGTATATTTTTCCTTAAGTCTAATAGCAATTCCTGAAATATTCACTTTCTTTAAAATCTTTCAAAACAAAGTCATTATCATTTGTTATTCTCTAATAAACATATTTTTCACCTACATAAGTAGGCCCCATCTGTAGTTTTACTTGCTATGGTTTCCATTATCCATTGTTCAACCACTGTTCAACAATACTAAATGGAAAAATTCCAGAAATAAACAACTCATAAACTTTGTATTACATGCCCTTCTAAGTAACATGATGAAATACCAGCATGTTTCCCATCCAGCAAAGATGTGATCTACAGTAGCCATGCTGAATACTTTGTCTAGAGTAGCCATGCTGAATACTCTGCCCACCCATTAGTCAACTAGCACACTTCTTGGGTTCCAGATTGGCTGCCAAGGCATAGTGGTACTACTTGTTTCAATTAATTATTTTTTAACTTAATTTTAACAGTAGAGATGTTAGCAAGGAAAAAAAAACTGAGGAGCTATAAATGTGCTTTCTTTAAGGGAAAGTGTTAAAGTTCTTGAGTTAATAAGGGAAAAAAATGTATGATCAGGTTGCTAAGCTCTCTTCCTACTTGTGAAACTGTGAAGGGGAAAAAATCTGAATTAATGCTGTAACTCATGCCTCAGACTGCAAAAGTTCCAGCTACAGTGCATGGTAAAGGTTTATTTAACATTTTAAAAAAATCACTAATCTGTAAAGCATGTGGTACCATCTTCAGTTTAAGGCATCCACTGGGGAATGGGGCAGATATGTTAGAAGATATATCCCACTGATAAGAGTGAGGCTACTGCATTTCAATGAGAAATCAAGTACATTACTGAACAGTACCAATAGGATTCCCAATACACCATGAAAAACAAAGGTTACCCAAAGAATCTCTACAATGTTCCCTATAGAGCAGTGTTCAGGCTTACAAGTAACTGACATGGGACCCTGGGAGATACGTACCACTCGCTAAAACACAGTAAAATAGGCAAGTGGAAATTACTGGTATTTAAAAGTCCATCAAGAGGGGAATAAATTTAAGTCACTATTCTATAAATAAACAACATTATAGAACAATTTAAGAAATAAATTACAATCTCTAAGAGTCAACCTGACAGGATACATACAACATGAGGTCCATTTGTGTAAAATTTCTTAGGTGTACATACTAACATACACAATATACACAAACATTGTAAAGGTACAAAAGCCCTGAATGAAGAAAAGGCACAAGTTTAGGATACTGGTTACCTAAACTCGAGGGAGCGAGGAAAATGGGGCAGAAAAAGGTACCAAGAAGGATTCTACATGTGTAATATTTTATTTTTAAAATGCAAGTCTACAGTACTTTATAATCAAGTATTCTAATCAAGTGACTTCAGGGAAATTTACCAAGACCATAACAGATAAGGATCATGTAGATAAAGTGTTCAGATGGGTAGTGACCAAAAAGAATCTGTTTGTCCCAATGCTATTAATTATTTGAGTTAGGTAAGGTGAAGAGAATATAGAGAACACTGGGAATTCTACATAATTAGCTCAATACTGATAGTATTAATACTATGGAAAATAGTCCGGTTGCATTATCTAGGCATTTGGCTTAACTCTAGCTTCCTGTATTAGTGGTGACTCTGTGCAATATAGTAATACTATGATGATATGAAGGCAAAAAACATAGCAAGCATGAAATCTTTGAGCATACTATGCATTTGGTGTTGGCTAACAGCCCAACTTTACAACTTGGGTGGGAGTGGAGCCTAGAAGGAAAGTGAGAGAAAAACAGGGGAGAGGGTAACAATGTTCAAAAGAAATGTACTCATCACTTTACATATGTAACAGTACATCACCTTAACAACAAAATTAAATTTTAAAAAAGAAAATAAATTCTCAAAATCAACAAAGAGCTGGGCGCAGTGGCTCACACCTGTAATCCTAGCTACTCAGGAGGCTGAGATCTAAGGATCAAGGTTCAAAGCCAGCCCAGGCACAAAAGGACCTGAGGCTCTTATCTCCAATTAACCTCTAGAAAACTGGAAGTGGGGCTTGGCTCAAGGATAAGGTGGTAGCCTTGAGCTGAAGAGCTCAGAAACACTGCCCAGGCCCAGGGGTAAGGTGGTAGCCTTGCGCAGAAGAGCTCAGGTACAGCGCCCAGGCCTAGTTCAAGACCCATGACCCACAAAAAGAAAAAGAAAAAGAAATTATAACTCTGGGAGGAAATTATTTTCCCTAGTAGTCTTGTGAAAATTAAAATAATAAATAATTAAAAAGGTCAAAGATGAAGCAGTCAACATGCCTTTTCCTATCAAGGATATGTCTTAAACATTATACATGTAAGTACTGGGAAATATAATTTTGCAGGTGTTCTTTTAAAAGGAAGTTATTAGGCATATCATATTATTCTAGAAAAAGTACAATTTCTTCATGAATATATACTTTTGTAGATTTGAGAGCGACACAGAATGCATAAATAAACATGTCGCATATTTATTCTACTCTATAGTTGAAAGGAACAAAGCACTGATAAATATATATACATATATATCTATGTAGATATAGAGGATGAATTGAAACGAGTACACTGGGTTTAACTGGTGAATTCTTGTCTTCTTGATGGATGAAGGTAAAGTCCCATTCCCAGGTGATGGATGTGCCTGAATTCCTAGAGGCAAGGCCAAGGATTTGGACAATAGGTTACTGGACCTGCCAGTCATGTACTAGGAACTCAAGAGCCTCTAGAGACTCTCTCTCTCTTTGACTCATGACCCTAACCCTGACCATGACCCTATTTAGGCCCCAATGAGCTCAGCAGCCATTTTACACCATGCTTTGTGTCTCCTGATTCGCCACAGGTCACCAGGTTCCTCTTTGGCTCTCCACTGGAGTTGATCTGGTTTGTTGGTATTGTTTTTCTGCTTTTTCCTTGCTTTACTTTCTTCATGGTTCAGTTATCTGACAGTGTTAAGTGTATTCAAAGCTGGGGACATGTATTGGCCCACAGTCACTGGCTCCCAATTTAACCTCACAAAATGTAGATTGTTTCTCAAAATCGAATTCCTGTATAACAGCTACTTGAAAACAGGAGCATCCCAATGAGAATTCCTGGCCACAGAGCCGAAGTCCTAATACCCTAACTACAAACAAACAAAAGTAGTAGGTACGGAGGTGTGGTTTAAACAGTGGGCTTGCCTAGAATTCCTGACAGCCTGTGTCCAGTATCTAGTGCAAAATGGGAGGAAAAAGGAAATTATCTTTTTTATAATTATCTTATGCACAATATCCTCAAGATGCATGACATAGTATTAAAAAAAGCTGACCTTCTGATGTTAAAAAATTTTCTTTCAAATTTTCATCGAAAATGTTTGTAAACACTCATATAGACAAATATTTTCACATAAATATTCATGTATATATAAGAATATATGTGTGTAAAGATAAGCCAAATTCGTGTACATAGGTCATATAGTGGATGTAGCTATCCACTATATAATTCTCCAACTACCTGCATATCTGAAAATATTTTTTAATATGAAAAGTAAAATAGAAAAGAAGACTCTAATTTCCAAAGACATCTCTAGGATGTATTAAATGAAGAGAAGAAAGCCAAGTGCAAAGTAATTTACATATATGTAAAGATAAATCTCTGGTCATAAATCTCTATTCAATCAAGCCAAATTAATCAGGCTTCTTTAAATTGTAAGGCTATTAGTGACCTTTTGTTCCTGCTATCAGAGCCATTTAGAAGGTCTTTTGTCAGAAAACTTAGCATCCTTTACAGATTTGCTCCAACACAGTTATGCAACCCTCAGGCAACAAATAGTCATGTGTAGAAGGGATGAAATGCTGTGACTTCAAAGGTTTTTTCAGAACACTAAAATTCTGCAACTTGAGTGTTTAAGAAAAAAATAAGAGCTTATTTCATTCTTTAACTCTTGAATAACAAATCCCCACTATGCAATTATTCATTTTCTGTGGGCAACAGAGTGAAATAAAATGTGTCTCTGGCTCCTGTGGCAATCAGTTATAGCAGAGTACTTCCTCTTAGCAGGTTATTTTGGGCCAGGGGAGGGATTGGTGCTCATCAGACTAAGCCAAGCCCCATTGGTTAACAGGGGAGGAAGAAGCAGCCAATAACAATCTAGGAAAGCAGAACCTGGGAAGTGTTTCACTTTAGTCTTGCTAGGGGAATTTTAGGAAGTTTAGTGTATTCTTTTTTTGCCATATATTTTTATTGTAATTAATAGAAGGGTTACATTACATTAGCCAGATGGAAGGTGCATTACTTCACATACATTGATACCCTTTCTCATGTCTTGGTCCCCATTTCCCTCCCCCAACCCCTGCTCCTCATCTTGTTTTCCCCCCTTCCCTATCCAACTTCAAATAAACAATTATGCATATATACAATGTATCAGATAACCAGGTGAAATACTGTAACAATATGAGATAACCAAGGGACAGCCAAAGAGATGAGAGATAACATAGTACATTAAGGACAACAATCACTCATTATATGGCTTTTGTTTCTATATCCTAGACGTCTTTTCATTTAGCATCATACTATATGGCCTTATGTATCTAGGTTTTGCTCTATTGCAAATCTCTGCTAGACGAGTCCAAGGTTTCTACTGATTATGGCAAATGAGGGAAACCATTGAGCCTATGTTTCTTTGAGTCTGGCTTACTTCACTTAATATGATTTTTTTTCTAAGTCTTTCCATTTCCTTACAAATGGGGAGATGTCCTTCTTTAACAGACGAATCCTACTTTACAAAAAAAACGGTATCAATGGCAGCTTGAGATGCAAACACTTCAAACCAGGATTACAGAGTCTCTTTAAAATCGCTGCAGGATTGCTCAGAGTTCCCAGAAACTTTTCACCCTTTGCACAATCCTCTGCCACACACAAAATTCTGATCCTGAAAGCCCTAAAAGAGTTTTGTGCTCTCCAAAGGTGGTTTAGCAGCTAGTAAGGAAGACTACCCGGGATGCTGCGGACCAGGGTCAAATGGACACCAATGGACACAACAGTCTGCCACGCATGGCTGCAGGAAGGACACACTGAGGGATCCTGGGGACAGGTCCAGGTCCAGGAAGGGTGGGGATGGCCTCGTCAGCATTCTCTGGGGACACCCAGAGGATGGAGTGATTCGGAGAGGGGCCTTCCTGGGGAGGGGGAGGAGTGTTCTCACAGCCATCGGGGCGGGGGAGCCCGCGCCCTCGAGGTTCTCTGCCTCAGCTGGATTTCCAGTCTGGCGCGAGCCTGGTCGGCATGACAGGTTTGGAGGAGCTTTCCCCACAAAGCGGAGGGGCACTTTTCGTGCATTGGTTGGGAGGATGTGGAAGAATCCCCCTTAGCCTGGGGGGAGTGCTGGAGCGGCTCCTCGGGAGCGAGGGCTCTCCGGGAAGGGGGCTGCCGGGGGCTTTAGGCGGTCGCGCCACACTTCTGCGGTTGTGGGTGGGGACGGTGCGCGGGCGTGGAGGAGGCTGGGCACAGGGGGCTCGGAGGGAAACGCCACCACGCCCCCAGACTGGGGCGGGAGCCCCCCGTGCGCCCCAGCCGAGCCGAGCCAGAGCGGAAGAACTTAAAGAGAACGCCGCCGCCCCCCACTCTCGGGAGGGCCGGGAGGCTGGGGCGAGGCCGGGGGCGGGGCGGGTGAGAGGGAGGGGCGCGGGCACCGAGGTGACGGGGTCACGGCTCCTCACAAGTGGTTAGTTCAGACTGTGACGGACGTCTACGTGGGAGACAGACCCCGAGTTTCCACCCCCCCCCGAGGGCGCGGGGGGGGGGGGGACTCCCCGAGTTAAGCTGTTCCGGGGCGGGGGCTCGACCGGTACTCACAGAGCGGATCTCCAGCGCCAAGGCGCATTGCAACGCCTTCACCTTCGGCATCGGCGCGGGGTGGGGTGGCGGGGAAGGACCCCGGCCACGGGCCTGAGTGAGGCGGGGAGACTCGGGGAGGAGCGGGGATGGGGAACAGACAAGGTGGCGGCGCCGGTGGCAGCTGTGGCCCCCAGGCCGGGGCCCGCGGTCCAGCCTGGGTCCCGCCCGAGTAGCAGCTTTGCGCGGGGCGCGGACTCGTTGTCATAGCAGCCAAGAGAAGCGGAGCCGGAAACACGCGAGGGCGAGCGGCAGGGGCGGGGCTTGGCGCGCGCTGGGCGGGGCTTGAGGGCCGGGCGGGCGTGGTCTCCCCGTGGCGGGATGGGGGCGGGGCGGGTCTTCTGTGACGACACACCGCGGGCCTCAAAGCCCCGCGGAGGAGAGAAGTGCTTGGGGTGGGATAGGAGTCAGGATGCGGCCTGGGGACCAAGGAGCCCTGAGTTCCAAAGCAGTGACGCTGGTCCGGTCACTGCGACGTCAGTTTCCCAACTGTAAAGCAATTACTCTTATTTGTTGTGAGTCCTCCTTTTGGAATTTCACGGCTTACAGGACCATCGGGAAGACATGGAGGATGAGAGATTTGCCTCCTAGACACTCTGAAAAAGAGTTGTCTAGCGGAGAGGAGGGCCTTGAACCATCCTCGTGGTCCTCTCTCGTCGCCTACGCTGCGATTCTTCATTCGGTGTGTTTTCTTTTCCCTTCGAGGTTGCCTGTCTCATGGTGTGGAATCTCAATGCAGGCTGCTTACACT
This sequence comes from Megascapheus bottae, assembly GCF_031878675.1. NCBI lineage: Eukaryota > Metazoa > Chordata > Mammalia > Rodentia > Geomyidae > Megascapheus > Megascapheus bottae. Next base: position 53,074,010 of record NC_143514.1, on the reverse strand, counting down.
GAACTCCCAGTGAGTGTCCTGGCTGCAGACCATCTAAGAGCAGGCCTAATCCAGTCGTGTGAAAATCATTTTATTACGAAATATGTTTCGCATACCGAAGTGAATAGAACGTGCCCATCTTGATAACAATGACATAAACAAGGACAACATATACAGAAATGACCTGGGAAATTAGCACCCAGTTAAGAAACAGCATTATCACCCACCTTAAAAATGTCCTATCCATTGCCTTCTCCTTCTTGTCCTAGAAGTAATCACCAACATGACTTTTTTTTGACACTTATTGTAATTAATAAAAGGGTTACATGATATTTGCCAGATAGAAGGTGCATTAATTCACATACATTGATGCCCTTTCACATGTCTTGGTCCCCATTACCCTCCCTTTAAACAAGATTTACTTCGCTTTAAGGTACAAATTTCCAAAATGGTGCAATGCTATTTTGGTGGAATACTGTATATTTCTATGACTATTTTTCTATAGGAGAGTCATCCAAAGTTGATGCAATGCAGTTCAAAATGTGTTCTATTTTTGGACAGTATTTTTTTTTTATAAAAGGGGGGAGGGACATACACACGGGTGCTGGTTTATATAACCTTTCTATTCTTGATATTCATCTGTGCTGTTTCCATGTTTAGCTCTTAACAACTAGTTATGAACATCCTAGGACATGTCTGTCTGTTAATTACACATGTGCTAGAGTAGAAATGAACTGACCCAGAGTAAAGTTTTGTTCTGGGACTTTAATAGGTAATGTTTACCACACCATTTCCCAAAGTTGTACAGATTTGCATGATTGTTTACTTTCGTTCACTCTTTCCATTGCTTGGACATTTTATGTTTGTCATTTGATATGTCTAGTCTAGATATCTAATTGTAGTTGTTTCATTTTGCATCCCTGAATATGAGTGCTTGGTTTCATCTGCCTTTCCATTTTTTCTATGAATTGCAAAGCATAGTCATTTTTCTATTACATTCTCTCATATGTATATGCAGATAATAGTTATTTGCCTATTCTACAGGTTGCAGACATTCTTCCTTTGCATGCTCAATCTTTTACATTTTGCACAGTGAGTGATGGAAGAGAAATTGTTAAGTACAAATGATAACTCAGACTGACCAGACTGATCAGAAGGAAGAACACACACACACACACACACACACACACACACACACACACATTAATGTTCTTTTATGTTTAGTCTCCATAGAGAACTTGATTCCAACAAGGTCAATGTTTTTGTAAGCAGACTATTAATAATAAGGTTGTAATATCTGTAGCAACTATTTAGTGATATTACATATCAGGTATTGTACAAGATAGCTGCTAAACATAATTGTATATTTTACACAGTTCTACAAGGTAAATATTTCTATCTTCACTAAGCAAGGAAACAAGGTTGGAGTAAATTGAGGACATTCATAATATGCAGTAAAACAGTAATTTAAACTTAAAACTATCTTTCTTCAAAGAAAGCCCTGTTTTGCAATAAAATTATAACTCATATGTTATGTATTAGTTTAATGTTGTCAATGACATAACATACCAATTAGTTGAGGCTAAATTTTCAACAAATTGTGATGGCAGTAGTAATTATAATAATAGAATAGAATAAAATAGAAAATGTTATACCATCTTTCATTTGAAAATAGGAATCTGTGCTTCTGAAGCCTTGTTCTTGTCATTCAAGTTGATGATTCTGTGTATTTTGAAGTTGAATATTTCTAAATTTCTAAATACTAGACTTACCACTAACAATAGAATGGAAGGTTTAAGAAAAAAATCTTTTATACTATTTCTGCCATAGTTTGGAATTAATAGATAAAACAGAAATCACTTGATAGATTTACCTTCTACAGGATTCATCCTATAAGAATTATATAAAACAATGTGAATTTTCCTTTGAGAAATGTGTTTGGCCTTAAAAATGTTATTCCACAATTATATTTAACAACATATACCCAGAAATGCACTCTACAATTCTAAACTGTAGAATTGTGTACAAAAAATGCTATAAAACATTAGCTCTCTCCCTAAGTAAGATATACTTGCTCAGTCAGTAATAATGGGATTGCCATTCCTCTGACAGATGGGTTTTTTTTTTGCCAGTCCTGGGGCTTGAACTCAGGGCCTGGGCACTGTACTTGAGCTTTCTCAAGGCTAGTGCTCTACCAGTTGAGCCAGAGCACAACTTGCAGCTTTTTCTGTGTAAGTGGTACCAAGGAATTGAATCCAGGGCTTTGAGCATGCTAGGCAAGCACTCTACCACTACACCACACTCCTGGGCCCTGACTGAATTTTAGAAAGTAATAAGTTAATGAAGAACCATTTCTAAGTTCTCAGATGCCAGCCTTAGAGAAAATGGACATGTAAGAGGCCAGATTGCCTTTTGGAAAACAAGTGATGAGAGTGGGGGAACACATTGTGAAATTCTGAACCATAGATGCAGACTGCTTGCTGGAATTGAGCATTGTTTCCAACCAAATGGGAGGACCTCTTCAAACTCAATGTTACTCTGTCCATTACAGGAAAGATAAGAACTCAGGGAACTATATAGAAGTTCCCAAAGGGCTATGGAAATTTCTTTGAATTCCCCCATCCATCCTGGGGGAACACTTGTAGATGAGAAAGGGTATGCTTCTGGTCTTGTATCTAGGTAATAATTGGAAGAGGGTTCTGATGTAGGTACCATTGAGTTTTTATTTTATTTTTTTTATTTTTTATGTGAAGTATTGAGGACACTGAATATTTGTGGTAAACAGAATAATGCCCTCCTAAGCATCCTAATCACTGAAAGCAATCAGTACTACTTCTGGGCATTCTTTAAGGAGTTTAGGATACAGACATACACAGAGATACAACCACATGATAGTATCAGAAGACTGCCATCAACAAAGGATAAGGAAAGGAGTCTCAGAAAATAACAAATTTCCAGTCTCCAGATCTTTCAGGAAACAAATTTCTGTTGTGTAAGCCACCTGGTCTTTTGCATATTGTTATGGCAGTCCTAGCAGCCTAGTACAAATATTTAAGTAAAAACAAGCAAGCACCAGCAACTCGTGCCTGTTATCCTAGTTTTTCAGGATGCAGGGATCTAAGGCTTAAGGTTCAAAGTCATTCCAGGAAGGAAAGACTGTGAGACTCTTATCTCCTATTAACTCCTCAAAAACAAAGAAAAGCAAAACAAAACAAAAAACTGGAAGTGGAATTGTGACTCAAGCGGTAGGACTCCAGTCTTTAGCAAAAATGCTCAGGTACAGCACCCAGGCCTTGAAACCAGTCCCAGGACTAGCATCAAAAATGAATAAATAATATCAATAGTAATAGTAATAAATGTTTTCATAAAAAGAAAAGTTTATCTCAAATCCACTGCACATTTTTAGCCTGAACATTACCATTAGTCTATACTTCTCTTGTTTCCAAGGAGATTTTAAAAAATCATAATGGAGTTATGCATAAAAAAGATCACATACTACTGGCACAGGAACAGGCCTGAAGACCAATGGAATAGAACTGAGGACCCAGATATTAAACCACAGACCTATGGCCACCTAATCTTTGACAAGGGAGCCAAAAAAATAGAATGGAAGAAAGACAGCCTCTTCAACAAGTGGTGCTGGCAGAACTGGTTAAGCACCTGCAGAAAACTAAAGCTGGATCCTTCTTTGTCACCTTGCACTAGAATTAACTCCAAATGGATCAAAGACCTGGAGGTAAAAGCTAACACACTGAAAACTTTACAGGAAGGAATAGGAGATACACTAGGCCTCCTTGGCACAGGTCGAAACTTCCTTAATAAGGACCAAGAATCACAACAAATCAGAGAAAGGCTGGATAAGTGGGACTGCATTAAACTGCAGAGCTTTTGTATGGCAAAGGACATAGCTAGTAAACTAATCAGGAAGCCTACAGAGTGGGAGAAGATCTTCACCAACCAAACAACGGACAAAGGCCTCATATCTAAAATATATCAACAACTCAAAAAATTGAATCACTCCAAAACTAACCTCCAAAGTAACAACCATCCCATTAAAAAATGGGCCAAAGACTTAAAGAGAGTCTTCTGTGAAGAAGAAACAAAAATGGCCTATAGACACATGAAGAAATGCTCAACATCTCTGGTCATAAAAGAAATGCAAACCAAAACAACTCTAAGATTCCACCTCACTCCAGCTAGAATGGCCAGGATCAGGAAAACGAATGACAACAGATGCTGGAGTGGATGTGGCCAGGAGGGATCACTACTACACTGTTGGTGGGAGTGCAAACTCGTTCAACCACTATGGAAAGCAGTGTGGCAGTGCCTCAAAAGGCTAAACATAGAACTCCCCTATGACCCAGCAATTCCACTACTTGGCATTTACCCCACCATCCAGAAACAAGGACATACTAAACCCACTAGCACAACAATGTTCATTGCAGCACTATTCACCATAGCAAAGATATGGAACCAACCTAGATGTCCCTCAGTTGATGAGTGGATCAACAAGTTGTGGTATTTGTACACAATGGAATTCTATGCTGCTGTCAGAAAGAATGACATCGCCCCATTTGTTAGGAAATGGAAAGACTTAGAAAAAATCATATTAAGTGAAGTAAGCCAGACTCAAAGGAACTTAGGCTCAATGGTTTCCCTCATTCATCATAATCAGTAGAAACCTTGGGCTCTACTAGCAGAGATTTGCAATAGAGCAAAATCTTGATACATAAGGACATATAATGTGAAGCTAATTGAAAGGACCTCCAGGATATTGAAACAAAAGCCATATAATGAATGATTGTTTTCCTTAATGTACTATGTTGTCTCTCATCTCCTTTGCTGTCCCTTGGTTATTTCATATTGGTATAGTATCTCACTTTGTTATCTGATATATTGAATTTATTTGTATTTGGATATTTGAAATTTGATAGGGAAGGGGGGAAACCAAGACGGGTGGGGGCTGTGGGGGGGGAGGGAAACGGGTACCAAGACATGTGAAAGGGTATCAATGTATGTGAATTAATGCACCTTCTATCTGGCAAATATCATGTAACCCTTTTACTAATTACAATAAAAAAAAGCAAACGGAAAAAAAAGATCACATACTCAAATGAATTGCTTCTAGTTAAAGATAGAAAATTCAATTAGCATTGGCTTAAAAATATAAGATTCAATTTCCTCAGGGAAGCAAGCCTGGAGGGGCTCAAGAGGGAAGTTCGTCTGGTTTGAAAGTTCAAACCCTTTCTATTCACGATCTTTGCTGCCATTTTGAGGCTCATTTGTTTGGAACTCATTTTTCCATTTTTGGTGTGAGGTCTTGTGAGTGATCGGGCTTAGGCCAATTCTATTCAGGCTACTTGTCCAGTTCACACCAGGTAAAAGAAAAGAGGGTAATCCCACAACCAGAAAGACAAACCTGTTACTTGAAAAAATATATATATATATATATATTCCAGAAACTTCCCAGCAGTTTTCCATTTGCTACTCACAGCCTCCTGCAGATAGAGAAGGAGTAGAAGTGAAATGGGAAGAGTACTCATGTCTGGCTTAAACCAATGACTCTTGAAGCTGATAATAATTATTCAGGAAGTAATTAAAGTTTTAATTACTAGGAAGTTTTTTTTTAATGTAGATGTCTGGGTTTCACATCAAAAGCTTTCAATCTTAGGTATATGTTTTTCTTTTGAAAAGTCTACAGATGATTTCACTGTGTAGTCGGCTTGAGACTTACTGGCCTAGGTCAGGTTTTGGCCACCTTGAAACAATGGGGCTCAAATACTGAGATAGCAAACAAGGCAGGAAAAGCAGGTCCAGAGATTGATTCTGTGGCAGACTCTGCTAGAAATGACTTGCTCCTAAAGCACAGACCATCTATGCAGATTTGAGTTTTAATGTGTCTGTCTCTCTGGCTCTCTTTTCTTCCTCCCTCTCTTCCCTCTCCCCATTCATCTTTCTTTTTTTCAGTCTCCACATTTCCTTATTTCCTCCATTTGTCTTCTCTTCTCTCCATCTCTAACACATACTCATAATAAGGATAAGATCATTATAAGCAGGAATATAAGAGGTGCTCTCCATAAAACCAAACCAGATTATCACCTAGTCTCTAACTGAATGCCTGAAGTGACAGAAAATTGAGTGACTTCTACAAGAGTAGATAGTGCAGGCTTTGCTGTACAGAGGGCACCTACCTACCCACAGCAGCCAGTGGGTAAGGCATGAGTGCCATTGTGTCAGCACATTTCTGTAATTCACATAAGAATGTAATTTAGATTATTGGGATCCTGACATTATGTCGCTCCCTTTCCTACTGTTCTATAGCTTATATGTGTTAAAAAGTTCTCTTCTACAATGAGACCAAACTTTCCTTGTCACTGGTTCTGCTCAATGGTTGGAGGTCCTCCCATGCAAAGGTTCCTTTCTCGTTAGTCTCTCGTGACACCCTTTTTCCCCCTCCAGGTTTCAGAGCCCTGGTTCCTTCAGGACATCTAACTTCCATATGGTTAAATCTCTCCATGATTCTTTCTTGGATACAATATTTCGTGGTCAATAACCCTCTTCAAATGAACCAACACAGCTCAAATATCAAAGCAGGGAGATCCTTCCAAGAGATGAGGCAGTGTTATTTCCCTTTAAATGTAGGGGAGAAAAGTCTCTGCTCACATGTAGTGACATAAATAGACACAGGAGAAGCATCAGAGTTCAGTGTCATGGTAGACAGTCGAGGAAAGTTCCAGAAACGGGGTGATGACCGGCAGTGGCTCACGCTCCTGTGAACTTGGTAAAATTAAGTACTCAACGTGCCTAATAGATTTGGAAATTGGTCACTGGTGACCTCGAGCGGATGAATTTCAGTTAGTGGATGAATGTGAATGAATGTCAAATAAGGCAGTAAAGATAGGAAATGGCAGCAAAAGAAAAGCAAGCAGGCGGATGCCTATGGTAAAAATCTGGCCCAGAAGATGTTGGTCATGAGCGTGTGTGTGTGTGTGTGTGTGTGTGTGTGTGTGTGTGTGTGTGTGTGTCTGTCTGTGTGTGTGTGTGTGTGTGTGTAGCAAGTAAAATTATCAGGCTGAGCAAAAACAATCAGTAAAGAATCAGAGAAGGGCTGCAACCAGAGTCAGGAAGATTACTATTAGAAAGATGATTACTGAATCTATATTCTGAGGGACTCAGGAGAGTCTAGGGTCAAGGGCAAAGGTGAAGGGATTGCTCTTGAACTGACAGGCTAATGCATTTTCCTTAGAGCCTAAGGGAAGAAAGAGCAATAAATAACTAGAAAAGGAGGATATCCCTTTGAAATGAAGACATGGAAAGGTTTGGGGAGAATTTCTTTTATACAATGAAGTAATTTCAGTGCTAATATATCTTGCCTTCTGCCTCTCTTTTCCCTTTATCAAATGTTTATTGAATCCATACCAACAGGCATGGTGGAAGTAGAAAATATTAAAACAATGCTTTCGTCCTTGAAAAGCCACTAGTGTGGCAGGGATAGCTTAGATCCTGGCCTTGTCTCTGCTCTCCATCCCACACACAGGACTCAGGCCAGCAGGACACATGCCAGGGAAGGAGAAAGTTCCCTTTTCATTGCCTCTGAAATCCTCCTGTGTTCTCCATTTCATTTTGCTGAAGATGTACAATGAATGTAGCTCACTGGGAAGATAAGGGAAAAGAAAAAGGAGTCAGGGGTAGGCCATATGGGGGAAGAAATAGTTATTTTGAAGCAGATGGCCTAATTCTTCTATGGTTGCTTTACAAAAACAATTTTTATGATAACTCTGAGGATATGAGGGGAACAAAAAACTACACAGAACAAAATCAGGATTGCCTGATGCAGCAACTGTGCAGTGAAGTGGAATGCATTGGGAAGTCTGAGTGTGGCAAGAAGCATTCTGGGAATGTCTCCAGTGTGAGATGGGAGTACCAGAGAGTGTGCAAGGTACACTGAAGTCCCCAGCCCCTCCATAAAATGTTTATGTGAATAGAAGCAATAATTGAGCTGAAGGTAGGAAGTGAAACAAAGGCCTTGAGTTTTCTGTGGGCACGATGTAATTGTTGATTTATGGATCAGGCTGGCTTGGTGGCTGGTAACAATGATGAAGCCAGGGTTCAGGTCTTTATTCTTCTTTTCCCAGTAGCTATCGTTGTACCTTGGAAGTTTCAGGTTTTGTGGAACTTCAGCTTATTAATTTGGATAGCCTCTTTCAAAATTAAAAGGCATGCAAAAGTTGCTAAGGGAAAATGAAATGCAAAAGTAAATGTGCATTCACAATGAGAAGTAAGTTATAGATTAAAAGTTTAAATCTCAAAACCTGGAACATTTATATGTGTTTTAACTATCTGATATATAGCTATAATGCTTCAGATAGTTCTTGCTGTTTAGTTTATTATTATTATTGCTTCATGTCACAATAATTTTTTTTTGGCAGTCATGGGACTTAAACTCAGGGTCTGGGTGCTATCCCTGAGCTTTTTCGCTCAAGGTTAGCACTCTACCACTTTAAACCATAATGACACTTCTAGCTCTCTAGTAGTTAATTGGAGATAAGTTTTATGGACCTTTCTGGGCTTCAAACTCTGATCTTCAGATCTTAGTCTCCTAAATAGCTAGGGTCACAGTTATGAGCCACTGGTATCTGGTATGAGACAATTTTTTTTTTTTTTTTTTTTGCCAGTACTGCAGCTTCAACTCAGGGCCTAAGCACTATCATTCAGCTTTCTCAAGGCCTACTTAGTGTTCTACCCTTTGAACCACAGCAACACTTCTGGCTTTTTCTATATATTGTGGTACCAAGGAATCGAACTTGGGTCTTTGTGCATGCTAGGCAGGCACTCTACCACTAGGCCAAACTCCCTGCCCTCATGACAATAATTTTTGCATGATCTTTTCCTCCTGTCTTTCTTTGTTCTCCTGTTCCACTTCCTCCTCCCTGCCCCCTTCCCCCCCCACCCCCCCCGTTCCTCTCTATTCTTTTAGTTCACTTGTTTTGTTTTGTTTGTTTGTTTTTGAGAGAGGTCACTATGGAGTTCAGGCTGGCACCATACCAGTGATCCTTCTACCTGAGCTTCATGACTTCTGGAATTACAGGTATGTACCATCATACTTGGCTCTCTAAAAAAAATACAGAAGTATGATTCAGTCTTTCTTCTAGCATGATAATTAAAAATGAGTTCAGTTTATAGATTCAGAAGTTTATTTTATGGCTTGACAACTTTTTTCTTTTATTGCCAGCTCTGGGGCTTGAACTCAGGGCCTAATCACTGTCCTTGGACTTTTCCAAGGATAGAGCTCTACCACTGGAGCTACAGCATCATTTCCATCTTTTTTTCCTATGTATATGGTACCTGAGGAATCAAACCTGAGTCTTTGTGCATGCTAGGCAGACACTCTACCACTAGGCCAAACTTCCGGCCCATTTGACAACCTTTTATTAGTCATGCCTTGTAAAATGTTGCAGACTGTCATTTTATAAACCTCTGTCCAGTTTCACTTATTACCCATTATAAAACCTCAAGGCACTGCACACTTTCCTGTGCAGTAGGAATGTAATATCGTTTCAGCTGACAGCATTCCTCTGCTGGTCTGTTGTCAGATGCCTTTATTGTAGAGGTTCTACTAAAGACTCTCTGACTCAAAAATGTGACTTCTGTTTTCTTGGCATATAACATCCACACCCCCCAGGGAAACAGCTCTGCTTGCCACTGAGGCTGTGGACCCCCTGGTCAAGCTTCCTGAGATCCGCCCTCCTCTTCACCCCTTGCTGTTCTGGACTCACAAAGGGCTACACATTCTAGTAGCTGTGATGGGAAGGCTGCCAGTCACCAGGCTCCCCCGTGTGCCTCTTTGATTTGCAACATTGAAAGGGCTTGAAGAGATGCATTCAAAGGCAAGCTTTCAAACCCCAAGTTACCCTCATGTGAGCTGTCCCCACTGCAGCGTCCTTATTGGTCGTCCCTGCTGAGCACAGCCAGGGACAGGGCAGCATTTGCCCTATAAAATGTTTGATACTTTGCCAATAAACTGTAAAGAGGAAAAGAAAGCCTCCCGTCTACTCTACAGTCAGAGGGCAGCTTTGGAATGTGCTAACTGAGGCAAAATGTGACCCTTGCTCTGTCAGAGGGCGGTGTGCCAGCTCCTGGCCGATGAGAGAGTGTAGTGTTCAGAATGACAGGCATCCCTCAAGCCCCTGCTCTGCAAAGCAGGAGTTAGAGAGCCTGACCTCAGATCCCTACTTTCCCAACCAGTTTTGGTGAGCAAGCATAGGTATCCTTGGGGCCCACTTACACCTCCCGTCCCTCCTCCTTTTCTTGTGGTGGTGTCTGTCAAACGTACCATTTGCATAGTAAAAGAATAGTGACCTGCACGTCCCAACTGTCACTCTTTACAGCTGTCTCTTCACTTTGTTCACCCAGAACAAAGATCCACAAAGGGAGAGTGTCTCCATCTCCCTCAGTCAGACTTCACAGGATCTGCCACCTCCTGAAAACAGCTACTTAAAAACTAACGCCCATCTGATCTTCATATGCATTCTTTGCCAGTTGTGGAACATATCGTCCAGGGTCAAGTTGGAAGCTAAATAATTGGTGTCATCTAGTACTGAAGGCAGCTGTTCCATGTCAATGTTCAAACCCACACAAATAGGTAGACAAGGGTCATGGGCCCGCCTGTTCCCATGAATTCTTTCATACCCATGGATTCTGCTCCAGGGTATCTGCCTGAGGATTGAAACGGTATTGAGGGTATTTGCCTGCCGATTGAAATGTCATTGATCCGGGGCTCAGCTCTCAGGCCCCAAAGTCCTTATCCACATGTTTTCCCAGAAGGGCTGCACGGGTGCTTAAACAACAACAACAACAAAAATCATTAGAAGTTTGCTCCATAATTTTCATCTTGGTTTGAGATCCTTGGATGCTTCTGACAGTTCTATGAAGGTAAGTACATTACTGAGGGGAGATGATCTCAGGGAACACGGAAGGAGACAACCAGACACATGTTATGAAGCAACTTTTCTCATGAGAACCATGGAATACATACCTCAGAGTTATCTGGCCCTAGGCAGGAGAGGGGGATTCTGGAGTCTCCATTCACCCAGCCCCAATTTGCCATTAAATGTTCATTCTTGCCTTCCTGGCCTACCATGTGGGCAGAGTGGGCTCCAGAAGGCCAAGGAAGCAGGGAATTGCTGGAGCTGGCTATTGGAAGTCCCATTGGTGGGCACAGAAGTGGTGAGTATCATGTGACTGAGAGGTAGGACACCTTCACAGAGAGCTGCAGCTCCCAGGGCAGATCCACAGAAATGTCTCAGGAACTATAACGAACACCAGAAGGATCGAATGTTGGTGTGGTCTTCTGAGGGACTTGATACTCTGGATGAGAGCCTCAAGTAACCCATCCAGAGAGGAACAGCTGAGAATGCTGAGAACAAAAGGCAGGACCACTCCTCCATTCCAATGCCATGCTGGACACACATGCAGGAAACACAAATTCAGGATTCAGAGTTTAGAATACAAGTATAAATTTGCATTGCTGTAGGAAACTGATGATTTCACCTACCAGAAATGTGTGACCATTTGGGAATAGTGGCCAAAAAACTAAGTAATATTCTTGGCACTTAGTGGGCAAGATTCACAAAATGCCAGGTTGCCCTGCACAATGATATTATCCAACATCCCCAAGTCTCAAGTTGTCCCTTTTCCCTCCTCCTCCTCCTCCTCCTCCTCCTCCTCCTCCTCCTCCTCCTCCTCCTCCTCCTTGTGTGTCAGTTTTGGCCTTGAACTCAGGGCCTGGGCTATGTCCCTGAGCTTTTTTTGCTCAAGGCTAGTTCTCTACTATGTGAGCCAATGATCCACGTATGGCTTTTTTTTCCTCTTTTAGTTTAATGGAGATAAGAGGATCATGGACTTTGCTTTCCCAAGCTGGCTTCAAACCATGATCCTCATATCTCAGCTCCTGAAGAGCTAGGATTACTGGCTTGAGCCACCAGTACTTGGATCCTTTTCCTGAAATGTTTGCCATATATCTGAATTCAGCCTCGTTTTGTGCATGGTTTTAACAGATATCAAAATGTTCCCTTTAGATGGAGAAGACTACATTTTGTTCAGAATTTTATCTAGAGTTGTACAAGAGTTTAGAAAAACATATCAGGGAAAATGGTAGTTTAAATCACTAATCCAGAATACCTTTGCTGAGTCCATTAGCATTTTCAGTTCTCACAATGAGGAAATGAAAGAAATCATGTATTATTTCATTCTTTTTTTAACTTCAATTTTTGTGATAGGGTCTTACAACATTGTCAAGTCCACCCTTGTAGTCCTTAACTAAAGTGATCTTTTCCTCAGCTTCCCAGGTAGCTGACACTGTAGTTGTGTGCCATCAGCCAGGCTTCATCCAGTCCTTAAGCAGTCATGGTAGGGCATTTATGATGTGGAAACATCAATTTTCTTTTGGCATGTTAGGTTCTTTTTGTTTGTCTTTCATATTACAGTTAGAATATTATATTCACGTGTGTATTTTGAGGGTGAGTATACAGGCACGATACATATTCCATGAGTTTCATATAGAAAAAAGAAGCACTAAAAATATTTGTTTTATAGAAAAGGGCTCTGTTAAGGATGAGATCAGAAAAGTACTAGGAAGAACCAGAGCAGAAGTTCTGGCCTCCCCCTGCTGGTGAGAGGTGGCTCCTGCCTCTTGACAGCTTCCTGAGTCACCCTGAACTGACCAGTCCTTTCTTTCTTTCTCTTTTTCTTTTTTAAGAAAATATTAAAAGGCTGTCAGTGAACCTGATAATTCCAAGATTCGCATGGCTACGGTGTCAAAGGCTCTGAAAACCTTAGCCTGAGTGAAAGGAAAGAACTGGAAACGAGCAAAGGAGCCTCGGAAATGATTTAGGACTGAATAAAGGTGGAAGGCAGGACTCCATCCTCTCATTCGGTTTCTGAAGGGCTGGCATGGGAGTGGAGGAAAAAGGGAAGAACGTTAGGAGCAGTGAGAGGACATGTACTTGACATGGCTACTTCCACAATAGTATGCAAAAAAAAAAAAAAAGGCCCGGTTTTCTAGTTAATAACGTGGCCCGTTCCTTCCCTCTGTGTGCGTCATTTTCTCAAGTCCACCATCTATCTCCTGAGTCCTCCCTCCAATGCCCCTGCTGGGCAGAAGCAGATCCTAAACCCCAGGTGCGTTGGGAGGAGGCGCCCAGCCCACAGGCGGCACTCCTGCAGTTGCGCGTCGCTCCCACGCGGTGGCACTGTGGAGGGCCGAAGCCGCAGAGCTGCCTGTGAGCACGGCCTGAGGTTCTCCTGGAGAGAGAACCCGGGCCTTGCATTTAGAGAGCCGTCCCTTTGTCTAACGTTTTCACTTCTGAGCATTTTCTCTCCGGCACATTTTCCAAGAACGCAGCTTTCTGGAAGACACGGCGCCCATTGCCAGGGGACCCTGTCGATGTCTGACTCCTGACGCTGCCAGACCCCGGTCCCTTCCCCTTCCCTTACTGTTCCCCCAGGCACATGGCAGCTTTCCCCTGTGGGATTCCCCAGAGTCTCATTCCGCTCTTTCCCCTTCTCCTGCGATTTCTTCAGCCCATTTTTACCCCTGCCCATTCTGAGACATGGCTTCCTGTGTCTCTCACAACTCAGCTCTGATCTTGTCTCACAGACATCTTGCTGTGATTGTCTCTGGAAGATGGATAGTTGTTCTAAGTACACGGAAGAACTTTTAAAACTTAGCACTGCATAATGTCTCAAGAGTTTCTAAGAAGTGAACTTACACACTTAGACACCGAGTATCCTTCAGACCACCCCCACCCCCAAACAGGCTTGCAGACAAGTAGCCTTGCACCATGGCTCAAAAGGACAAGTCTTGCCTGTATTAATAGCCAAGTCCCCGAGTCCCCTGAAATGTGCCTACTATCACAGTCTCCCCCCTTTTGTTGAAACTAATGAGTCACGATTGGAGTAATGTTTTTCTGTGACTCCAAAACCATTTTGTTTAATGAGGTACTAAGTCTTTATAATTAGGCCCAGAAGGAAATGAGGACATGGCCCTTAAGAGCAATAATTATTTCAGTTATTTATGGTAATAAAAAATTGAAAACAGGAATTCTTCCTCAGAATGTGACTATTTATTCTTTTACATATTGCCTAACAGGCAGTTACCCTATTAAGGCAGCATTTTTGTTGCTAAAGACATTAATTGAAATGTAAATTAAATGTAAATCAGCTAATTAAATTGATATGTAATGAACTTGTCAGGCGGGCCTCTCTGATCAGATGCATTTCCCTAATAAACAAGCATTGCACTTGGCCCAACTTACAATCCGGATGAAGAGTCCCCACAAGACGTCCCCAACGAAGAAGGAAGGGTTTCTCCTTCCCAGAACTTTAGGAAGAAAAGGACACATTTTTGGTTAGGTTTCTGAAGTATGTTCTTTGTGGAACAGCTCTCCAGATCTCTATTCCCTGCATTTCGGGTGCCATTTTTCAGATGCAAATGGTGAAACAAAATTCAATTGAAACTGGGTTATGTAAATGGAATGACAAGGAGAAGCAGCTCCATACTTCTCTGATTATCTTCCTTGTGTGTGTGCTCCTCTCTAGGTTACCTTCATCTGTACATTGGTGTCGTGTGTGTGTGTGTGTGTGTCTGTGTGTGTGTGTGTGTGTGTGTGTCTGTGCCAGTACTGAGGCTTGAATGAAGTGCTTTGACCTCTCAATTGGCTTTTGTTGTCCAAAAGCTGACACTCTACCACTTGAACCATATCATACCTCCAGTTCTGGATTTTTTCCTGGTTAATTGGAGAAAAGAGTCTGCAAGATTTATCTGCCTGTATTGTTGTTGTTCAAACCTGACATATAGAGAAATAGAGCATTTCCAGCATCCTTGGACGACCCATCCAACATGATCCTTTCATCTCCATGTCTCCTCTCCTTCAAGGGAACTACTGTCCTGCCTCTTATGAGATTGCACATGTACACACACACCCACACACATTCACAACTAAATTGTTTAGTTTTGTTTTCCAAGTTTTGTAATTTTATGAAAATTTAACCACGTACATTTTGTGTCTTGCTGTTTTCAGTCAGCAATATATTAGGATTTACTCCTATTATTGTGTGGGACAACATTTTCAATGCTGACTAGCATTTGATCACGTGGAGATCTTTTCAGAAATTTTATTCGGGGTCCTCAGTTCTTACATTCCTGCATGAGATTTCAAGCAAAATGGGAAATATTATGAAGTATTAAATTGTATGAAGAACAGCAACTTTATGAAAAGAAACAAAAGTATACCCCATAGAGGAGGTTGTCTCAGAGACAAAATAGATACCTCCTATGAGTAGTATTACATAATATCTGTCCGCTTGCATGAAGGCACCCCTCTGTAATCCTAGCACTTGAGAGGTTAAAGCAAAATTTCCAGTTGAAGCCTGCCATAGTGAGATTCTGTATCAAAAAAAAACAAAAATAAGCAAATAGATACATGCATAAATACATCAAATCTAGGTAAACACTTATCCAGGTGCCGAGCACAGTATGACAGTGTGTGGAAATCTAAGTAGCTGCCACACAGGCATGGATCTGATTAACTAATCCACATTTAAAATGTCTTCCACAAGAGAGGGCACAGAGGTGATCTCTGAGTCTATGCATGGATTCCACAGACAGGTTTTGGATCTCTACCTTGCCTTGACTTCACCTGTAGGCAAGAAATGAAGTTGAGTAGGAGAGGCTGCCATAGTGAAAAATCACACTGGTATGAGCAGCCTACATTGACTTTTTCAGAATCTGCATAGTTAACAAATATGTCAATTAGTATCTTTGTCATTTTTTCATTAATGTTGTGTGTCATAAGTTTAGCATGAGGAGCCCTTGAATTTGAAGCTTAGGAAGCACTGAGCTCCTTCCTTGGGGAATCCAGATCTAAGACTTTCCATGCATAGAAATGAGCAAATGTGTGTTTGGCTCCCTCCTGCCAGAAAGGAAAAAAAAATAGAAAGAAGGGGGGAAAAAAGAAATTATCTAAAGTTCATCAAGGATTTACAGTGTATATCAATGAGCCATGCATATATTGCATATTAGGTAATTAATCTAGAAAACGACTCATCTCATAAACTCAGGGAACCAGCCTATTGCCTATTAATTACTTTTAATTAGCTATCTCTGGGAAATGGCTGAATATCTGATGTGGTTCCTACTCACCTGATGGGAATGGTCAGTAATGCTGAATAGATGATGGTCACAAATTACCCGCTGACGTACCTGACCTGGCATCTCCCAAGTGGGTTTGGCAGGTAGGATTCTCTCCATCTGATCTTGGAGCTTCTGAAGATGAGCTGACTCACTCCGGGCACTGGGAGGTTCCATTTCTCCGCAAAGCTGCATTACTACAGGCTCTTGGGCTAGTCACACCTTATCTTCAAATATCAATCAGCTCTGATGGTAATGGGCGATGGAACATAGACATCCCTCCCAGGGCTCACTTGCCCTCACCCCTGTAGGGACCTCTGCCTAATTTCTGACGGCTAGTACCTACATTTAGATGTCTACTAGAGATTATGCCTCATCACCTATACCCACCCCCACAGCCATCAGAAATGACAGGAAAATCGATACCCTTCAAGAACAACCTCAATCAAGACTGGGGTTGGTGGAAACTGTGAAATGCCATGTTCCTTTGTGGGGCATTTCCAGCACACTGGCTCTGCACTGGCTCGCAGAGTTGCCCTGAATGCCTCAGCTCTGCTTGTCCACAGCCAGAACTTGTTGGGCATTCAACACTTCTTAGGCTTCCTTTCTCTCCTCACCTCATATTATATATATATATATATACCCTTTGGACTTAAGTCCTAATTCAAGATGCATTTGTTTTTAGGATTTACCTCACAGGTTTGTAGGGGAATTTAAAGGAACTACTTCCTGCATAGGTTTTCACACAGCTCTGTTCATACCAACATAATTCATAACAGCGAAAAGGGTCCAAGAGGGAAATGAGCTCAAAAGCCAACTACTGTATGTTTTCACTCCTTTGTGAAGTTGAGATGATGATGATGATAGGACATGAATGTAAAAAGAGGGGTATCTGGGAGTACACTGACACTGATGGTGAAGAGACCTGAAGATATAGAAGAATCTGATGTAGTGAAATGGACCACTGTTAAAGAGGATAGGAGGGAAGGAGGATTTGAGACTATAATAAGGGGGTACACCTGTAAAAAGTATACTGTATATACAAATGGAATTGTCACAGAGCAACCCAGTTTTCACAATAAACCCCCCCTCTTACTCTTATTGTAGACTACTTCAAAAAATAAAATTCAATTGTAAAAGATGGAGGAATAGCTAAATAAATTAGATTTTCATTCATATGGAAGAATATTTCATAATCAATAAAAACTAAAGTGCTTAAAGACTATTTAGTGACAAAAGGAAACATACATGAAAATTATGCAATATACAAGCCAGCTCAGGAGCTAGTAAAGGAAATGTCTAAAAGCATAAATACTAGATAGAGATGTCATTTTGTCAAAAAATACATAAAAAGCTACTTATCTCTTGGCAGTAGTGAGTGGTTTTCTCACTTTTTTCCATTTCAAAGTTTTCTTAAAATCAGAATCATATTATAATCAGAAAACAAGCTGTTACTTACAGAAATCAGCTTTAATTTAAAATTCCAATGACAATAAAAAAGAAAACATGCCCAAACACAAAACACAGAGAAAATCTCAAAGACTTTGTTTAAGTTTTCCTTTTTTCCGGGTCAACGGACAGTTAGAACCAAAATGAGCGTATATGCAGTATTACAGTTGAAGAAAAGTAGGGCAAAACTTTGCCAAAGCCTAAAACATGTTGACATCTGATGTCCTTTGGGTCCTAGATTCTGATGCCTACCTTTCTTGGGCCTTCTGCATTCTGATCCGACACTGAGAGTAGTGTTTTTTATAGTGTCACTTCAGCTGCCCTTCTGGGCACCATTTGTGTTGTTAAATCCAAGGCTGGAGTACTAACTCAGGCATCTCCAGCAACAGTCTTAGCATTGATGGCCCCTTTGATCCAGCTCACTTGACACAGCTCTGGATTTGTTTCTCATAGGGACGTCTTGCTTTATCTCTCCTTACCGCTAGTTGAGGCAGATGAAACTCCTTATGCATCTAGTCTCCCCTGATATTTATAAGGCTCTTCCAACATTTATAAAAATTCTTATGAGAGGGGGCCGGGAGTTTGGCCTAGTGGTAGAGTGCTTGCCTAGCATGCACGAAGACTCGGGTTCAATTCCTTGGTACCCACATACATAGAAAAAAGCCAGAAGTGGTGCTGAGGCTCAAGTGGTAGAGCACTAGCCTTGAGAAAGTCCAAGGACAGTGCTCAGGCCCTGAGCCCAAGCCCAGGACTGGCAAAAAAAAAATTCTTATGAGAGAAAGTCCATATATCCGTCCATCCATCCATCCATCCATCTTTTCACTCAGCAAATGATGCAAGGTACTTAGCTGTGCAGGTGCCATGGTCAAGCTTTAGGATGCAGCATTGATTTAAACTCCCTCCTTGCTGAACTTACCAGCCACAGGGCAACAAAGATAAGACATTCCTGTGCTACCTTCCCACAATGCTTTGGCTCACCTGATTTCAGTGAGCATTTTCAGGCATCTAGCATTCATCCCTCAGCGATAAACCTTGTGGTAATGCAACAGGGAAGTGTAACAAAAATTGACATGGATGAGGGTGATCCTTAATTCCAAGGTGTGTTTTGTACATAATTGCTAAGAAAGTCCCTAGAGGGATGGTAGTCCCTTTCCCTTGAGTGGTAATTAGTTCATTAACACATGCTGTATGGGCTTTCTCCCTGTTGACACTTCTGCTTCTCCCTTACTTTGCTTCTTGAAATCACCGATAAATGAAGAAACTATTTTCCCTTTTTTCCTTGTTCCATTCTCTGCTCCTGGAAGGACTAACTTTAGTGCCACGAAAGGCATCATTAGGAAAGCATCAATACACTTGATGATATAATGAAGTGTTGTAGGTAGACAAATGACTATGACTGTTGATAAAAAGGTACCTTGATATTGCATCATGCATTTGTAATGAGGGCCCACAGCATCCACATATGTGCCAAGGTATTTTTTTTTGACTGACTACCATAGAAATACTAAGCATTAGAGCAGAGGGGAATATAAGTAGGAGTAGCAACCACCCTCACTGGCTAGGGACTTACTTCTTCATGCCATTCCATTCACTTTTCACAACCTTCCTATGAGTTAAGCATGAATGAATCGCATTTTGTATGAGAGGTAATTGAGGTCCATAGATGGCTCGAGGACACACGGAGGCAGAACAGGACTTTCGGCTGGATCTATCAGATCGTAGAGTCTCCATCCTGTGGCCACATTTCTTTGTGAATCATTATGACAAGAGTTTCTAACACACACCATTGGAATCTGAGTATGTCTTTTCAGGGGGAGTCGAGCTCCATCACAGCCTATGCAGTGATGTTACTATAAATATGCACGAGTCTTTTGCTCACTATTAACCAACACTTAAGAGATAACATTGCTTTATTTATTCTGTCTGGCAGGTCAAGCATGCTCCATGGTACCTACTGCACAGTGATGTTAATGAGGTCCGCAGTGTTGCACCTCTTGTAGGCCAAGTTCATCACATTCCCTGCTGGTCTCGTCTCTCCAGAGGTCTTTGGTTCAGCATCATGTCTGGGGACAGAGAGAATCTTTGGGAGGCAGAAATCACCACCAGTGTTGCTAAGCTGATGATAAAGCCTAGAAAATTTGAGACTCAGAGAGGGAGAGAGACTTTCCTAAAGGATGCAAATGCTAGAGACAGATTGATATTAGAGTCTAGATATTTTTTCTAGTTCCAGCCTTCTTTTCCCTTTGTAGTGCTGGGGATCAAGCTCTTGGGACATAAGGCACATACATCTAGGCATGTGTTCTATCACTGAGCCA
The DNA here is from genome assembly GCF_031878675.1 of Megascapheus bottae. Classification (NCBI taxonomy): domain Eukaryota; kingdom Metazoa; phylum Chordata; class Mammalia; order Rodentia; family Geomyidae; genus Megascapheus; species Megascapheus bottae. The sequence continues at coordinate 53,054,078 of NC_143514.1, read as the reverse complement.
TCCCCCACATCCTGTCCGTAGTTTAAGCTTTCTATAATACATGATTTCTAGACAGCTGATGTCCTTGTTTGCCCTGTCTCATCCTCTCTTGTATGAACTATAGCACAGATGCACATAAAATGCCTGCCTCTTGTCCTTTCCCTGGAAGTTGTTTAAAGTTGTCTTGAGATTTAGAAGAGAAATTTCTGGGTTCTACAGCTGAGGAAATTTAGACACAAAGAGAGGAAATGGTAGCTGAATCAGGCTTACATCCAGCCCTTCTTTTCAACAAACCTCTATATGACAACCTTATTAAATGAATGAATGATCACTAATAGGGATAAATGAATATTAAACTTATTAAAAAATGCATTTGGGCATAAATGATGAACAAGACTTAGCATCTGAAAGCCCTCACTCCATGTATTACTTTTCAATAAAGTAAAAACCTCAAAGTTCCCTAGTGCTGCTCTATAGGCTAGAACAATGAGTGTTGATTTCACAATTGTACATGCTTCATTTTCACCCACCAGCTAACTCAGTCTACTTCAGAGCAGGCCCTCGATGAGTGCTTCTGAAATTGAGCAGAAGTGAATAGTCTGGAACCACTGAAGTTCAGTTCTCAGAAAGAAGTTTGGAAAAATATTGGGAGTGTTAAGATTTGGTTTTTTTTTTACTGTACTATGTGAAATTATTTATTTTCTTTTCATTTTTTCCCTTTGGTTTATCCCTATTGCCACTGATTTTTATTTTGATACCCTGCATCTTGTACATACATTTATCTGATTTGGGGAAGGGTAGGAGAATAATAAAACGGTGAAACAACTGACGAAGGGCGAACCAGTGCAGCAACAAGACACTCTGTTGGTAATGAACTTTGCAACTTAGTGGGGAAGAAGGATTGGAGAGGAGGGAAAGTGGGAAGAAAAAGGGGGGGAAACACTATTTGACAAGAAATGTACTTATTACCATGCTTGCATAACTGTAACCCCTTTGTGCATCACCTTTACAATAAAATAAAATTAAATTAAATTAAAAACAAAACAGAACACCATCTTCCTTCTTTATAACACTGCCCCAACAGATATTTTCCAACTTTTAGTTACAAATGGCCCCTAAGAGAGAAACAAACAATAAGAAAAAAATAAAAGGACACTTTCCCAAAGCAGACAGAAACATAAGGCTGAAATATAGAAAAAAAAAAAAAAAAAAGAAGACCTAAGTATTTGAGGTTGATGTCACATTGGGACAGACTCAGGAAGGGCTCTTCATGCCTTCCCCACCCCGGAGGGCCTGGCCCAGCCAGCATCAGCCTCCCCCACCATTAGGAAGGAGGAGGGGTGGTCCTGACATCTGACTGGGCACGGTCCCAAGAAAGCTGGGGCAGAGAGGGTGAGCCATTAATATGGATGACATGTCAAGAAAGTAGACAGAATTTCAAACAGGAACTTAACCCAGGACCTCTGACTATGAGTTGATGTAAAAATGTGCTGAGAATCAATAATCATCTGTCATCTAATAGTAATGCACATCCACAAACATCAAAATGACATAACCCATGCATTTTCACACACAAACCCAGACAAGTTACTCATAAAGGACGCATATACAATGAAAATACAGCAGTGCGTGTGCCAGTTTATCTCTTTCACCTTATGAATGCTCAACATTAAAATTGGACGGTTTCTAATATGGGTCAATAAACTAGGCTCACTCCACCTTGCCCAAGAGTGACTGCTTGCCTATTTGTAAACTTCCATGCAGAAGCATGGGGAATGTGTGGGGTTCCTGTGTCAGGGAAGAGCTCTGCTCTGAGCAGACATCCCCAGGTCTACTCTCACCATGGGGAACAGCAGGAATTGCTGCTCAGGGCCTTGTACCAGGTCCTGGGTGTCAGAAATGAATAAGACTATATGCTATTTTTTAACCCACCTCTCTCTGCTCATTTCATCCAAAGAACAATGCAATAAGGGGCTAAAAGACAAAGCTGATGCACAGGGAAAGTGAAGTAACAGTCTCTATGAAGGGCCAAATTAAAATGTTTAGAGAACAGTTGCCTGGAAGCTCAGAGAAAGCACTATTTATACAGGCTAGGAGAGGCTTCCTGCAGAAGGCCCATGATGGGTTGGAACGACTCAGGACAGCGGAGAGGAACAGGAGGTGCCTGGGCAAATGCAGATGTTTGATCAATTTTGTTGGATTAATGAATGGCAGGGAAGTCTTGGTTGAAAACAAAGCATGGATGAAATGGGAAGGTTGCTGAGGTCTCAAAGGGGAAGACAATCCCCAATTGTTAATACTTTCCCATTCATCCACTCTATTTGAACCATAATCCGCTTACAGAGTATGTCAGTTGAGAATAACGTTATAAAATTAGAGAAGGAAACGGAACTCGGTTGAGGCACTGGGGTTACTCCAACTGAGAAAAAGATTGTTTTATGTCACACAGACAGGCAGCATCAGAGTTGGTTGTAGAACCCATTTTCCTAATGTCTACCTCTTTAAATCTGGCCACCCGATTTGTGTTCTTGAAGTCAGGGGTAGGGAGAGGCTTAAAATGGAGGGAGAGGAAAACTCCCTGGGGCTGGTCTGCTTTACACAGTAAGAGGTGGCTAGGTGGAGCTAGACTTCTTCTATCCTGTCCTCTCTCCTGGCTTGTTGCTACAGCTCTGAGGGTGACACCAACTCTGCCTATTAAGACAATCTTTTCAGGGATGTTTTTCAAAGTAAGAGGCTTGGGCATGGAGGACGTGCAGGGACACCCAGCTGCAAAGGAGGATGCCTAAAGCCAGGCTCGGGGGAACGAGGCAAAATGAGGTCGTGTAATGGGAACAAAAATGAACCAGTGGGCTCCCTGAGGCGGAGACTTTTTATAACCGGCATTCAATATTTATTGGACTGTCAGTCTTAGGACTGATGAAGGTATACAGAAAGGTGGAGGAGGAAATGAAAAGAATGTGAGTGTGAGTCTGATGACATCCAGATGCCTTATCTTGCCTGCTGTGTGGCTTTGGATCGGCTAGGTAACCTATGTATGCTTCTTTCTTTATCAGAAAAATGAGGAGTATTTATGTTTCACAGGATTGTAGGGAGGAGTGTAGGGGATCAAGTAAGAAAGAAATCAGTGCAGGACCTGGAGCCCAGCAACACTCAATCAAGGCAGAGCAGCAACAACAGCAGCCCAGTAGCAGCGTAACTTCAGATAGCAGAAGCAGCAATAGGAGCAGGAACAGTCATTGTAGTGCAGTAGGTAAAGTATTTGCAGTAGTGTAATGGTAGCAGTATAGTAACAGTAGTGCCAGGAGCAGCAGTATTGATTTTAGCAGTAGTATGGGGCAACAGCTGTAGCAGCAGTGTTCTTATCAACTGTAGCAGCCTTGGCAGCAGTGGTAATAGCCATGCCTGCAATAATAGTTACTGCTAGCTAGAGGCACAAAGGATCTAATTGCCTGAGGCGCTGCAAAAGAATCTTGCCTTCAGGAAAGTGCTGGGGGATTCCGTGAATCCATCCCCTTCATCTCGCTAGGAAGACAGCAGCCTTGAAGACCATCCAGGACTTCTGATTTCAGGCCCAAAGCCTGAAACACAACAGGCTGTCTGCACACTGGAATGCAATCCTGTAGTTAAGGGAGCCATCAAAGGAGCCTGGGCAGTGGTATGTTGTCAAAAAAAAAAAGAAAAAGTCAAAGCTTTGGGACGACGAGTCTATAATTAGGATCCAGTCATTTGAGTGAGGTGGAGACAGAATTTCAGATTTGGGATTCGTCTATTCTTCTCTTTTGCTACCTTTGTTGGGTGGTACTTTCGCCTTAGCTCTGAAGCTGTGGTAGGTTCTATAGTCAATATGGAGATGAGAATAACTTAAAACGCTGGGGAGGATGTTAGGCTCTGGAAGCTAAATATGTTATTTTGGAGCCATGCTCTAGCCTGGCTGGGAATCCTCCCGTGCCTGGCTACAAAATGGGTGTTGAGGTTACAGAGATGTATCACTATGAGCTAAGACTGTCAGGAGTTGAGTCTTGAAAGATTTTCTTAGTTGAAGAGGAGGAGGGATATTAGGTAGAGATGAGGAGATTGAGCAGGCTGAACCTGTGGGATTTGACAGCTGAAGGTATGAAGGACACCCCAGTGGATGCTATCTAGACTTTTGGATGAAACCATTGCTTTCAAAGATGCACTACCAGCATGGAGTCAGGTCTCGTAGAGTTTCTGGAAGTTTTTTGGGAAAATGGTTAGAAGGAGAGCATCTGGAGATGGAAGGCCAGTTATGGGTCATTCTAGCAGTAGGTGACGATCAGAGGGGAAAGAGGAGGAAGCATGAAAAAGTTAAAGGAAGGGAAATGCTCAACAATGATGTTAATTAGCATCCCGTTTTAGACAAGATGGAACTCTAGCTACTTAGGAGGCTGAGCTCTGAGGATCATGATTCATAGCCAGCCTGAGCAGGAAAGTCCATCAGACTCTTATCTGCAATTAACCAATGAAAAAAGCTGGAAGCAAAGCAATGGCTAAAGTGATAGAATGCTAGCCTTGAGCTCAGGGACAGCACCTAGGCCCTGAATTAAAGCTCCATAATGGCACACAAATAAAAGAATTCACAAGCGGTAGGATTGAATGTAAGACTCAGATCTGTCTGACTCTGAAGTCAATCTATAACATTGCTTAAGGATAGACTTATCACAGAGGCAGAAGTGGTAGGCCTTAGGAACTAGCTACCTGGACAGAAAGAGGGAGACATAGGAGTTGGGACAGCAGCAGGCTTTGCAGCCTAGACAACAAGGTAGGAAAAAGAAGACATTGACTATGTCAGGTGATGCCAGAGAAAGAAGCAGATTTAGACTGAAGATTGACATGGGGATGGCTGAAAATAGATCCTCTTTATTGGAGACAAGTCAGCACTCCAGGAAGACTTTTTGAATTGGCCAGGTTTGGTGCTGAGGCTTGGACTTCAACTGAGAGGCAGTGGGAAATGTCAGCATTGAGCCTACATCCATCCTATTTACTTACCAACTGTGAACCATAGGCCAAGAACTTACACTGATCTGAATTTGTTCATTAGAAGTGTTCAGTCATAGTTTGTTTATTCATTCCACTCAGTGAGTTTGGACTGTGCTATGGGACCTGTGCTAAGTGCTGAGGCAATAGCATGAAAAAAAGAAAAAAACCCAGGTCTCTGTCCTGGTCATTTCTGTTGTCTCCTAGGTCCTCTCTGACCTGGGAGACTTTTTGGCTGAGCTGAGCCTCTAGAGAAACAACTCCTAGTCTTGACCCCTCAAAGTACTCAGGAAACAGAGACTTAGAATGCAAAAGAGTTAGGGGACACAGTAGTCTTGGTTCAAACACTCTAGAAAAGGGTAGTGATTAGGAACCTGAACTAGATTATGTCCCCCAGGGGTGCTAGGAAGTCCTATAATAATTACGGCCTTGAGCTTCCAAAGGCGTTGGAAGAATCAAGAAATTTCTCTATAATACATGATCGAATGGGCCTCTGTCCCAACCCTTGTTCTGTAGAGGGCTATCCAGAACATTTACTAATATTGACCGTGTGTGTGTGTGTGTGTGTGTGTGTGTGTGTGTGTGTGTGTGTGTGTTAATCCAGAGCAGAAGAAAAAAAAATTTCAGCAGCAAATGCTAAAAAATTCTGAAATCCTAAAATATTTCTCTGAAGCTGGATTATTTTTTGAGACAAGGTCTTAATATATATCCCAGGCTGGCCTCAAACACACAATCCTCCTGCCTCAGATTTCTGAGTTCTGGGATCACAGACATGTGCCATCACACCTGGTTCTGACTCTGTAAACACATGTTGCTTTTCTTCTTTTTAGTTCCATCACCTCTTGATGGTGTCATTGCTTACTTGCTATTCTATTTTTCCCTGTTTTCTGTTTTGTTTTGTTTTGCCAGTTGTGGGGCTTGGATTCAGGGCCTGAGCACGTCCTTGGACTTTCTCAAAGCTAGAGCTCTACCACTTGAGCCATAGCACCACTTCCAGCTTTTTTCTATATATGTGTTATTGAGGAATAGAACCCCAATCTTTGTGCATGCTAGGCAAGCATTCTACCACTAGGCCAAACTACCGGCCCCCTGTTTTCTGTTTTGCTATGAAAACTGAAGAGATAACTGTCGAAAGCCCAGTATAGAGTCATAGAAAGGACTCTCCAAGTCCTCACTTGCAAAGATTTGACCTCTAGGATTCTTAGTGATTTCAACTGAGAAATGTAAAAAAAAAAATCATACTTACTTCACAAGACTGTTGAAAATATCAAATAAGACGAAAGTACAAAGGGACAGAACTTGATGTACAGTATATATCAGATGGTGTTTTATAGATGTATGATTCCATGCTTAATGAATATTAGCCACTTACATCCATGGTTGATTCTGCTCTTTCTACTTAGAACAATAAATTGGGATGCCTTAAAGCAGTCATGCCACTTAGTTCCACTGAAAGTCTATATTCTCAACATGTCCCCATTCCAAAGGCCATGGGAAAATCATCTAGTTTAGGTTCCTCCTATTGCAGGTGGCCTCTGCCTTGTATCCTCTGTGGATTTCATCATCACAGACACTGATAGCCTCCAATTGGTCTACCTTAGCTTTGGAGGTAAATAGATTTTGGTCCTGTCTCAAAGCCTTTGGGCAAATGCTGAGTGAAGCCAGCACTGCATCAGTAATGGCTAAGTTGGGTGAAGACCGAATGGAGACCCTGCATGTCCCTACCTATCTTTCTTTTTTCATAGTTGTCTCCCTTCTCAGAGAGATGCAGAATATTGGTGTGGTGATTGTTTCTGCCCATTTGTGAATGAGAAGTAGGTAGACAGGAAGATAGGCTAGAGTGCTCTCCTGCTGTGAAAAGGGGTCCACTATCCTCCTGCTAATTGACCTTTCAGCATGGTGCTGTCCTTCACCTCAGTGCTGAAAACCTTTCCTTTCCAGATTGAACATCATAGGCATAACCTTGACCAAGACAGCTAAGGCAGAACGGCAGTTCAAAGCCCCCATGAAGGCTACTTGTCACTCCTTTCCTTTCTACTTTGCTAAAGAGAGAAGCAGATAGTTCTACTGGACCCCTATACAGCAGTGTATATAACAATCATGATATTTTTTCCCTCTAGGATTGCTAAATGTTAGCAGAGTCAATATACTATAATTCAGAAATGCTTGCTATGGTTGTCTCTGGTGTTGAATGATGTCTTTTATACTGTATACTCCATTTCCTGATATCTAGATATGGAACACCCTGCCTCGTGTCGGCACATGCCTGCTTCTAACCCAGTATCTCCCTAGAAAAGAAAGTACTTCTATTTCCTTTTTTCAAAACAAATGTCCATATAGACTCTGCTTACATACCTCTGATGAAGAGTTCACTACCTTTCCAGGGAGTTCATCTAGTAGTTAGAAACTCTATTTATTAGGAAATTTTCCTTATCCTGAGTAGTTGTTTCCTTACTAAGACTTACTCCTTGGATTTGGTAATTACTGTTGGGCCACACAGAATGAGTTTGCTTCTCATGATAACCCTTCAATTTTGTAGAAACAGTGACTTTATTTTTCCATTCTTGTTATCTCTTATTTTTTCTTTTTAACTCAAGGATAAATATCTCCAGGATCATCCATTTCTAGTGGGGAATGATTTCTAGATAGCTTGCCATTCTGGTCACATTCTAAATGATCAGAACTATCATTTAGCAAGCACATACTTGTTTTTGTTTTTGTTTATCTGAGTTGTTCTGCATCAAAGCACATCAAATCTTTACAATAATCATATTAAGGCCAATAATATAGTTACCACCTCATAGGTGAGGAAACAGAGGTGCATGGAGGTTAAATTACTAGCCTGAAATTAAAGAAAATATGTCACCATATATAATCATGATGTAGATACAGCCAATGAAATTAGATGTGGACTGTCATGACTCTTGTCTGCCCATGTTGGGTAAAATGAGTCTATTATTTCTGAAAGCTGCCATGCTGTTGGTATAAGTTTAGATGCAAAAACTCCCCAAGACTCTGATGAAGGAATTTCTGAAGTCCAAATCTAACTGATCTTCCTTATAATGATCACAGCGTATAGGTCATGATGATTGAGTGAGGGTCATTTCAATTTTAGGTTAGCTGCTTGAGTGACTGGAAGACTAAAAGAGAAAGCTGCTAAGAAAACCCAGAAGGACAGAGGAGCTGCACAAATCACTTTATTTGTGTTCCTCTGGACAGAACAAAAAACCAAGGAAAGGCTACAGATACAATGGGAAATTCACATCCAACTAACCCATATGAAAAAGAAAGCATGCTTCCTCTTGATTTTTGCAACAGAACTTTGAAAATCTCCAACACAAACAGAAAGAATGCTTAAGCAGAAGTCTGTGCTGGAGGCCCTACCTCCCTGGAGCCTTCTTCCTCTCCCTATCTCCTAATCCTCATTTCCAGGAGGTCATTTTAATTAGTGGGCTGTCATGGTGACTCAGCCTGCTGCTTCCACAGACAGGAAGTGAACATTCTGTTGGACCCATTCATCATACAAAGGAACTTTACTCTTCAGGGGGAAAAAAGCACAAGATTTACCTTTACCTGCCTGGGGAAATACTAGTATTGTTACTTTATTTTTACCTCTCCTACCTGCCTGCAGGGTACATTCTTTGTCTTTTGTATCTCCCTAACCTGGCAATCACTCTTTCCACTTTGCAGATTATCAGCGTTCACCTCCCTTGATCTTTGTCACTAGGGACTTGGAGACTTTAACCATGATAGATCTTTTTGAATGAATAAGCAATTCTTCTCCATCTCTGGAGCTAAAATTTCAATTAAACTACCCAGAAAATGGAGAAACAGCTCTCAGAACAATTTTCTGCAAGTTGCATGCTGGGGGCTGGAGGAATCAGAAAGCATGCAGTTTATAGATAGAGTAACTACCTAAGACCACTGTGATTTCAAACATTCTGACCCACTGTTCACTTGTGGTTGCATATGTTTTGGATTCGAAAATGTGGACTATGCATTTGAAAAGCTTAAAAAATGATAATCCATTTAAAAAGAGACTATCTGTAAAATGACTGTCTACTTTTGAAAAGTAAAGGGGCTTCCAGAGAAACTGACCTAAAATGTGTCAATCCTCTTAAGAAAGCCAGATAGGTTCTCATCCTGTGAGAATCTCTGTGTTGGGGAAAATAGCATCTGTGCTCACCTGGTTCCAGTCTTCTATTTTGTTCAGCTTTGTGCTAACGGCTCCCAATTGATTTTCCCTTGGTGAAAGGGAAAATCAATGATTAAATTTCTCTTTCTTTTCTTTTTCTTTTTTTTCCCCCGTCCCTTCCCTTTCACTAGCTGTATGCATTATCCCACAAGTCCTTGTCTTGGAAACCAGAAAAGAATGGTTAATTTCATGCCACAGCAGGAAATGCACATGCTCCGTGTCCACAAAACCTCTCCAGACTCCATGTCTTTACAAAGGGGTGGAAGGGTCTCTGTGGTTCACTGGGCTCTTCTTGTCCCCTTTGCTCGTGGGAAAGCTGTTGGCCGGGCCCCGCAGGACTGGGTGCTTGGAGGGAGGGGATTTTTCTTTCCTGCAAAGATGAAGATAATAGAGACAAGACAGCACATATCATACTGTTATGAAATAGTTGGTGTGCATGTCTCTCTCCCCGCAATGCCCTGGGATCTTTGAGGGGTAGCGGGCCGATCATCCTCTTCTCTGTGTCCCCACAACCCAGCTTAGGGCCTACTTCAAAACAGACCATGTAGTTCTGCCTGCTAGATGGGCAGATGGATACAGTGCATCATTTTGATTCTAAGAAGGAAAAAAAAAGTTCTACAGCTTCAACTTCTGATCTTGTTTCTAACTCAAAAAATTCCACAATGAGATGGAGAAAGGACTCAAAGAAAAGCCACAGCTTTGAATTTTGGAAAGAGGCTAATGGAACTGGTCTGCCTACCTAAGGGTTCCTAAAGCTTAGGAGGAAAAAACCTAGGCCCTTGTTTTTTGGGAAAAAAGTTACAGTTTGGGAGGACCTGGAAGCTCATTCTAAATTCTCAGTGTAGATGAAGGGTGGCATTTTACAATATCTCTCTTCCCAGAAGCTTGAGGGCTGGAGGAGCTGATATGATTCTGGTTCATTTGTGTGTACCAGCACCCAGCAACATAAGCAACACTCTTCCTGTCACTGTCTTGTACTTGACTATGTGTCTGTTGTGGTCACATATTGGACAATGAACTGAGGAGCATGTTTTATTCCATTCTCTATTTTTTTCATCAGTGCCTTGTTTGTTATGGCTTTGAGTGATATATTAGTCAAACATTTATTTAGTCATTGGGATAAGATTTATTTCTAGTGGGGAAAATGGGATTTTGGTCCCAAAAGAACTGACCCAAGAGGACTGACTTTGGGCAAAGAATTTAACTTCTCTGAGTTTTATTTGTTGTGAATTCAAACAGTGATTAATTCATGGGCTAGATAATGCCTTCTCTACTGTAATTTTTTTTAGGAACTATGTTAGGTTCTGCAGACTCTGGAGGTATCAAAGATGGAGGCAGACATTGCTGCTGTCCTCAAGTTACCCTCAGTTTAGTAGAGGAGAAAGTTCAAGCATGGTGTGCACTTAGGAAGCAGAGGCAGAAATATTTCAAGTTCAAAGCCAGTCTGGGTTACCTAGCTAAGACCATGTCTCAAAAAACAACCAACCAGCCAACCAACAAACAAAACACCAAAAACAGACTACTCAAAATAAGCACTGCAATGTACAGCATGGTGTGGTAAATTCCATAAATATGAGAACCTCTTGGGCTGTATTAGAATTAGGATTGAAGTAGCCAGAGGCCCAGAATTCCCTGATCTTGGACAATCCACTTTGTTTCCTCGCTGATGAGCCAGGAGTCAAGTAGAGATGGAGTATGTGGTGGTAGACAGAGGACACCTGGCTCTAAACAAGTTCCCCTCTTCATACCAGGAAGCCACCCTACTTGATAGCCCAGGCTCAGTAAATGGACTCTCCAGCGTAAGTGAATGCCATCTAGACCTCAGCCCGCCTCAGCACTGGGTGTTAGAATACACATTAGATAGAACATTGCTTACAGACACTGTGATCTTTTTTGGGTCTTTGATTAGTTTTTTGTTCATTTGGAGTTGTTTTTGATGGTGTTGGAGACTCACACATAGTAGGGAAGTGCTGAACCACTATTCCTAGTCCTGAGACAAGGTGACTTTAAAGTGATCTTTTCTTCTCTCTGCCTCCATTTCTTCAATTAGAAGAAATTCCTAACTCATAGGCTCTGCTGAAATTGAGGTTGAAGAACAGTTTTTAAAAATATAAGGTGACGGGGCCGGGGGTTTGGCCTAGTGGTAGAGTGCTTGCCTAGCATGTGTGAAGACCCGGGTTCGATTCGTCAATACCACATACGTAGCAAAAAGCCAGAAGTGGTGCTGTGGCTCAAGTGGTAGAGCCCTAGGCTTGAGAAAATCAGGCCCTGAGCCCAAGCCCAGGACTGGCAAAAAATAAATAAGTAAAATAAAAATAAAAGGTGAGGTTCATATGACATCAAAGGGTGAGGCTCTTAACAACCCAGAAGAGAATAGAACACAGATGGGTGTATTTTGGGATGTATTTATGGGACTAAAGAATGGTGGCCCTAGAGGGTTAAACTGTTATTTAGTCATAGGTGAGGATGTTTTGGGGGCAGTGACAGCATGAGATTCAGGCATCCAGTGGCTAGCAAGGAGAGTGCATGTACACAATGACTCAGGGAGGGGCTAGCCAAGCCAAAGCCTCTATAATCAAGGACAGGGACACAGAGATAGAAACATCAGAAGGCAAATGTCACATCCTCCTACACTCTCCAGAGGCATTCCCTTTGCTACCTCTCCAGACCTTTCTGGGGACAGAGAGTCAACTTCCCAGAAAATGAGCCTCTCCTATAACCAGACTTCTCACACCATCTTGCCTTCCCCCTGGCCTTCAACAGAAGATACCCTCTTTTCTCTTCCATCAATTCAATGACA